>NC_072739.1:80625976-80960167 GCF_026930045.1 Uloborus diversus | reverse complement strand
AAATGCGGCGACGAGTTCGTTTTGGCGACTCTTTTGGCATGTTTCCTGTTCCTATTATCTGGAAGAATCCCTCTCTATATACCTTGTGCGCTTCTTCCTCGGACGTTGCTGCTAACTTCTCTGTTTCTACCTCCAACACATCTGCTTGCTCTTTCTGCGAAGAGTCGGTTCCCCGTTGCAAACACTCGCTTTCATTTCCCCCTAGCAACAGATTTAAAATTTTTGGGTTCAGGATAGCCTCCTCGGAAATAAACGGTGTGATTGCACATAATATTGGCTTGTGCACCACACTAGAGTTACCCCCTACGGGTACTGCTAAATTTAAATGCCCCAACTCCGTCATAATTGGTTTACCGAACGCTGGCTTTAATAGAATCCTTCCTTCGGACTTCTGTCTCCCTTTCGGTAACATACTTTCCTTTATAACAGTGATTTGGGACCCCGAATCTTTTAGCGCAGATATAATCCTTCCTTCTACACTAATTTTTATCCGTTCCAATGGAACGATTAATGGGGTATTGGAACTTGTTATATCTGTATTGTGCCCAATGTTGATTTTAGCCACAATTGTCCCCTCTTTTTCTGGTTCGATTTCAGAATTTTCTGCCACCTCAATATGATTTACTCCCTGACCATTACTCCCTGTTCTTAAGTTATAGTTCTTTATTTTATTTTTATTCTGGGGACAGTCTTTCTTACGGTGGAACTTCGAAGCACAAATAAAGCATCCTTGGTTGGAATTTTGTCTGTTTTCTGTGCTCCGAAAGTTTGGTCTGGCCGTTGAGTAGCTTTTGGCCTTCCCTTCTCCCTCATTAAATTCATTTCGACTTTGATTTGGGGCTGTTGCGCTCACGTAATTATCGATTTGTGTAGACAATTCGCGCGGGAGGAACCATTTCTCTGTCTCTTTTAACTGTATGTATTTTTTTATTTCTGGGCTTAAGCCATCTTTTACCTTATCAGCAATAAGTAGTTGTTTCAATTGATCAAGATTGTTTACTTTTCGAGAATTGATGTACATATTGACTGCAGCTTCTACCCGTAGAGTGTATTGGGTGTATGTTTCACTGTCCATTTTCCTTATTCTATCAAGGTTGTTTTTATATTCTATTGGGGTGATCTGGAATTCGCTCAGCACGAGCTGTTTTAAGTTCTTATAACTTTCCAGACCTTCCTCCCCTAGTCTAGAGCTCAGGCATGTGACTCTCCCCTTTAAGGTATGTAGGATTATTTTACCTTTATATTCCTCAGGAGTGTCGTACAGTCGAAATATTTCTTCGACCTCCTGAAAGAAGAAGGGCCAGTCTTCTGGCCTTCCCCTCACTTCTGGTAGGGCCCCTTTTATGATATTCAAGTGGGTCACAAAATTCTCCTTGCTTAGATTTGAATCCGACCCGTTCCTGAATTCATTTATTTTAATCCTTTCGACCTCTAAGATATGCCTCCTCTCCGCTTCTAGCTGATCATTTTTTTCCTTCTCTAACCTGTCATTTATTATTGTAGTTAAGCACCCCTTAACAAATTCCTCGTCATATGAGTCACTTTTTGTAATTAGCTCTTTAAACTCAATTATCTTCGCATTTAAAGGCACCTCAATATTTAACTCCTCCGCTAATAAAGCGAGGTCTTGTTTTTTCCCTTTAGACAAAAAGGCCATTTTGTTCTTTTACCAATAATTTTACAAATGACAAGGATAAAAATAAGCAATTCCAAAATTCAAAATACACATAAAAATTATCAACTTGTACTAAAAACTCAGTATTTTAAACATAAATAATGGGTTCGCAGCCAAAAAGTGCCCACTAACCTGGAGACCGTTGAAAACATCTATTGCGATCTATTGTACTGCTGGGAGGACGACGGAGATACACAGTCCCATCAATATAGAGGCTTTAAATCTGTGCTGCTATATTCTGCCAGAGGCTATTCTGGAACTCTCGAATGTCTCAGCAAACTGCACTCCAGTCCGAATGGGAAACACGCTTTCAGGAACCACCTTTCACGGGAAACAGGGGCCTTAGATTTTATTCAGAGTCCCTCATTCAGCGTTGAAATTGGTGATCAAGTTCGTCCAGAAAGCTATTTGACTGTCGCTGATATGAAATCGTCATTTGCATTGCCCGCAATCGTTTTCCTGCCTCTCAACACACACACCCCACTCCTGACACCAGTATGTCGGAGTTGGCCGAGCGGGGGCCGTTGTAATTACTTGTGAGATTGGTGTGAGGAGGCAATTGAGCAGAGTTCGCTAAGCATAGCTTTATTTATACAATTCTATGTACAAGATGATGATGATGAATTTCGAATGAATGATGGGTAGTAACCTGACCGACAAAGGCCAGCTAAGCCCTTCTCGCAAACCGCGAGAAGAAAATCACAACCTCCCGTGTGTACGGGACCGAGAGACGTACCTCTTCTCTCTTGAGCTTCCAGGGGTCCACTGCCCCCTTCTTCGCGCGACGTTCTCTCCTCCCCCTCACTCCTTCCCCACTTTTGGCGGAGCGCGCTGTCGATCGCGACACTGTCCCTTTAATAACATTTTTTTTTCGGGATTATCCGCAATTAAATTAAGAAAAAAAATTTAAAACTTACATTTGCAGCATTTTTATCAGTGATTTCTTTTACTCTGTAAGTTAAATTTTCGTTTTGATCGTTTGTAATATTAATATTTCAATAAGCAAAGCCGGATGGTAAGCTATCCATGGTTAAAACTTCAAAAGACACAAGACATTTTTAAAAATAAAGCAAAAAAAATTCATGAAAAAGTAGTGGCGCCATCTATCGAGCATAGAAGAAACCAAGTAATAGCGTGGATTACAGAATTACCGCTTGGGATCGGTCGATATGCGAAGCTTCCCAAGCGGTAATTCTGTAAGCTACGCTATGTTATGTAATACGGCTTGGTTTCTTGCGTGCTCGATAGATGGCGCCACTACTTTTTCATCATTTTTTGCGCTCTTTTCAAAATTGGCTTATGTCTTTTGAAATTTTAACCCTGGATAGCTTACCATCCGGCTTTACTTATTCAAATATTAATATTACAAACGATCAAAATGAAAATTTAACTTTCAGAGTCAAAGAAATCACTGATAAAAATGCTTTAAATGTAAGTTTTAATTTTTTTTCTTAATTTAATTGTGGATAATCCCGAAAAAAAAAATGTTATTAAAGGGACAGAGCAGCCGATTTAAATTATTGGAATTGAAAAAAAAATGTGACAATCCATGTGCCTATAGGTTTAACGTTGTAATTAATAATTTAATCAACGCTCTAATTGCTACAACTATATCAATTAGATAACATTACATGCAGTATTGGGGGGAAGTACATATATATATATAGTGTAAAAATGTAAGTCAGAACAGCTCTTTTACAAAAGTACTCCAATAGGCTTTCTAGTTTATTTATTTATTTATTTTGCAAAACACACACACACACTATATATATATATATATATATATATATATATATATATATATATATATATATATACAGTCGAACCTGTTTATCTCGAACCTGCCTATCTCGAAAACCTCTCTGTGTCGAAGTTTTTCATTTCCCCTGCACATAAAGTATTAACTGCATGTTTTCCCCCATGTTTGTCTCGAATGAAATTTTCTGAAAACCTGCGTAACTCGAATTTCGACTAAAGTGTCTTTCTTGAAATCCATCCCCAACGATCTTTAATGACTGGAATTTGGAGACAGAAAGCATTTTTCTTAATATTAGCAGTCACGTAATCCTCCAGAATTAAAACTTTATGTACAAAAAGCAAGTTTTCCAGCAATTATATCCATTCTGAAACTGAGAGGAAGGGGACATTGTTGATTAGTAAAATTGCTTCCAAAGTTTTACTTTCGAGTCATTGCTCCAATTACTTGTTTTTAGAACTTTTTTCAAAACCTCTGTATCTCAAAACCTCCATATCTCGAATTTTTCTTCTTTCCCGTAAAATTCGAGATAGACAGGTTCGACTGTATGTATATGCCAATGATTTTTTTTTTTTTGGTGATGGGGGTGTGATCGCTTCCTTTTGGGGAGAGAGGGGAACATATTCCCCCTTAGTTTTATTTACCCATGTTTTGCAGCATTTTTTGAAATTAATTTTCTGTTTAGTTTGTTCTTTACGTTTTGTCTTTTTTTCACCAATACTTACACGTTCTTTACTTAATTGCTATGTTGAGCCTTTTTAGGTTAAAGATTTTTTAAATTGTATTTGTGTTTTAATAGAAATTGAATTAATTTCTCTTTTGAACGGCTTATACAGATTTAACTTAAATATGCTTGTTAATTTTATACACAGAACTGGTTACAGCAATACAGTGAAGATACAAAAAGTACTTGGCGTGTTGCAACGACATATCCGAAGTAAGGGAGATTTAATAAATACAAAATCAGCTATCGCTGTGTGCATAGGACAGACATAAGACCAGGGGATGGTCCTTCAAAGCATACAGGATCAGAGCCTGATTACCGCAGGGGCATGCGTGGCACAGGCCCTTCCTCTTAGATTTCAGGGGTCCCAAAATCCCCTTTATTTATCATGCTAATTCAAAATAAATAATAATTTTCCTCAGAATCTAGAGTGCAATGATGTCATTGGTATTTTTGCAAATGCTAAGACAAGGGAAAAAATCTCTTATTTGTTGATAATAATTCCCCTTAAAAACTTGATCTCTGTGAAAATCCTAAAACCACTCCAAGTTTAGTCTGTATTTACTATTAAAAGTTATATCATAGATAACTTGAATATTTACGGTTTACTGCAATGGGCAAAGTGCAACTACATCTTTAATAATTATTGTATACTATATCACTTCTACTTGTTAAATATATAGTACTATATTTTGACATGAGGTACCACCAAATTTAGCATGTCTGTGCTAATACGCAAGTATCGAAATATTTTATAGCTTCATTACATAGAATAAGCAGGAATAGGAGGAGTGGAGCACAAAATGAATTTCATGCCCAATGTTCTCAAAAACCTTTGTCGGGCCTTAAGGGGGCCCTGAAATAGAATTGTGCCCAAAGTCCAATATCAGAATGATCAGGCTCTGTACAGGATGCACTGCTAAATTGACAATTACAATACAAAGGCAAGTTACTTTCAATTAAATGTATGTATAATATGTTTATTAATATATGTTTATGAAATCCTTCAGCAGCTTTCATAAAAAAAATCTCGAAAGAGTGCTACATGCAATATACCAACAGCCCAGTTCTCTCATCCAGAGACTGCGGTGTTGTCCAGTACTGGACAGAGGAGTGGCAATTTAATGAGAGAATTTGTATTACATTTCTATACACAACTTTTTTTAAGTAATCTTCCTTGGCGAATTACGACTGTGGTGGTTTTTCGATTGGCGGTTTAACAAGAGGTTTAACTGTAGTGGTTTAACTGTGCCTTAGCTCTGGCTTAAGGCAGTAACTTACTCCTTAATACCCAAGAACACCATTGCTGGTGTTTCTCGCTGGGTTTCTTAATTTAATTTAACTGGCAGTCTGTTGGTACTCTGAGCACCAATAAGAGGATATTTGCCTCCAGCATGGTTATTGACTGTTCCAAACTGATGTGTTCATAACAAGGGCAAAACAGCAGCCTCTGGGTGGGATAACCATGCTGTCTGGAGGATATGCATGCAGATTGCATGAATAAGACCAGCCTGGTTAGTAGTTTACAATCCATTACCAGTTTCTGGTTCTCAATTTGCCTTTTTATTTATTTATATTAAGTTGATAAGGGTAATGATGATCTTTTCTTGAAATCATTTTTGAGTTCATAATCAGAAACATTGAACCATAATTTGTTTTTTAATTTTGATAATATAAGAACTGAGGGGGAGCAGGAGGGACAGAATTAAAAGCATGATTATTTGAATAAAACAGAACAGAATTTTTTTTCAAAAAAATAATCATTTTCATTTTATGTTAAAGGCCCATTATATATGAAAAAAAAGAGCCAATGTAATTTTCAACATGAAAAGTAAACTTTTGAGCATTAAATATATGTTGTACCCGTCATAAAACCTATCGACACATGATAAGGTATCATAGATCATTTTCTCTTGAATTTCTACATTAAGATTTTTATTTTTTAATTTAAAAAAAAGATAGTAATCATAGTAGCTATGAAGTTTTAAGGTATTTTATTTCTTAATTAGTTGGTTAATTATATATCAATAGGTGCACTGACTGATTACTTTTAATATCTTCTTCTCACACACTAAAAACAAAGCTAAACTGACATGGAAAAAACAATAAAATAGTGGTGCCATCTAGTGTTCCCGAAAGAATTAGCACGTCTACAGAATTACCGCTTGGGATCGGTCAATATGCGGAGCGTCCCAGGAAAGTTCCTAACGCTTCTAACCCCACGTCCTCTAATGCTATGGATACCTCTGGCAACTCTCCACATGTCAGTCCTCCCAGCTCTTCCCTGCCCAACCAGACCCCCGCCCTTCCTCCCTCCTCTCTTGGTCCTCGGTGACAGCCCAAGTAACGTAAATCACGTTACATCACGTTAGAGTCCCTATATGAAAACGTAGTTTTCAGAGTTGCGACAACGCGGTATCATTTTCCTATTGGTCGAAGACCGCCTGAGGCAAGGTTTCTTCTTCTCCCGTAGGATTAACATGGAGCGTATGACAGTGCTGTGGAAAAACCCAGAATCTGATAAATTAAAGGTGAGTCCAAGATTTTAATGCTCATATTACTGTTCTACAATGTTCAAATTATACGTATGTAGCTTTACTTGAGTGAGTCCATTCCTATTTCTTTAACTATCGCGTAATTATATCAAGAACATGTGTTCCGGTGTGCTAAAATTCCCTTCTGACACTTTATTTGGGTCTTTTATTGTTAGTTTTCCTGTTAAATCATTTAATCCAATCACAACGTTATTGAAAAACAACACTTTAAGACAAGGCAAAAGTTTAAATTGTGTAAATTAAATTTTTTTAACGATAGATCTCTGTATTCGGATTGGCGCGATCAATTTCGTGCTTGGCGACGAGTGGAAGTAAACAAAACATACACTTGTGATGTACGTGAGGATGTCTTAACTTGTGATTTGTATTATAAATGCTGTATGTTGCAGAAATTTTTTTTAAAAATAAATGTGACTTGATATTAAAACCCATTTTAACTTATGTTTTAATGTTAGGGTTTTTATTTTTCCTGATCATTGACAAAAATTGACTTATGTATCGTTTTTAATATTCCTTCAAGCTATAAAACTCCAAGTTAAATCTTCTCTTTATGCAACGTAAGTATTTACAATGTCAAATTTTTGTTTTTTGAAAGGAGATGCAGAGGAAGTAAAATGCTTATAAATTATAGAACTTTCAATACTTGCTGGCAGTATCTTTTAATAACGTTTAGATTTAAGGAAAAACGATTTGTTATGATTTTCTGCCAAATATTTATTAGTTAAAAATTGTAAAAAATTGCCAAAGCGTTTGAAGTGGATATGAAGTAGAACACTTGCTTGACACACGGCAGTTTTTATCGATTTTTTAGGTTGAGTGAGCCAATTTAAAATGTACTATTTTATTAAAAATTTAATGAATTGTTGGCAGTTTTGGTTATTTTGGTAATTTACTCTTTTTTATTCAACAAGCATGTCACTCGCTGTGTGTTCCATCATAAACAGAAAACTGAGATGTTCTAAGTTCGTTTCAAGTAGTGTGTTGGTACTTTTTATTGTGCTCTAATTAGGGTTTACTAATTTTTAGGTTGCCTAGTTATTTCCTTTACATGCTACTCTTTCTTTATCACTTGAAGAATAAAGTACATGCTTCAGGTTATTATCATCAGGTTTTATACCCCGCTTCAGGTTAGTAAAAATTTCTATTTTTATTGAGAAAATGTTTTTTAAATAGTTATGGCCATGATTGATACATAATTAAGTTTTAACGAGTGTTGAATTACCTTTGAGATCAGGACCGTTATCAAGGGTTTTTGAGATTGTAAAAATCCTTCCAGCAACAGCTCTTGTTTGTCAGAAATTAGGTACATTTAAAATTTTGCGGGTTGAAATATCAATATTTTTATGATAAAATGCTGAATCAAAGATTTTTTAAGTGAAACTTTTTATGCGAGGGCTTTGAAGTTATGATCCAACCTTTTTGTGTGACGAAAAGTGGTGGGGATAAGCAATGTCGGTTAGAAGGAAAGCAATGGCTTGCTTGCCTTCAGGTATTGGAGAAAAGTGAGGCATTACACTCTTCTCGCTTCCTTTCTCATTTTGTATGGTTGCATGTACTGCGTTCAGGCAGTGCAGAGATCAATATGTACATTTGTAATTACTTACTTTAAATATCGTAAACAGATCATTTCTCTTCTTAAGAAGGAAGAAGATGATCATTATCAGTGGACACATGCATATAATTTTTTGTAAAAATATGAATAAGAAATACAATCTGTTCAAAAGTGTTTGATGAATAGTTAAAATGTTTCACGTCTATCGTGTGTCATTATGACACAACCTGTTTCTTGGAATCAAACTTTAGTCTACTCTTCTAGATCAGCAGAAAAATAAAGCACATGAAGCTCTCACCCCACATCAAGTTCGTAAAAATTTCGATATTTGGTGGAAAAATGATTTTTAAATAATCTATCTCGATTAATGTGGAGTTAAATTTTAACTAGTGTGGCATTTTAAAATAAAGGCTGTCATAATGGGTTTTTGAGATTATCCGTAAAGATCAGGGTTCGAAAATATCCGATATTTTGATATATATTGGATATTTTGATATTTATCCGATGTTTTCAATCAATGCAAAATAAAGTGTTTAGTAACTACTTCCTTAAATCAGAGTTGTTTATTTCTCTTATATTATTATTATTATTATAATGCATCCACTTTAAAAGTAATGTTTCTTTCATTATTTATATTCATTTATTACATGTTCGTGATTTTGCCTCACCCACTCAAAAGGTAATTCAATTGCATCCGAGTTCATTTCAACCACTCATAAAAATAAATGTATAAATAAACACATATTCAATTTATCAGAGATTATCTTAATTTGTTAAAGGCTTTAGAAAATCAATACTTTTTTCAGGAAATAGAACATTGAAATAAAGGGGAATTCAAATGCTCTAAGACAATGGTGCCCAATATACGGCTTTCAAAACTGATTCATGTGGCCAGCTGAAATATCTGGTATAGATAAATGAATTTACTGAAAAATGTGGCTTTATTTTAAAGAATCTAAATTTGAGCATCAGTTATATTGCATTCTCTATATTTTTACTTCACTTAAATTTATATGTTAAAGCCAAACAAAAACAGTTTATAAATAGTTTCTACAGTATGCACTCACATTTTTTCAATCACAAGCACAAGTAAGCTCTTTGATGAGGTAGTGGCATTCACGTAAAAGTTTAAGACAGGAGTTTAATTTTTTTTTCTCCTCAATCTTGACTAAAACCATTAAAGAAATTAATTTATAGTTTTCTGAAAATTACTCAGGACTGCTGAAATAACACTTTCTGGAAAAAAATTTGTTCAATATAACTGTGCCATGTGATTTCGTGATAGGATTTGTAGGACTATAGGAGCTATTTGTTGGTCAGAAAATAAAATAAAAAATATTAATATTATTAAAATAATTGGGACTCGAACAACGTGCCCCACTGTCCAACATACCCCACCTACCCCTACAATTTTGCTGTGGATATTCCTAAGTGAAATGCAGAAAAAAACAAGAAAGTTTTCTCACGGTTCCTATAAAATTTGGAATCACGAACAATCATTACTTATTTTAGTCATCATAAACTGATGATTTCTCTTCTTAAGAGCAAAGATGATGCACACTAAAAAATATGTACATAATATTATGTACATAAATGAATGAAAAACACAATCTATGCTAGTCAAAAGAGATTGATGAATTAAAATATTCCCTGTAATATGTGTTTTACTTTTTCATGTGTTTTTAGAACACCCTGTTATTTGAAATTAAACTTTACAACACACTTAATGCAAAGTAGTTGAAATACAGCTCTATTTCAATTAAAGTATGTTTATTTATTTTCCATTTATAATTTTATGAACTAGTTTAAAAAAACATTCCTGCCAATTGTGTTCAGCCGTATTGATGATTTAGCACATTTGAAGAGTTTTACTTCTGCTTTTAAATTTATTTGCCCTTAATGTTTTTTAAGTTTCTTCCAGATATTCTGCAACTTGAAGAAAGCTCAACTACTAGCTGAATTTATAGCCCTGATGCAGATGTTCTAGAAAACTCATGATAGTATTGTACTGTTCGCTTAAAGAATTGTATAATAGAATGATCTCCAATATTTAGTTTACAAGGATGTCCAGAAATCATTTTCCAAGTTTTCTTAGCTTGACAGCTTTATCAAAACTAATGAAGTTGTTTAAAAAAATAATAAACTTCCATACATAATATGCCATTCATGTTTCTTATGCTTCTTATTATGCTGATGACTTCAGGAAATTTGTTACCGAAATGGTCTTTGAACTTTCAACAATGACATACAAACCAACAAAAATTCTGTGTTTAAATGCTAAATAGTGTAATTAAATGAAATTTTGATCTTCTTCATACAAACAGTGCTGTATTTCTGATTTGTCACGCTTAGTATCATATTTATTATCATTCATTTGTATAATAATATTGAAATGTAAAGAGGTAAAACAAACAATAATTTTGCAACAGAAATTGAGAAATAGCTGGAATTCTGTTTTGATTCTCTTAATTTAGAGTTTTGAATTTGTTTTGTAAAACAAATGCTTGTAAGGTTTATGCTTGTTTGTCATGTAAAAATATTGTTTTCAATTTAGATTTTTAATAAATTTTTCGGTATTCAATGCAAGGCTAAAAAATTTAGGTATACATAAAATTATGAAAGATATATTTAGGTTTGTTTATTTCAGCATTAAATGAACAGTTCATTTCTGCTTATTCTGTTCCTGTAATTATCCAGAACACCCCCCCCCCTCTCAAAAAGAGATTTTTCTCCCCACTTAAAGTACAGGACAGAATTTGAATAACTGCAAATAGCTCCAATTTTGGAAGGGATTGGTAGCAACTGTTATCTTAGTCCACTTCTGACTGTCAATGCACCTGTTCTGTTTCTGACTGAGTTCTGGAAGCATTTTTCAGTGTATTAGAACATACGTCGTGTTCATCCATCCATGATATGGAGTAGTGAATGGAATAACAATCTATATGAAAAATTCTGAACAAAAAATTCAATTTATTTCAATCAAGGGAGTTTTTTTTTCATAAAAATTCACTTCACGAATAGTATAAGAGAAAATAAATTACAAGCATCAGTATATTTTGCCCTGTCTAATCGAAACTCCCTGATTGAGTACGTGGGAATAAAGCCTATAACAAAATTTATTTTCTTTATGTTTATAAGTGACTGAAAATTTTAATTAAACTAATGTTTTGTCCATAATTATTAATTTTAGGAAATGATACTTTGGAGTAAGGAATTTTTAAAAATTTGGTAATAATAACTACATTTTGAACATCTAAATATTTTGACGTTACGTTGCATTTCAGAAAACACAAAGATTAATCTTTGCCTATTTTGTTACTTAAGCAGTTATTAATAATAATAGTTTGTCCCAAAATCTATAAAAACTACAAATCCTGTTTCGGTACCCTGAATTTGAGTTTGATTGCCTAGTTGAGAAAAATGTCTTTGTTTCCTCGTTTTTTCCTCGTGTAAAAATGTTGGAAATTCTGTGTTTGAAATAAAGTTTACAGATGTAACAACACCAAAAAATAAATTGAACATTAGAGACTTTGGTTGTAATTTTTATGTGGTAATGACCTGAAGACTTAGTATGGAATTAATGAGTT
The DNA here is from genome assembly GCF_026930045.1 of Uloborus diversus. Taxonomy (NCBI): domain Eukaryota; kingdom Metazoa; phylum Arthropoda; class Arachnida; order Araneae; family Uloboridae; genus Uloborus; species Uloborus diversus. Next base: position 80,948,318 of record NC_072739.1, on the reverse strand, counting down.
TTCTTTATGCTAAGTTGTATTTAAAATATCTGTCAAAATTAAATGTAAACATTGCTTTTCCACGAAAATAGAAAATAAGTACTAGTCCTCTACTTTTGCTGTGAATGATTTTTTCTTTGTAACATTGTTTTGATGTGAAAATATTGTTCAAAATTTAAGTAATAGATGTATGATGCAGAGAAATAAATAAATACCAATAGATACATTTGTTTCTTATTCATATGAGTTGAAAATAAGTAATGTTTAAAATTACACCCCCTCAACTCCTCAATTTATTTCTGAATATTTCTATCTACATCAAATTAAAGTAATAATATTCAACTTTATTCAAATTAATATTTTAACCAAGATTGCCTACTGAACCACTAAAATATTTAGAGATTCTTGGTATTCTTTCCTTCTTTTTTTTTTGGGGGGGGGGGGTTACCTCGTTTTGACCATCTACCTATTTCTAGTTTTGAACTTTCAAATTTTCTTTTGCATATTTATCTTTCAAATTTTTAATTTAATGTTTAACTTAATCACATTTAAATCAGAAAATTGTACAGGGTAAACTTAAACATGCAATTTTAATTAGCATTTTTTTAAAATAGAAAACCATTTTAATTAGTGATATTGCTTTTTAGATGGTTACAGGAAATATTTTTTGATTTAAAACTCTTTACAACGTTTGCCTTTCCGTTCATTTATTTATTTTCATTTTCTTACCTTTTTTTATCTCTTTATTTATTTTGAATCAATTAAATTCTAACACATGGAGGTGAGAATTCACATGCTGCTAACCAAAAAAAAAAAAAAAAAAATTACAAAAAAAAAAAAAAAAAAAAAAAAAAATGGCAGATTTATATGGATATATTTTTGCTGAAATTAAAAAATAATAAATTATTACTTAGTTTTAACTGTAAAAGGCATGTGACAGCAAAGTTGCACTTTTGAAGATTAGCCCATTAGTGAGTAAAGTTTTTAATTAAACTAATGTTTTCTTTTTCGGATGAAAATGCTGAAAATTTTGTGTTTTAAATAAAATTTATAGATACAATAACACCAAAAAGTAAATTGAACAACAGAGATATGTGTTGTTTACAACAACAACAAGATTACAACAATAAGATCATGCTATTGATCTGAAAACTTAGCATGAAATAAATGAGTTTTCCTCATGCTAAATTGTTTTCAATTTTTAGTTTTTGCTTTGTCATAAAAATTCAAAATACGTACAAGTCCTTTTTTGGTGCTCTGAATTGTTTTAATTTTGTTTCATTAAAAAAATGTCTACTATCTAACTACTTTTCATTCTAGTATTGTTTTGGTATAAAAATGTTGTTGAAAATTTTAAATAATAGATAGTGTACTTTCAAGAAATAAATATAAAACAATGGAGACATCTGTTTCTTATGCATATAAGAATGTTGAAAAAATATAATGTGTCAAAATACACCCCCCCCCCCCTCCTTTACTTCCCAATTTATTTCTGAATATTTCTATCTGCATCTAGTTTCAAATAAAAATGACCTCTGATTAATATAATTTCAGTTTTCAACTTTATACAAATAAATCTATTAACTGTGTACCCACTAAACCATTAAAATATTCAGAGGTTCTTAATCTCTTTTTTTTTTTTTTTGGAGTGGGTTGGGACGAGATTGGATCCCCGCAGTGTGGGGTGCCCCACGTCTTAAGGGGTTCAATGGCCTCTGATATTAAAGAAAAAAATTGAAAAAACCTAGCACTAAGACTTATTTAACGTTACAAATATACACTGATGGCCTCTGGGGAGGGGCTATACAGATTTTGTTGCAGGGAGGCCTAAAATGTATAGATCCTGGCCTGAATAGGATACCTTGTTTTAAGCTTCTACATATTTCTAGTATTACTCTTTCAAACTTTCCTTTGCATGTACATGGGTGCCACACCCCTAACAGTACTCCCCCCCCCAGTATGTGGGCATCCCAGGCATATATTTCCTTTCGGAATTTTTAAGCTAATGCTAAACTTTGTTCCATTTAAATCAGAAAATTGTATATTTTTCCTTTTATAGAAAAAAAAAATAAGTAATGCTTTTGATATCAATATAAGAAATATTTCTATGATCAAAAATCTTTATAAAGCTTAATTTAATGTAGCAAAAACAAGCAATTTTTTTATGTTCGTTATTTGTTGCTTATTTATTTATTTTCATTTTCTTAATCAGTCTTTATTCTTTCACTCCTTTTGAATCAATTAAAATTATTATATAATTTTCGTTGTCTCGGAATCTTTTGATTAGTTTAAAATTGATCGTATTAAAGAAAAAAAGGTTTTAGAAAAATCTGCTCTTAATTCTGCTAACACAGGGTCATTTTGTCTTTTTTTAATGTTTGAATCAAAATCGAGCGTTTCACTTATTGAACAGCATGCATTTTCGAATCCGCGTGCTTACATCCTTCAGAACCCGTTTCAGCCACTCTTACCGCTCCGGTTGGCGACTATTTTTTAAAATGAAACTCGAAAGCGAACAAGGAGCCAATCTTGCAGCTCGGCGGCAACCCTATTTTCCCCCTGTAACCGGTAGCGCTCTCCGAGCGTAGCTGTTGTCGCAACTCTGAAAACTACGTTTTCATATAGGGACTCTACATCACGTTGCTCTGAAGCGTTGACATCACGTTACTGGTAACGTTGATAGAGCGAAAATATGTCTCGTTGCAAAACGCAAAAGCAACGGTTTTTAGTAACGTTACATCAACGGTTTCAGTAACGTTACATCAACGATTTTTGAAACGTTACATTAATCTTTATTTATCACGTTACATCACGTTGGTTTTAAACGATGTATTAAAATTTTATTCAAGCTTTGAAAAGAAAAAATGTTTTTTTTTTCTTGGAGAGAATGGAGGTGGGTTCATTGAACCCTTAATTTTTGATACAGTAAGTATTCTGCATTTTTTGTTAATGCAATTATTGTTAATATACTTTTATAAAATCTTCAAAAAAAAAAATTTTTTTTTAATTTAAAAAATGTCTCATGCCGTTAAAGGCGTTCGAGTATTCTCACACTGTTGCTTCATTTACAATATTTTGTAAGAGCAGTCCTGACATTTAAAAATAAACGGAGCATAACATAGCATAGCCGAATTTACAACAAGTGGAGTTCTATTAATAGTCAAAATTAACGATATTACTACAAATTAAATAAAAACTTCTTTCATAAATAAATCCTTGAAAAAATAATTATTATTATTACTAAAGAACTCCAGAAATATTTTTCGAAAGGCATGAAAGTTAAAAAAAAAATCCTCTTACATCAGTGCTTTAACAAAAATTTGCAGTATTATTACTAAAGATAATTTCAGTTACATGACAAAATTTTTCTCAAAAAATTGTTACAATTATTTCGTCAAAACATTCTGCAAAAAGCCGATTAAATGAGTAAAAAATGGTATCATTTATCGCTTTTATAGCTTATTAATGGAACATATCCCCAAGCATCTTTTTAAGAAATCAATGAATAAATACTCAAATAAAAGCATCTAACATTGTTCTTTCAAACAACATTATAAATAAAAGTAACGGTGGGGAAAATACTCAAACTCCGACCAACGGCGGTTCATTAACTTCACAAAAATATGTGATAACACTTTTTTTTAAGTTAAATAAGTATATCAACAATAATACTCTAACAATAATACAAAGTACTTACCGCTAAAAGTGATGAGAGATCGCGATTGCGAAGCAGCAAAACAATGGCGGCATAGCAAGCCAGAAGTTGTTTACTAAAATGACCACTAGGGTTCGGAAGTTGCCGAAGACGAGGCAAGGTGCAACGAAAAGTAACGATAAGTAACGTTTCTTTTGCAACTGTTTGTCAACGTTAAAAATTTAAGAAATTTGCAACGTGATGTAACGTTTCAAAATTACACTTTTTGTAACGAATCGATAAAGCAACGTGATATCACGTTGCGTGGGAAACGGTAACGATGTTTCAACTAATTGCAACGTGATGTGACGATGACGTAACGTTTCAGTGTTACTTGGGAGTGGGCCTCCCTTTTTGGTCCCTCCCTCTTTTTGGCGCTTTTTCTTCCCTCGGTCCGGTGGGCCTTTTTTTCTGTTTGTTCTTTGTTGTCGCTGAGGGTGTGTCTTTAGTCCAATGGAACTGCCGTAGTATCTCGAATAAGCGCCCGTACTTTAATCAGTCCCCTTTTTTTGATCACAACATTTACGCTTTTCAAGAGACTTTTCTCAAAAATGACCATTTTTCTTTTTCCAATTCCACCATTTATCGTAAAGATCGAGGAGTGGGCGCGGGTGGCGGCCTAATGACCATCATTCCCAGAACCTTTCCGTCTGCTGAAATTAACCTCAACCGGTTTCATTCCCCTAATACCGAAATTATTGGCGTCAGCATCTGGAACAATAACAAACAAATTGACATCATCAATATTTATTCTCCCAAAGGCAAAATTCAAACAGATTGGCTTGAGAACTTAAAAAATTCCCTCTCCACGTCCTTCTTTATTCTCGGAGACTTCAACCTTCATCATAATTACTGGGGCAGCTCGTTCAACTCCCCCAACGCTGACTCTCTCGCCAACTTCATTATCAACAACAATATATGCATTATCAACAACAGCTCCCCTACTCATAGGGCCCCCTCTGGCGCTCACTCCCTTATTGATATTTCACTTTGTTCAATAGACCTCTTCCCCCTCTTAAATTTTTACGTCCACCCGGACCTCTTTGACTCTGACCATTACCCCATCATCATTGACCTCTCCCAGATTTTTACCTCCAACATCTCTACAATTCACCAGAAGAATAGCCATATTTGGAATCGCGTAGTAAACCACATCAATAGCAACTTCCGGGACAATTCTGACTTTCAAGAGCTCCATAATCTTTTTATTACTGCACTCAACACCAACAAGAAGACTCACTCAGATCAGAAATCTAAATTCCCTCCATGGTGGACCCAAAAATGTAGCTTCTTTCTTGGACAAAAACGAAAGTTCCTCCGAAAAGCAAAGCAAAAAAAAAAATGTCTCACGTGACGACTGGCTTAAACATAAAAATTTCTCCGCTAATCTTCGTAAAGAAATTAAAAAAGCTTCTCGCAACTACTGGGACAATATATGCAATAGTCTTGGTTCCAGCAGAAATGCCTATCGCATGATTAAGGCCATCGTCTCTAATAAATCCAAGGGGATCACCGAGTCAAACAACATCATCAATATTGGAACCACCTCTGTTTCCTCCCCCCTGGCTCAAGCCAATGCTTTCTGCTTCCATTATTGTTCCCGCTCGTCTCTTCCTGGCATCCCACTTGACTTTAACTTTAATCATAGCCACCATTTAGATAAAAACTTCAGCATTCAAGAACTGAACATTGCTATCAACCATATGAAGAACACCTCCCCTGGCGAAGACGGGATCCCCTCAAAAATCTTCAAAATTATGCCTGACAAAATCAAAACCAACCTCCTAAAGAACTTTAACTCCATGTGGGACAACGTCACCATCCCCGATAATTGGAAAACTTCTATCATTATTCCTATAAAGAAGCCTAATAAACCCGCTGCTGACATCTCCTCTTACAGACCTATCGCCTTAGATTCTGTGTCCGCCAAGTTATTTGAACGTCTCATTCTCCGCCGCATCGTTTCGTGGTCCATCTCCAAAAATCTTTTTCACAGTAATCACCTTGGTTTTCTCCCTTTTCGTGACTGTAACACTGCTTTAACTAAATTCTCAGAAGACATCCAAACAGCCCGCAGAAACAAAAAGTTTATTTTTTGCATCAAACTCGATATTAAGTCTGCTTACGATAGCGTCTGGATTGACGGCCTATCATGGAAACTTTTGAAATGCGGCATCAGCGGTAAAACAGCGTGTTGGATCAATAAATTCCTTTCAGCCAGGGTAATCAAAGTTCGGTGGAGAGGAGCCACCTCTTCCTCCCACACCCTCTCTTCTGGGGTTGCCCAAGGATCCGTTCTGGCACCCCTGCTTTTCATGATCTACATGCATGATATTTTCGAAGATATCCCTTTTGGAGCAAAAATTCTCATTTACGCTGACGACATCATCATTTTTTCCCAAGCAGATACGTCAGAGAATGCTAAACTTAAAATTGAAAAAACCCTCTCCCATATTACCCAGTGGACCCAAAATTGGAGACTTACAATTGCTCCGGAGAAAAACGTAGCCAAGAATTTTTCTAGAAAAAGATATTCTCCCAACTTCCATTTTCATTACAATGGGAAAGATTCCCTGGGACACCAACATGAAATTCCTTGGAGTTATTTTCAGTAACAATTTTTTATTCAACAGTCACATAATTAATCTTCAGAAAAAAGCTTTCCAACGCCTTAACTACCTCAAAATCATAGCTAATAATAGCAGCGGCACCAATGCTAAGAACCTTGTTATCATCGCAGATAGCCTCATTAGGGGATTAATTGACTACAGTTCTATCGTCTACGACGCGGCTAGCATTTCCAGCCTCAATAAGATTGAAGTGATCTACAATAGCGCTCTTCGATGGGCTCTCGGCCTCCCTCGTTGGATTCCTCTCCCTATCCTCTACCAGGAAGCTAACGAAAACCGTATCAGCGACAGACGTTCTTCAATGATTATTAAGTATACCCTCCATCATTTCTCCCTCGATTGGATGTCTCCTATTTCAAACAAAACTAAAGAACATAGTATCGATAACCGCTTCAAAAGAGACAATCACCACATCTTTCCCCGCCTCTTCGACTATCTCAGAGACAACAATATTCACTATCACAAAATAATAAAGAAAAGATATAAAGAAGACCTGATCAACATTAATAATTTTTACATTATCTCAGATGGCCTCCCTTTCCAAGATAAGAATATCAACTCGACTATAGCACGCTCATACTTTTCTGAATATCAAACTAATTTTCTTCAAGGTAAAATCATCCTCAGCACAGACGGATCAAAGAATAATAATTTCACCAGTATCGCTGCCATCAACGTTTCTCATAATATCAACGCTGCGGCCATCATTAATAATAATGCCTCCATATTTACAGCTGAAGCCCTAGCTATATCCCTTGCTATTATTGAATTCGCCAATAGCAATGAAGATTACGTTCTTTTTTCGGACAGCAAATCCAATCTAAGTGCCCTCTCTTCGTTCAACCTGAAATCCCATTCAGCTATTTTTTACGCCATCGAAGCAATCGTTAAAGCCCTGCACAAAGTCAAATCTATTACCATTATTTGGGTCCCAAGCCACCTTGGTATCCCGGTAAACGAAAACGCAGATCTCCTCGCCAGAAATGGGCCCTTTTTAAGCCGCTCCACGTACGATATCGCCTCTGAAGACATCATAACCATGAACAAAAACGAACTCAAGTCAAAAATCAACAGCGACTGGATTAACTGCAAGTACTTCAACCACAAACCCTACCTTGGATCCATCAAAGACTACATCAACTGGACCCCTAACAGAAAACTTGGAGTTCTCCTAACTAGACTCCGAACTGGGACTCTCCCTGTCAACAAGACTCTCCATCGTTTCAAGTGCAGTGTCTCCCCACTCTGTCCCCTGTGCAATCAAATCCAGACAATTGACCATTTCCTGCTTCAATGTCCCTGTCTCTCCAGCCTTCGTCGTTCCCTTTTCACTCGCCTCAATATCTCGGATACCAATGCTCCTCTCGCCCATGTGATCTCTCGTATTTGTGCCAATTGTTCCTCCATCCGTGCTTTCTGCACCTTTCTCGCTTGTTCCAATCGCTTTTGAGGTTTTTTTTTTTTTCATTTTTATTTTATTTTATTATTTTTTTTTTCCCCCGTCCGTGCATCTCCCGAGCTCTTCCTCCCTTTTCTCCTGCCGTGGTACAAGCCTCCTCTCGTAGGACAGGCAAAAACCACTCAACTTCTTCAATCAATCAATCAATCAATAATCAGTGTATTTGGGAAATCGGTCAATGCAGGAACGATCCTGACAGATAAACGGGAGGCAACCCTATATTTTGGCGCTAAATGATATCATTCTAAGACTTGGCGACAAGGATTCTTCCTGTACCGCGTGCGTGGTTTAAAAAATGGCTTGAAGAATGTAGTAATGAGTAATGTGTTAATGTATTTATTATGATGAGATTTTTACAATTAAATATGCATGAAAGTAAGTGAAACATTTTCTTGGATGTGACTATAGTAAGTTGTATCTTTTTGTTTTTCTTTATTTTGAAAAAGAACATGTTCCTTTATTTATGCTTACTGTCTGACCACGGATTGTATGGAATGACAAACACCGTTTTACAGCCGGAAATGGATAAATTTATTATTTTTTACCGATGTCAGCTTTTGCAGAAGCAGAGTCTCATTCAAATGAGCGGAATACGCGCATCAAATTTTTACTTTTCCCCCTTATTCACATAGATTCGTTGATCTGGACGTTTGAAAATTCCATGCAATCTGTGGTTGGACAGTACAACGATCATGAAATTAAAAGCATGTATTAAGATTTATTATGGCTAGGCCTTAGTTTTTTTTTCTAGATTATCATTCTGTGCATCTGTACTTTCTAAACGGACAAAATTTATATTTATTTATGCCATAATTAGACGTCTTTCAGATATCTAATATAATATGGGAATTGTTGTTAGACGTTAGGTTGCATAAGTGTACATTAAATAAACGTTTCTCGTGTGCTTGAGGTTTTTGCTTCCCCCCCCCCTTGAACAATCGAAACTATTAGGCTTCTTTTAATTTCAAGCCTAAATTAACGTACATTTCTTTTAAGACGTCCTTAAGGATTCTTCCTGTAAGCGTGCATGTATTCACATCATTAAACGTTTATCCTTTGTGAAACATTTAGATGTTTCCTTTTCCTTGCATAATTAAAGCTACTGAGTTGCTTAATTATCCAAAATTAACAATCATTTTTCTCAGACGTGTTGACTTTTGTCAGAATTGTTCCTGTCAGCCTTTAGCGTGCGTATATCTGCGTCAACTAGAAATCTGTTATCGTGAGTAAATTGTTTAATTTCCTTCATTTAGTAAAACCATTTTGATGTATAATTAATTTAATTACTGCCAGAATTGAATTTATTCCTGTCATCTATTCTTAAGGGCAGATTCCTCCTGTTAACCATTAGCGTGCAAAGATGTGTTTCTAATGAACGCTATTGAAAATTGTACTGTAAAGCATTTTTGTTCCTTGAACAATTAGGAATATTTAGCAGCAAATTTAATTTTCTGCCAAAATTAACTTTATTTCAGATATCAAGTCTTAAGTAAGGATTCTTTCTGTCTCCTGTGTAGTTGAGCATCAAATGACTTCATTCTGACATTTATTTTCTTTTCCTGTTACATAGTTGAAAGTATTTAGGGCCATTCTTCCGTCACATGTGGGACAAAAATACGCTTAAATTTCATTAACATTTCGTTATATCTCTTAATATTTTAATGAAACTGGGGTAAGCAATTTTTTTAATCTTTAAATTTGATACAAAGATACTTCTGAAACAATTTTGTTATTTAAATTAAAATTTATTTACATGCGTCATGTGCGTGACATCTAAAGTCAACCTCTGGTAACTTTATTGTGGATAAGCTAATATTTTTGCTCTATTAATACAGTAATGCTTAATACAGCAATGACGAAACAAATTGCAGATTTTGAAAGCTATGGTTCCAATGTAAAGAAAACATATCTCATAAGTTTAGAAATAATTATTTAAACCATTGAAAAAAAATATCTATGCCTATTCCATTGAAAATGGTCATTTTGTCCCGCACATGACGGTTTCTGTATTTCATAAAAAAGAAATAATTTTTGAAGAAAGTTTTGGCTAAAGAAGTCACACATGCGTTTGTGATGTCTTAAGCAACAAAATTTTGTTCATTATCCTTTTAAATTATTATTTTTTATGAAATATATGAAGCGTCACGTGCAGGAAAAAATTATCGTTTTCCGTGGAATAGCCCTTTAACTGTTCAATTTCCCGGCAAAATATTTCCTTCAAAAATTAACTCTGTAAAGGTTCTTCCTGTTAAGTTCCCTTCCCTTCAACCATCATATCTTGTCTTCTTGTTGAATATTCTCCCTATTAGCCTTCCCGGGTGTTCCAAAAATGAACATTTATTAATTTTCATATTCTTGGTGTCAGAAATCAGTATGCTGTTTAATTTACTGTCAAAATTCATGCATTTAAGGTATTATTCTTATCCAGCATTATAGATGTGTAACAAATAGGTGTTTATCATGAGTAAAATACTTATTTCCTAATCCTTACATAATTAAACTATTTAGCTGTTTAATTCATTACTTAAAATTATATGCCAGATTTTTAATTTCTACTGAACTTTAACTTTGTCTAGCAACAAATGAAAGATTTTTGTAGTTTGCTAGGAGCTAAGTTATTTAAGCATGAAACACTATTCTATTAAATTAGTAGGGCCCCTTGTACATTTGTCAATAGAACATGAAATGTAAGTTCACCTTTCAGTGAGCAGTCATTGTTAAAGCAATGATTGAAATCTTCGAGATTGTGGGTTTTTCACTGGTCAGTCATCAGTTCCAAGTTCATCTGATGCACAAAATTCCTGCGGACATGTGTATAAAAATGCTTTATTTCAGTGTGCCCAAAGTTTAATGTTCTATTTGTATTATGAATACATTTTTCGCTTATTGTATATTGGGTTCCTCCATGTTAGTTTACCAAGATGTCAATTGTTTGATCCTGAATAGCGAGAAGATGGATGATTTCAAGGAAACTTAAAGCACAACACTAGTTGAATTTAGACTTTGCATGACAGTTACTTTATTAAAGTCTGCTGCAAAGTCTTAATTTTGCTGCTAATAATGCTTTAACTGGACCTTTCAATGAACAAGAACAACCATTAGAATCTTTGAAATGCTGGGTCTATGCTTTGCAGTCAGAAATCAGTATTAAGTTCATCTGATGCACAAACTTCCTGTGGGATAAGTATAAAAATAATTATTTCAGTGTGCCCAAAGTTGAATGTTCAATTTGTATTGTGAATTATGAATACATTTTTTGCTTATTGTATATTTTTCAGAAGGGTTCCTCCATGTTAGTTTACCAAGATTGCAATTGTTTGATCCTGAATAGCGAGAAGATGGATGATTTCATGGAAACTTAAAGCATGACACTAGTTGAATTTAGATTTTGCATGACAGTTACTTTATTAAAGTCTGCTGCAAAGTCTTAATTTTGCTGGTAATAATGCTTTAACTGGACCTTTCAATGAACAAGAACAACCATTAGAATCTTTGAAATGCTGGGTCTATGCTTTGCAGTCAGAAATCAGTATTAAGTTCATCTGATGCACAAACTTCCTGTGGGATAAGTATAAAAATAATTATTTCAATGTGACCCAAAGTTGAATGTTCAATTTGTATTGTGAATTATGAATACATTTTTTGTTTATTAATGTATCTATTTTTCAGAAGGGTTCCATGTTAGTTTACCAAGATGTCAATTGTTTGATCCTGAATAATGAGAAGATGGATGAGGTTATAGAAACTTAAAGCACACTAGTTGAATTTAGAACTTGCACAACAGTTACTTTATTAAAGTCTGCTGTGAAGTACTAATTTTGCTGGCAATAATGCTTTAAAACCGACTTGTTAAAATTCAAATGCATTCATTATCAGTCATATAGTGTTGTCTAAATATATGATTCTTGTGTCTGATGTAATAAAAAGCATTTACAGAATTAATATAAAGGGATGTTGTCACTTAATTTATGACTAAAACCCTCTTTATAAATGCTAACATTTTTTAGGCTAATTTTCCTCGAGATAAAAGGTTTGGTTTGAACATTTTTTCTTGGTCACAGATATGTTTATTTCTGGTACAATTATTTTGCTTAGAATTGTAACACAGCGGGCTTAAAAAAAAATCTGTGTATTATTCTATTTTAAAACAAATTCTTGCTGTTATCATACCAAGAATGAATATGCTTCTCTAAGTTATTCCTGCAGTTAGCTCAGTACTCTAAAGTTTTTCCTGGTGAAAAAGTTTCATAAATGTCAAAAGAAAAACGTTTACAAAACTTCTTTGGCATGCTGGCATTAAAACGTGGAGATCTCTATCTGTAATTTTATGGTGTAAGAAATTAGGGGTATGAGGAAAGTAGAAATTAAGCAAAGTATTCTAGGGAGGGGAATCAAAAGAAAATGAGCATTAAATCAACATTGCATTTTAAGTAAAAGGTATCAGCAAAACTTAAGTGTATAATAATAGTGGTATATATGCTTTATGTTATTGATAGGTTTCAAAAATCCCGTCAAAGCAATGATATATATAGTTTTTTAAATTATGTATTTAAATATTAAATTTCAAAGCTATAGTTAAAAGAGAAAATGATTTTCTTTTGGTCAAATATATTTTTCTTGTACTTTAATTTATTGTTTTCTACAAAAGCACTATATTAGTAGTTAATGGTAAAAATAATGTAGTAGTTTGGTAACAAGTTTAGCATGATAGTCATTAGACATGTATTTTCCGTGGGGATTTTAAAAAGATCATCCTTTCAAATTAACAGAGGAGTAATTTTAAGCTATATTCATATTTCAATGTCAAGAACATTTGAGCAAGAGCATTAAAAATATTCGCACCATGTTGAATAAGTGCTGAAAAGCATGTGGAGACATTCCTCAATTTATCATACCATTTTTAAGAATGTTTTATTCTGGATTTGGTTATATGCTGTAATTGTGTTTTTCAGTGTTAGCATTTAAACAACACACATTACTATTATAAGTGGGTAATTTTGCTTCTAAATTAAAATAAAACCAAGGCATTATATTTTGCATATGCTTCACACTTAGCAGGTTTTATTTTATAATACAATCAAAATGTAATTGACGTTCGATTTTAACCAATTTACTGTAGTACATTCGTCCCTCGTATACTTGCGCGGTACTTGCACAACACGGTTTCGATATTACACAGTACGAAACTTCAATTTAATACTTCATGGTTTTGATATAACACGAAAGGTATCTTTAATAAAGAAGACATTTCTTTTTTGTTTAATACATTCTGTTAATGTTTGATAACTCTAATGAGGTTTTACTTTGTTTTTCATGAAACTTGGTTTCGATATAACACGATAGACATGCTTTGATTTACATTATTTCTAAGTCTCGTATAACACGGTTTCGATACAACACGATTCATATTGACATGATTTTTACTATGTAACATAATTAATTAGTGTAAAAAATATGTTAATAAGTTTAAAAAAGTCTCGTATAGCACGATTTCGATACTACACGGAACGAATACGAGAGACGCCTCTATATTTACAAGAAAATTATTCAGCTTTATATATTAAATAGTTTTATTAAGAATTGTTATTTAACTTTATGTTTCACATAAAGTTTTATTAAGAGTTAGTCAAATTTTAATCTATTCAGAATTCTATCATGTATCATATCAAACACATGACTTGGAAAATTCTTTTCTATTTTAAACAAGTGTTATCGTTTTTTTTTTTCTCCTTAATCCGTTTGCTATATGAACTTTTTTCTGTGTTAAACGTTTTTTGTTTTAATTACTAAAAAGTCATAGTTTTGATTTTGATTTTTTTTTTTTTTAATGAAGGCTGTTTTTAGTGTACAAGCACCTGACAGGCTTGTCATTTCAGAAAAAAACCAAGGGAACGATGCGGAAAATACTCAGTTTATTGCAGGAGAAAATCAAGAGTAGGGCATTTTTAAACTGGGAGGGGGGGGGGGGGGTTGCACCCCTAGTCACGTTAATTTAATGTCTGTTAATCATGGAGTAGGAGAGGATAGGAATTTTTTTAGTTTGTCAGTTTGAACATACATTTGCCCTTTGTATACTTATATGCACATATTATATAAATTGGGCTAAGTAAATAACTTAATGAAGTAGTAACTTGCTCCTTGCCTTTTCGCTGCAATAAATTAATAAATAATATTTTAACGTTACAAATCGGTGGGTAGCCTTAAGTCCAGGTAGGTTTGCGTTTTCTTTGAAGTGGAAGGGGGGGGGGGAGGAAATTCTAACATATTCTCTATTAGGGGGCAGCACAATCAGAAATATTTTTCTGCGGTCTTTCATTTAGAAATTTGACATGGAGGGAGGGGGGGTGTGCACTCAATGGGAATTGACTTGGGGAAAACAACGAAAAACACGCCCGCTACCCACTTATAACTAATAAAAAGCATTATTTTTCCAAAGCAAGGGGGACTTTCGACCTTCCTCTTTTTCGTCCACATGGAGGAGGGGGGGGGGCAAGTGGGGGCTCAAGCCCCAACTTGAAAATTAGAACTTCCTTGCTTTTAGTACTTTTTTTCTAGCAAGAAAGTAAAAACATTTCTCCAGCCATTAATGAATAAATTATTAAAAATGTCAAATTTTAATAACTCTAATCTGTACTGAAATCGGTTTCTATGCGGAAAGTATCTTACTAAACCATGTAAAAAATATCTGACCCCCTCTCCCCTTAAAATTTTGCTTATGCACGCCCATGCCCCGAACCCCCTAAATGACGACGGACTTACTTGTGGCTCTTTAGCAATCTTCGTGTTTTCATAAGCACTCAAGGATTAGTGAGAATTGCTTGAGACTCAATGAAGGTGCTCCCCCCCCCCCCCTCCCAAAGCCCAATATCTAAGGTTGTGCTTCTGTTTTTGGGCGTCCACTGATGTCCTGTGAATTTCTTCATTTGCAATGAAGTACTACTTTTGCTATTTACTCACGTTCTTAATAAGTCATACATATCATTTTATTACCAATCTCTGAACTCTCAATATTTATTGCCACAGTATCCAACTATATTTATTGCTGCTTTCTCCAAAGCTTATGCATAACGGCATGGGGTTGGAAAAGCGATATACAGTTCATTTTGACACAAAAGTTAATATTGTTTCTCTTGAAAGTTGCGTATGCTGTATCTATGTTACAAAAACAGAAAAGAGAGAAAATATTAAAATTTTTAATGAACCATTTCTAATGAAAAATGTTACGACTATTATTTTGCAGAAAAAGTTTGCAAAATTACTGCATCTAGGGGTTCCCCCCTCCCCTTAAGAGCAAGGGTGCACCCCCTCCAAAATAAGACCCCATAACAGGGAAAATACCACTCGAAATACTTCCCCCCCCATAACAATTTCGATGGTGCAGTGCGCCATGATCTCCCCAAGGTGGGTACCCCTCTGCATCTATGTGCTTCGTAGTTGTCCCCTCCCCCCAATCGGGAGCAGCACCCAGGATACCCCTTAAAATTTCTATGGTACGGTTCGTGCAACGATCCCCCTTGAGTGGGCACTCAAGTCAATTAATATGTTATCAAAATTAAGGTAGTTAGTACAACGAGGGGCCTCCGTAGCTCTGTGGTAGGAGCTTCGTCTTCCAAGCCGAAGATCGTGGGTTCGATTCCCGCCTGTGCCTATAGTGCTATTTCTTTCTCTAGTGTTATAAATCTTTCCTGTGTGTGTCCGGAGGCAAAGCGCTTGGCACGCAGTCCTCTATCTGTGTGAAGCTGTCTAGCTTCTAAATAAATAGATAAATAAAGTGCAGCGAGTGGGACTTCAGAGCAGACAGCATGATTGAAATTTTTAGGGAGAGGAGGGACTGTAGGAGAGGAGGGTTTGCTAAAAGTTGTCTTTGTCGTTCTTAGGGGATGCATTTGAGGGGAGGGGACGTCATTGTTCTTGAGGGGGAAGAGGAGCATCTCTGATTTAGGAAAGATTTTTTTGGTGCAAATGGAATTTCATAAAAAATGCGGAAAAACTGTAACGTCATTTAGTTTGTTTTATTATAATTCAAAATATATAACTTTAGAATACAGAACGAACCAGTTTATTTTCTTAAACTAATTTGCATTTAATGATGTTTACCATTCTTGAAAATACCAAATACATGAAAAAAAAGTACACTTAAAATCGGAAAGAACATACTCCTTCAGGAAGTGTTTCCAAAAAGGAAAAATAAACTGCAACTGTATTGCTTATGGTATCGCACTTTTTTTTGGCATCATGTTCGTCATGTTGATAAGAACTCGCCTTGAAATAGATGAAGTCGCCAATATGGTAACCATGGACCCAGGATCGTTCCTGCATTGACCGACGTGTTTTTATTTGTCTTAATGTCCCATGCTCTGTAACAGGTCATGACCAAGTGAGTACACTTAATTATAATGTAGGTTATAACTAGGGAGTAGGAATATTAAAAGGCAAATTTGAAGGACCGGATAGATCGCACACCCGACAACCAAAAGAGGTGAGGGTTTTTAAGAATGAGTATTTTGATATTTTGGAATAAAACTCCTTGAATGAGAGGTAGAATTACGGTAACCGGGTTGCGTTGGAGTATTTTTTCAAAAACTGCCAAATTTGGCACCTACGACTCGATGTAAACAAAGTACTACGATGTAAACAAAAGAAATCATCGAATGAGAGTTGACCCAAAGACAAGGGGCGGAGCTTCGGATTGCTCAAACTATCACCTTGGTAACTACAACTGTTAATTAACCTTTTTCTTTCTCTGATTACAACCGTAAAGAAAAAAAAGCATTAAATTTCTTTTTTCTTTTTTAAAATATTGCAAAATATGGGAAGAAACAAATGATTGAGCCTATTTTTCTTACAGAACTATATTATTTTTCTTACTTTGAAATCAAGTTTGCAGAAAAGACATGAGAGGTAACATTTTTCATGATGTTAACTTAAACGTGGGAAGATAAAGCACAGTATCTACAGAGATGAGTATTTGAGACATAAAAAGAAATGTGTTTTGGATTCGATACTAACAATAGCGAAATGATGGAGTTTGACCTTTTTGTTTTTGCAGTGGAAAGCAAGTAAGCAAGCTTGTACAAAAAAACTAAATTACAACCCATGACGAAAATGCGAAAAAAAAAAATGTAATAAAAATTTGCCAATACTACTCTTTAAGTTCCCATTGAAGTAATATTGAACTCATTTTTTTCTGTAGGAAAAGAAATAAAATATCATGATCAGTGGCGTAGCTAGACCCGACTTTCGGGGGGGGGGGGGGTTACTTCTTATATATATATATATATATATATATATATATATATATATATATATATATATATATATATATATATATATATAATTATATATATATATATATATATATATATATATATATATATATATATATATATAATTATATATATATATATATATATATATATATATATATATATGTATATGTATAATCGCTTGGAATTTTTTCCTTTTCTTCTTTTTTTTTTCTTTCTCTTCTCTCTTCTTTTTCTCTTTTTTTTTGAGACTAACTTTTCGGGGGGGGGGGGGGGGGGTTTTGTCCCCCAAACCCCCCCCCCCTAGCTACGCCCCTGATCATGATGTATGTGAACGAAAAGGTTCATAACGTATATGATGTTACACTTTCTATCAACATGTTTAATTTCCTAAGGAATATTAAAATGAAACATAAATTTTTATCAAATTTTAACAACAATAAAAATTGGATAGAACACGACATTAGTCTGAATTAATCTGAGAAAAAGCCATTAAAAATACTTACTGTTTGATTAAGAATTAAAACGATCTACTAAATAAGTTAAATCACATCAAAATATCCATTCACAGAACGTTATCATAACTAAAATTATAATTCTAACTTACTGAATAAGTGATTACGATAATTAATAAATTTTAAATTTAAGATAGAACAATAAAACATGAAATAAATAACTTACTGCGAACACATTCCAAAAACGTATCCAAAAGGTATGAATAACTAATTTTTAAATCTATAACTTAAAAGAGTTAAAAGTGACAAACATTTCGTGATGTAAAATTTCATAAAATGTTTCAAAGATCTGAAAATTGAAAAAAAAACAATATGTTGCCAATTTTCAGAAAAAAATCACCTTTGAGAAAGTTTAAAATATTATTCTATCAAATTTTAAAAAAGAAAGATTTATTGGACAAATAAATTTTGTAACGTTTTAAAACATGTATTTTTTTTTGTACAATTTTGTAAAGATTCTGAAATGGCTGATTGGCCAAACAAATAGCAAATCAGCTTTGGTGTAGGGTTACCAAAATTGCTCTGTCACCAAGGTAAGGTAGCGGGTTGCCAGAATGAAATATTTATTATTAAATGGGGAATACCACAACCCAGTTACCGTAATTCTACCGAATGAGAAACCAACATGGCTTAAAACAGCGTTCAAGAGCTTTTTTTTTTTTTTTTTTTTTTTAACAATAACAGCAAAAACAGTTTCGGTATTGAAAAGAACTAGGGACTTAAAAATTTTAATTTTGCTATATTGTTTCCAAATTTGCAGGAACTCTTAAACATTCGAAACTAGAATATGAAAATAAGTCATCATTCTGTACCTAGTTTTTTTGTTCTAATTACCAATCTTCTGTATGGGCTGAATTTTAAAATAATATTATTGCTTAAGCAAAGCTCTCTGCATAATATATGAATCAAGTTGAAAATAATGACTGAGCTTAAAATAATGGCTGTTGTTTCAAAAATTTTGGCTTCAAAAATTATGACTTTATATTAAAACTGTGTCATCAAACTAAAATTTTTAGTTTCCAAGTATGACTAAAAACTGCTGATTTCAAACCCTGTTTTCAACCTTTTACACAAGGTACCTATTCACTTTGAAAAATAAAATTCCTTGCCTTTTCCAAAAAAAAAAAACAATCCATGTAATTCCTAGGGCTCGACCGATGGAATTTTGTGGCCGATGGGCCGATGCCGATTGTTGACCGATTGTTCAAAGATGGCCGATGGCCAATTGTTTTCCTCCAAATGGCCGATTGCCGATGCCGTTGGCCGATGGCAAAAAAAAAAAATAAATAAATAAAATCAAACAGAAATAAATTAATAAGATTGTCAGGGGTTTAAAGGATCATTGACTCATTTCACTTTACTTCCTTTCTACGAATAAGGAATAGCAATCACAAAAAAAAAAAAAAAAAAAAAACAGGTTTCGACCTAAATTTCTATTTTATAATCATCTAATTTATACTAAACAAGTTTTTTCGGCACATCTGTACATGCGTATGTACCTAAGAACATATAGATGACCGAAATATCCATTTTGAACGCCTCCTCAGTAATTGGGGTCGTTTCCAAAATTTTAAAAGTATTTTTTTCTGAAAGAGCGTGCTTAAAAACAAAGGATCTGATCATTTTTTAAATAATTTGTTTGAGTTTATTTTTTTTTAAAAATTACTTAAATCGGTGCGCTTTCATTGTTTACGTTTCTGTCCGATGACATCAAAAATGATGAAATGCCATTCAGTGTTGCCATTCACAGCACAAAATATTTAATTCGCATCTTTACTCACGTGTATTGGCAACGATATGGTTGACAGCAAGCGTAGAGCGCAATTTTAATTCGCTTCTTGATTATCATAACTTGGAAACGTGGTAGAAAAATGCGCCAAAGAGCATCATTTGTGATGTCATCAAGACCACGCCTTGTTTGAAAAATCCAACATTTAAAAAAATTAATTAAAAAATAACTGTTGGGGAAAATGAAAGTATTTTCTGGGTCAATGATATATATATATATTTTTTTTGCTCATTCTATCAATTTCAGTGACAAAAAGTACTACTTTTGACTGAAGAAAACAACCCCATTATCGTAAATTCTCTTGTGATGTCTTCATGCGCGTAAACTTGCGTCACTCCAAAACGTTATGAAATAGTAAGTTGAAAACTCATACGTACGTAGTATGATCTAAAAGTTCGAGGACAAGTTGTATAAAACCTTACCCTGAATAGTTCACAATACCGAAGCACATCTATTTACAAAATAGTCACCTTGAACGATTATGCACACTGCCAACGTTCGTATAGCTTTTAGAAGCTCTCCTGGAAGACATTTTTCGCAACATCCTGTAAACACCTCTTACGCTGAAGCTTTAACTTCATCGTGAGGAAGAAGGCGACTTTCATGTTGAGGACGCACGGTTCGATTGGTCAATACTCTGATATAACAAACAAATAACATAACGTTTCGTCTGATTTAGCTTCGTGTGACTTTTTCCTGTTCCCAGTAAAAAAACATTTGCATGGACGCCGCTTTCTTCCGTCAGGAGAAGATAAAGCTGCATCATAGAAGATAGCGAAAAATGGCTTCCAGTAGTGTTTCCAAAAGTTATATGAACACTTCCAAAAGTACATAGTCCCTCAAGGTGATCTTTTGAAGGTAGATGTGCTTAGGTAATGTGAACTATTCTGGGTAAGGTTCATTCTGGGTAAAGCTGACTTTTGGAGCCGTGAACTTTTGGATCGTATTACGTACAATCTGTGTAGGGTGTAGTTATGTTTCTCCTTTTTTGACTGCTGTATGATGAAAGAGAAAGAACAACAGCCCCCCTCCCCCCCAAAAAAAAAAGAGGAAGAAGGAAAAAACGAAGAAAATCGAAGAGACTGTTTAATAACCAATTGATTTTTTTTAAATTTGAACATATAACTAAGGTTTCAGTAATATTGTAATAATGTATGGATTTAGATACACTAAACATGGTTAAAAAACATTAAATTATGTTGTTTAATCATTCAAAAAAAAAAAAAAGAATAAAACAATGAAACGTCAACAAATTACGCAATTAAAGTGGAAATATTGCACGTAGACATTTTTTAGTCATCAAATTAAACAAAAAAGGTAACAGATAATTACAACATTAAATCAAAATAGGAATATTTTTATACTTATTTAAAGTGTATGAATAGAGAAGTTTGCATAACTTTTGCTGAAAAAAGAAATAAATAGCAATGAAAAGAGCGAGGTTCTTAAAACGCAGCTTTAATAAACAAACTCAATATTTACACAAGTTAATAACTGAATACATATACTACTTCATCTCATGTTTGCACACATACTATTGAGCAATTTGATTGTTTTATCTCTTATGAAGCTTTACAAACAAGTTCAAATTATTTTTTTCAATTTAACAACAATTTTCTGAAATTTAAAAAATTGCATAATAGAAAATTCTTGAAACTTTCGTATAAAAAATGAAAATAACTGATTCATTGATTTTATATAAATACAGTCGACTCCTGCTGCAGCGCGATCCGACTTACGCGAAATGGCTGTAACGCGAATTTTTCACAAATAACTAATTTTAGAGCTAACGCGAATTTTTCGCCCACAACATGATTTTTTTAGAAGGAAGTATCAGCTTCGTTATTGACTACTAAATATTGATTTCATTTGAATGTTATTACATCCCTTTAAGCATCACTGACAGTCAAACTTCACACACCAAACTAGTTTAGTCATCGTTATGTTAGTGCATCAAATAACCACTCCGCATCTTTCATTTATTATTTTTTTTCATTCTCAATATTAAAGTTGATGAAATACAATGGTACCTTGGTGGCACTTTTATCTAAAGTTTGTGATGATGGGAAAAAAAGAAAGTTTCTGATTAAAAAAAAAGCTAAGATTCTCGATGACTAACTACAAAATGTCGACGGTAGCACGACAATAAGTATGAGTGAATCTTCCATGCGTACAATTAAAAGTCAAAACAAAAAGATATTCGTAAAAGTTCAGAACTTGGTTTCAATATTGAAGCTTGCAGAGCAGTCTAGCAAAGTAAATATTATGAAAATGGAAGCTGCTCTTGTAATGTGTATTAATAAAGAGGTCAGGAAGAGGAGATGTTGCCACAAATTGAAACGTTATGAAAGAAAAGGCGAAGCAACCGTATTTAAAAAGGTACTAGATAGGAATAACGATCTGATCATGGAGCGTAAATCATTACCATCTTCATTTTTTAATTCTTAAATAGTGTTACTGTATCTTACTGCACAGTACTGTTATACTGCATCGTTTTTGTATTACTACATACTGCGCGTACCATGTTGTTTTAACCTCCGTGTGTCTTTCCCTCCTATTGATCATTCCTTTTGTACATCTTAAAGTATTTCATGTTGAATAAAACAATTTTTTATTTTTTAAATACAGTAAATGTTCAGTTCTGTATGAAAAAAAAAGCAGTATATAGTTGAGGAATGCTCTAGAGCAGTTTAAGGGGTGTTTATAAGTGTCTAAAAGAATTTGGTATGCATTGAAAAATTTGTATGGATATATATATTTCTCCACAACGCGAAATTTCGACTTACGCGAGGAGTCTTGGAACGCATCCCTCGCGTAAGTTGGGACTCAACTGTACATAAAAATAGTTACTTACAACAGAAAAGAAATCAATCGCTATTAATGATGCAAAAAAGATGGCGCATTACGAAATATAGATGAAACAAGTATGAGAAATACGCAAAATGACATTTCTTAACCAAAATAAATAATCGCTAGATATTTAAGAAATGCTTGAAACGACGAGGGAGAGTTAGGGGAGGTCACCCTCTGATTTTGGAGTGACTCACACTTTGCGGTCTTAACCTCGGCCTCATTTTTTTAGTACAGAACCGCTACCACCAACGCCTCGGAAAAGTTTCTGAATCTATTTCAGCACTTCCGAAGAAAAAATTCAAAAATCTCCTTGATTTCCGAATTATGTCACCATTCAAAACGTCTTTAATCAATTTCTTTCATTAATGCTCTGAATTCTTTCTAAACAATAGATAAAGTTTGAAAAAAAACCTCTAAATTTATGAATGGTGTTAAATTTAAACAACTCAGAAGTACAACTAGAGTTTGATTTCAGAAATTGAGGGAGTGGGAGGAGGGGCACCCAAGTGTTCTCGGAAATTCAAAAAATAGTCGTAAAAATAGAGTTCAAAATAATCATAAACATTGAGCAGAAAAACCCTTTCAAAACCCTCACTCGAGTTTGTTTTGACGTGCAGTGGCAGGTTTAAAATATAGCAAATGCTGCAATTGCGCGAGAGGCCCCATAACCTTAGGGGCACCGTAGGAGTTACAAAAATGCTTATGATAAATGTTTTACAACTTCTGTGATAGAAATAGGGCCCCAAAATGTATTTCAAAGGGCCTCAAACTTGTAACTCCGCCGAAGCGATACAGAAAAGACTGCATTACTGTGATTCATATTGCAAGTATCGAAAAATATAAAATTACCGTCGGTTCAACGGGAATCTAATAAAATGACACAAAAACCGGTTTCGCCATCTCAAATTTGTTTCCATGGTCTGAAATTTGGCAATATACGTACGCACACCCCACATGGGAAAATGTATCCGTCTACAGATTACCATTTTTGAGTTATGAATTATAAGAGATACATACGTGTATCCTGCTGCAAGAAACAACGCAAAAATTAACTTGTTTGGTACCTGAATGCAGTATTAAAAACTCTTTCAGGGGTGATTAAACAGGGTGGCGACAGATCAGGGAGATCAGGGAAAAGTCAGGGAACTTTATTAATCAGGGAAAAGTCAGGGAAATATCAGGGAATTTTGAAAAAATAACAAAAAATCAGGGAAAATTGATTTTATGAAGAAAAAAATTTTTTTTTTTTCTTTACAAAATTAAGTACTCTAATTCTCTATGCGTTTTCTGCCAATTATCTGTTCAAAAAAAAAAAAAAAAAAAAAAAAGGAAAATTAATGAGGTGCTATTATACACTGCTGCATACTTGTGTATCTTTTTTCCTCAACGTCAAAGTATTGAATCTTACTTATTCCCCACAGGATGAACATCCTAAGATTGCTTCTGTGTTTGTTATGCTGTTTATTTTACCTAGTTTGAAATTTCCTTTTACGCTTTCAATGCTACATAAAATAAACAACCATACAGGCAAAGAGGAAGCCTTCATTAATGCCTTAGCTCCTTTTCCTTTATTCCGTTGTCTTGAAGTAATTAGCATACTGTAATCACAATTTCAAGAAGAAATCTTAGGTTTTTGAATTAATACTATAAAAGCTTAAAAGTTATTACTTCTTCGCGTTTTTAATTTAATTGCTAAAATTGAACTTTCAATTAAAAAAAACTTTGTTTTTTGCCGTTATACTATTTGTTGTCACTGCAGATTATAAAGATTTTCTTTTCTTCAGACGTAAGAGTGATTCTTTTATTTTATAACTAAGTTGTATTCTTCTTTTATATATTTTGAAATTAACTAATTGCTTTTATATTTCTTTTTTTTTTTCTTGCATATCAAAGTTGTTTGTTACTAAAGCAATCTAAGATTTTTTTCCGTTACATATTGAAATCATTTGAAATAGAGTTAACTTGTGTACTTAAGTAAATATCTTTATTTTTTATTGTTAAAATGCTGTATTCATTCATTAAAATCTATGTTCTTGATTAGAGAAAAGCTCCCTATGAATGGATGTCAAATGATTTCATCTTTTTTGCATAAATATGTCAATTAGATATATAAGAATAACTACATTACTTCTATTCTTTCACTATTACTTCTTATTCTTGCAACAATTATTATACTGTTTGAAAATTTAGTTAAAAATAATTTCAATTACTTTTTAGTTCTATCATAAATACGCATATGTTTTTAAGAGTGATTTATTTTAAGTTTCTTAAAATTCTTATGCTAAATGGTTTCTGGCAGTAAAGTTTTTTTTTTTTTTTTTTAAATTTTCTAGTCTTTCCATTGTAGAAAAATTTAATATACTATTTTGTAGGTTTTTTCCCCCCAAAAAATGACTTTAATGACTTTGTTTTTTTTTTAACCATTTTATTAAAAAAGTAGCATCTTTTAAAAATATATCATTAGTTCAACAACTTTACACAACTTAAAGCATTTAAAATACTGCATTTTATACAAACATACAATGGATTTCAAGTAGAGCAAAGAGAGAAAACCATTATCATTGGTAACGTAAATCAGGGAAATTTGGTGAACTTAATCAGGGAAAAGTCAGGGAACTTTTTTTCACAGTTCCTGTTGCCACCCTGTTAAAATAGAAATTCATACTGAAATTTAAGTAAACAATTTTATATGAGAACAATAACTCCCTTTTCTTAGTATTAAAAAGTAAAACAGCAAAGGTCCTCTTTTTTTTCGAAAACATCGGCCTATTCCATCGGCTTTTCGATGTTTTTTAAGGCCGATGGGCCGATGTTTTCTCCAAGTTAACATCGGCCGCCGATGCCGATGGCTAAATTGTTGAACCATCGGCGCCGATGCATCGGTCGAGTCCTAGTAATTCCAGGCTTGATTTTTGAATATGCGGCTCTCTAAATGGAGTTTAAAAAAGATTATGATTTACTTTGAAACCATCGATTAAGTATTTTAATATTGAAACTTAATTATTCATTCTTTATTGCTCACCAATGTCACAAGGGATCACCACTGTCCAATCTTTTAACGAGCAATTTTTGTGGGTGTGTGAGTATATATATTTATATTTATTTCTTATCTCAGAAACAACTCTAACGATTTGGATGAAATTTTGGATTTAATTGTCGTTTTGCATTCTAAGTTCATCTACATCAATGTTTTTTCTGAAAAAAAAAACACGATTTTTTTACAAAAAAAAACAGTTTTTTAATACGTGAAATACACCACCAGCTCAGTCATTTCCAGCCGAGGACTGCAGTTTCGTGCTTATTAGCACTCATCAGCCCATGTTTTGTCTAATTAAGTTAAGCCTTGAAAAAAACGGTGAATTGACACATAAGGCAGGCAATTTGCAATCATAACAATGAAAATTTGTCTCTATTCACTTTAAAATTTCAAACTTGGTAAGGGTTGCCAGGCTTGGCTGATATTGGCCATTTTGGCTCATTTCAATCACACTTTGCTAAAAAAAAAATTCATAAGCACCGATGTTAGGCTTTTTTTTTTTTTTTTTAGAGAAACTATTGCTTTACTGACTTAATTTATTTTCTTTTTTACTTCAAATAGTTTTATATGTTTTTTAAATCATGCTTCTAAATTTTATTTCGAAAAAAAAAAACATATGTCTTGAGACTGTTTAGACATTGTTGGAGTGGTTTATGGATAGCATGCTGTATGTAGCATTTTCTGTCGTAAAGGGACCAACTACACTAAAAGTACTTATTCCAAATAAAAATTTCGATTGGGATAAAATCATGAATGGTAACATAGTATAGAAGAAAGTACTGGGTTCAAAGCCGATTCACCAAAGTAAACAAAAAGGTAGGAACTGATGTGATATACCCCACCCTTGGCGACTTTTTTCTGTTGGCGCCAAGAAAGCGTCGCCAGGAAAACGAAGTATGACGACATATGTCATACATCGTTCTTAACAATGCTTTTTTAGCGCCAACAGGAAAAAATCAGATAAAAAAACATGATCAAAGCACTTCAGAACACAGTATATATAAAAACAACATAAAAGCACAACAAAAAACATCACGAATATATGCTTTAAAAATGTACAGGGCCGGGGTTTTTTGTAAACATATTAAAATACAATGAAATAAATTATTGTATGAATTACAAGTCGAAATTAATGCATTAATTGTTTTTTCATCATTTCTCCGGGATACGAGCCCTCGGTCTCATAGTACTTTCGTAATGAGACCTCGGCTCGCCGGCCCTGCCTCGGTCTCATTACGAAAGTACTATGAGACCTCTGGCTCGCCAGGACCTCGCTCCGCTCGGCCCGTTATCCCTCCGACTGTTAATATACATTACAGTCGGAGTATGGTCACAATTATGTATATTTATGTATATTATGCATATTCATGTGTATGTACACCCAAGGGTGGCTCCTTCCGTTCAGTGTACAATAATGACACAGTTTTAAGTGTGAAATATGCACCATTATTGTGCAGATTTATTAATAAAATTCAGCTTCTTTTAATTGTTAACATAAAATTCAGTACCTAAAGGAGGCACTTTAATGTCTAAATAATTCGTGGCATCGATAAGAATTAACTTTTAGAACAAAACAGGGGTCTGTCCAGGATTTTTCACAGGGTCCGTTTTTTGTGAAAAATCAAATAATTTTGTGAAAAATGAATTAATTTTGTAAAAAATCAAAAAATTTCGCAAAAAAAAAAAAAAAAAAAAAAAATTTTTTTTTTAAAGCAAAATTTTATAATTTAGAGATGGCACAAACTGCATCAATTAAACTTAAAGTTGAGTGATTTCCTCTTCTATGTCGAGAAAATCATTCTGGATTTTTTTTCTGATATTTGGCGGGGGGGGGGGGTGGCATCGCTCTTTCAAGTATCAATATTTATCTACCATTCTGCATTATGTGAAATTATACTAGATATATTTCTGTACAGTATTTAAAATAATTGTAACAAAAATATAGATAAATAAAACAAAATTCAGAATAGGTTTCAGCATTCAACTTTTTGACCCAAGACACTCTTAAAAAGCACAGAATTTCGTTTAAAACTTATAAATTCCGTGATTTTAACAAAAATAAAAAGATATTTCAATTGTTTACCTCTTAACAAAGCGTAATAATCATCAAAAATTCGAAAAATCGGATTCCCATAGCGGATGCAAAGAGATCGCAATTCTCAAAGTGAAGGCATCAAAAGTATAAAAACGGCTTGTAAAAGAAATATTTTTGATAAAATTATTTTAAAATTGCATTTTAGAATCCTATGATAACATATCATCAATATCTGTGGACACAGTTGACCCAAAAAAAATAAAATAATAATAATAAAATAAAAAAAACCATCTATTCAGCATTTTAATTTTTGACTCATAACAGAAAATGGAATTTTGCTTTAAAAACTTGAAATGAGAGTTCTAACAGAAATAAAGAGACTTTTCATTTATTTGAATCCTAATAAAGCGAAGTTAGCTTAAAAAAAAGAAAAAAATATGATTCTCATATCGGATGTTAAAAGATTGCATTTTTCAAAATGTAGACATCTAAAGAAAAAAAAAACGGTAATTAAAAGAGTTTATATAAAGTTAATCATCCTTGTTGGCATCGAAAAATATAAACCCATATAATTTTCTCCCAAAATAACAATTAAACATCGCACCGCACCGTAAAAACGCAAATATTGACAAGCCCACAAAATGATGAGAATATTTTCTAATCAAGTCATTATAAAGGTTCAACGCCAGACGCTAAGTGGTGATAGTTTTGAAGTTGGTAACCCTAACTGAAGCGATCATATTTTTTCCTCACCCTTACTATCCCTTTGCAGTTCTAAGTTCATTTCGCAGATATATATTATTATTGTTTATTAAATCATGAGCGGAGATAAGTGCTTACCAATGCCTTTTCAAAAAAGTTTACAACAACACCGCTGCTAATTAGCTGTGATAAAACAAACAACCATTATATTTATTTGGCAGTAGTAATTATTTATCGCTTGCAGGAGCATCGCAAGAGTGCCGATTTTTTTTTTCTTTTCAAAATTAGCCGATTTTGTATAAGCTGATCCATCTAATTTGACTTAAAAAAAGGTTCCAAAAATTATCGGTTTATGCACAGAAATATGCGTTATTTTGCTTTCAGATTTGCTCTTTCAATAAACAATTTGTGACAGATCTGATCTTGTTTATCAGAATTTTGTGAAGGGTCCGTTTTGTTTGATCGGGATTTTGTGAAAGGTCCGTTTTGTTTGATCGGGATTTTGTGAAAGGTCCGGTTTGGTTGATCGGATTTTTGTGAAGGGTCCGCTAACGGACCCAAATATCCTCTGGCCAGACCCCTGCAAAATAACCGAACTATTTTTGTAAAATTAATTAACATACAGTAAAAATAAAGTTAAAAGCTACAAGAACCCCTCAAGGATTTGTAAAAAACAAAGAATTTCCGAAGTGAGAATTTTTATGTGAATTCTAAAATAAAGAACCTACCTTTTTATGGTATAAATCCTCACACTCAGTCCAAAACAAAACATCATCTGACAATGGCGCATTACAGATACACACCACGTTGGAGTTAACTTTTAATTAACCTTCAAGTTTGAAGAAACTGGCATTTTCTAATGTTTTAACTTCAAAACACAACTACTGAATCTAAACTAACACAAAATAAGCATTCCTGTAAGGTATATTGCACAAAACAACACGTATCTCTCCTGCGTAAAACCAAGAACCCAAGTAAACAAAGTTCGAACAAGTTTGCCTTCGCGTTGCCAACCACAGGTTAGTTTCACCAGGGATGCCATGCTTAAAAATTTATCGCCTCATTGGCGAGCAAAATATTTCAATTTTGTGCAAAAAATCGGATGTCGCCAAATGGGGGGGGGGGGGGGGTTATTACATCTGTACCAAAAGGTAGCACATAAGTTTAAAGCAAAATATTGATTAAATTGTATTCTGAATCTTCTTCAGTACTTCAGTGTTATAAGAAGGTCATAGCGCATTTTCAATCCTAGCATTTTTTTCATATTTACTGTTGCCATGTTTGGTCTAAAAAACTACTTTTTTGGCAATACTGTTGTAACGTAATTTATATTGATGAGCATCGACTTGTAGCGAATGCACTGTTGCCAATGCTTTGGCTGGGAAAGGCAGTCCATGGAGTGTGAATAAAACAGTTAGACATTCATATGACTTTGTCCTCCTTATTTTGTATTGTCATTCCACACATGTTGAAGAACCTAAATCTGAATGATTTATAAATATATAACAATGCTTGTGTTAAATATTTATACGCAACCAGCTCAGAGTTTCCCTAGGTGGATGTCTGTGGAGGAGGGGAAGTCCATATTCAGTTGCAGGCTTCTTATAGCTGAAATGATTATAATGCTGATGAAGTGATTACACGTACATCTCTCATTTCTCGAAATCATTTCCAACGACTGGCGATGACAGCAATATTTCGTTAACGTAATGCTTTTCAAGTGGATTTGAAAAAGTATGAAAGTTTAGAAAAAATACGAGTTGACCAAAAAAAAATTTTTTAAAGCTGAACGAGACTTGGTTGTCCAGGTACTGCTCATTAAAAGCCACTTCAGCGGTTGCTCCAATGATGTTGCATGCATGCCATTTTTGAACACCTAAAAATTTTAGGAATTTACTTTTTTTTGGTTCAATGTTGAACACCATGCATGAAATTTGAAAACTCACTCTCAAAATGATCACAGAATTTCATTTAAACATTTACAAATTAAGGTTTTATTAAGAATAAAGAAATTTTATTCACAAACCTTTTACAATGCTTAGGATGTAATACAATGAAACCCCAATTTTAAGGGATTGAGTTAAAAAAACGTAAAATATGCAGAATATATTGAAAGCGAAGATCAAATAGAAAAAACTAATCAAGATGACGATTTTCAAAAGGTATAATATCTATATTTTACAAAAAGAACATTACTCTACACTCCATTTTAGACCATTTTAACACATTTAGTGGTGAATCATTTTGGTTGAAAATAGTCTGTAACTGTAATATTGTTTTTTACGCATTGAGTTCAAAGTAATTGCAGCATCTTCCAGAATTGAAATACGTAGCAAGTTTTTTTCTCTGGTCTTTGTGAGAAAGAAAATCTTCTTTTACTATTTGTAAGCTCTTCAGTCTTCAATGCAATATTGAAAGAACAGATGGCTGTGCTTCTGGTTCTTGTTCATCTTTAATGGAAGATGCAAAATCCATAAGGTCGGCTACAGATGGAGCAGTATCGTTTTTGGTTTCCTAGATTAACCTTCAGCAGCATGGATTGGCTTTTGAAAATCAAACATATTGCTTGTTGTAGAACATTTCCTCCTTTTTTTAACTTCCCAGGGAAAATGTACAATGCAGGAAATTTGTAAATAACCAACTTACAATCCAGGTTAAATTAACATTATTAGTAGGGGGAGTTGGGGCACGTTGGTCCACTTTTTTACTTATTATTTTTTATCTCATCAAAAAAGTTAATGAGCAGTTTGATTTTCTACAGTAAGTTTCAATAAACATTTCTCCAAACCACAGAATTTTTTAGAAATGAGGCAGTGAGAAGCAAAGGGATGTAAGTGGCAAAATTAAAAATTTGGAAATAACCCGTACAGATGGTAGGTGAACCTGTCCTCTGTCTTGGGGCAAGAGATAGTACTAGTAGTCCTGGTAGGTGCTGCTGTATAGCATGATTTAGAAAATAAATTCCATGTAAGTCTACCTAGGAATGTTATCTTTATACACGCTTTACTCAAAACTTGAAAATGTCCGCTTACATCCCTTTGCTTCTCACTGCCTCAAATGTCGAATTGATAAACTTTTTTTACATTAATTTTTCAACGGAACCTTGTAAAGTGAGCCAAAGGACCCCACGGGTGGGGCACGTTAGTTCGCCTGGTGGGACAAGTTCGTTCATGTTTAATTAAAAACAGCAAGCATTCACCATTAGTATTTTGTTCACAATTATTTTTTTTTTAAATCAAAAAGAAAATAAATTATTGAATATTCCTGAGACAATTAATGCAGATTAAAGTTAACTAAAGATGTGTTAAGTACCCTACAGTTGGTCCGCCTGATGGGGCAGGGTTGCTATTTTGTCCACTTTTTTGTAAAAAGTCTGGGACGCCGGAAGAAATTGGATGAAATCAAAAATTAACTGATTATCCATACATAAATTTATTGTTATGGTAATATTTTTTTTTCATCTAGTATTATGACTTAATCATTTTATTAAAATAGAATGATTGTTAACTTTAGAATTTAATAAATCCAAAATAATGTTTAATTACACATTGGTGCATGGTGCAACTAATTTTAGATCATAATTTACTAAAAAGTAATAAAATTTAACAATGTGAATAAGCTATTGGGCAAGATTACGCTATTATAATTCACAATGATCAAGTCAAATGAAATGCTTAGAGACATACATACAAAACGAAGCTTAAAAGATCAAGGGTACCCACTTAGGGGGTGTCATGGCACAGTTGTTTGAGGGGTATTTTTCTCATTTCGGGGGTGTGGGGGTCTTTACAATCTTTAGGAGGGAAATGCTCTTGCTCTTAGGGGTGGGACACCCCTGTATAGATTAAAAACATTTTATTACTGTTTTATTCTTTGAGTTTTTATTGATATCACCCCATAGTAAAATATTTATTGTGTTTGCATATTTTTATGGATATGTTAATGTTATACAAATTAAGAAAAATTACTACTTTAGTAGGGTTGTGGGTACTCAGAACAGAGTACCAGAAGAGGCTATAATGAGCAAGAGGATAGATAGCTTTAAAAGGGTCTTTAATCTTCATTGGGGACTAATAAAGTGACTAGGAACAGCCTAGCTGGGTTCAAAGCCTGTTCCTGATAATCACATTGGTATTGAAAGAACAAATTTCACTTCATGTAAATTGTCAACATTTCCTTTAATATCAAGTAGTTTTTCTTCTTTTTTTTTTAATATGATTTTTAATGTTATGAGACTCCAACCTTTAACAACTTTTTATTTCTTCTTTTTAAGTTTAAAAATTCACTTATTATGGGCAATAAACCTCCATATCACAGAAAAACATCTTAAAATTTACATCTGATGTATTGTTTTTATAAATGCTACTACATGCATTATAACTTATTAACACTCATTTGATTTGTATACACACTTACTAAACTTCAACTGATCTTATTTTTTTCATTTTCGCTTTAAAAAATTTACAATCAATTGTTCATATTCATATTTATGTATGCTATTTTGATATTAAAATATTACTTGAATAGGAAGAATCTGTATAATTATTTATTACTTTCAAACTTCAAATTCTTAACTAGAAACTTTCAGTTAACTGAAAAAGTGGACAAAATGATATTTTGTCCGGAACGGTTTTTTCCGGGGTAGAAAAAGTAAGGACAACCCTGTGGTGGGGCACGTTGGACCACATAATTCAAACAACATTTGTTATTATTTTAGTAATAAACACTACAACCCAAATTCAAAAAAAATAGAACACTTTTATTTTTCGATGAAAAAGCTGAATATAAGAACAAGGTAGGTATTTAAATGAACGTCCCACCTTTCTTAGACACTAAAGGGTACATAACATATCAAATAAGTTTAATAAAAAATTATTTTAGACAGAATTATCCAAAAATTTATTGTGATGATATTTTACATGCTAAGATTATACAATATAATAGTAACAGCTCTTGCATGTATTCAAGAGCTTTCTTGACCGAAAGCAAACGACGCTTTCTTGACATTTTTCTGCCGAGACAAAGAATGGTTTGCAGCTAGCAGTATAAACGCAGCTCTGTCAGATAACAAAAGGAAGAGAAAAAGCTAGTTTTACTTATCAGTAACCTGTCTTGTTCTATGACTTTGACCCATTTAACCTTCAGTTTTTACCAGGGCCGTGTCCAAGGGGAGGATTTTAGGGGTTAAACTCCTCCCATTGGGGTAAACATAAAAGGCCAAACGAAGAACCTGAGTATTTGACTTTTCATTCATTTTAATGTGAAAGTTTGTGTGCAGCGTTTCTTAAAACAGAAAGAAAAATAAACTTTTCCTCAAGAGTTTTTCTGCAATTAGGTCATGGTGGATTTGGCATTTGTTGCAGCTATGAAAATGCATTAGTGATTGTGTTTGGTAATGTTAATTTGCAGTTGCAATAAGATCTCTCTTGTTTAGTTTATTAAGCATTATTTCAGAATATAAAACCTAATATGCATGCTGCATTATAAAAGAATGCGTAGCCAATTTCTAATACTAATTTTAATATACCCCATAGTAAACAGATTTGATTAAAAAGAAACGAACAAGTTTTCTAAAGAAACAAATAAGGTTTGATTAAAAAGAAGATAATATATACTCTTGTCACTTATGCATCTAGAAGCATCCTTGGGAGGTAGGAGGGGGGCAGGGTAATCCTTACATGTATAGAAATGCCATACTGGTATCGAAAAGGTAACTGAAAACTAAAGTTTGTAAGGGATTGAACTCTCCCCCCCCCCTCAGATTAAGAATTAGAATTATTAAAACCCCTCCCTTTATGAAAATTGGACACAGGCCTGGTGTCTACTGTTAGGTCCTTTTCATACCAATTGGGGAGCAGTTTTGACTGTTACCGATTCCAAGAATTGTTTTGTTTTGCATCTACTAAGCGAAGGGTCATTCTGACGCTTACCGCAGTTTCATGTATAAGAACGAATGTCTCGTAAATAAAAAAATTCTGAATGGCTAATTCTTTTACAGGTTAATATTTATACAATTTAAGAAAAAGTCAAAAAGTTTCAAGTCATTCCGCTCGTAAAATCTCTGAAAAAATGGAAATAAAATTTGATTTGGGTCAAATTGACCCGTACCACGGTTCTAGTGTTAATTTTGTGAACAAAAATTAGTTCTCTTAGGACATCATCAATGATGTCATGGATGACAGCCAGCAGGATTTATGCTTTAGCGTACTTTGGAATTTCTCACATGAACAGGAAAGACTGATCTAATTTTCTCTGTTTTGAAAGGATAGGTGTTAACATTAATAGGTGGTTTCATTATTAAATATTTTTTTAAACTAAGAAATGGAATAATTTCAATCATAGCAAGTGCGAATTAAAACATGACCTTTCACAATAATTTTAAGGTTAAAAAATGTATTATGTAGCTAAGTATAACTTTTAAAGAGTTGATATTGTTACAAATTCTGTAAATAGTAATTATTGTAGTAACGTAACCTGTAAATAGTTTCCCGTAATGAATATACAACCCCTTAACATATGGCTAAAGTATACAACCCCCTATTCTTTTTTTTCTTATTTCATTCACTGATTTTATCAATGGAAGTGTAGTTGTAAAACGGTCTACGTATTTCTGGAAGCAGAAAGAATGTTGTGGAAAATTCTTCGATGTTTATAAAAGCCGTTAGCGATGGATAAACAGTTAGTTTCGCTTGATATTTCGAACTGAGAAGATTTTTGCTCTGTTGATAGCGAGGCATTTCGCTGTGTTGTTTTCGTATTTGGAAGTAAATACGTGTGTAAACGTTGAGTTTACGGTGTTGTGTGATAATTGCTTAATTGCTGATGAATAATTTAGCAGTTGTCGAAGATCTTTCCTGTACATAGTGTAAATAAATTTCCTGTGTCTTTATCAAGAACTGTGTCTTCATTTCAAGAAAGTGGAAGTCGCACCGAATCCGTTACAATTTGGCGCCCAACGTGGGGCTACTTCAGGACTTTCTTGCAGTAAGTGTGACTTTGGACATTTTTTCATAAAGACTTTTTAAATTTGGACTTTATTTTTATGGTGATTACTCGCGCAATGGATGAACAATTAAAACAACTGCTTGATGCAATCAACTCTGTGAATAGTGATATGGCGGCTAATCAAAACCAATTGAAAAGTGATTTAACAGTGCTGAAAAATGACCTAGTTTCTAACCAAGAGGAAATTAAAAACGATCTTACTTCGGTAAAGACCGTGATGGAAAATAAATTTAATGAGGTAGAGCATCGAGTTGATGCTATTGAAGGAAAGTTTGAGGCAGTTGAAGGCCGATTCATCGCAGTGGAAAATAAAATCGAAGAGAAATTTGAAGAAAAATTAAGTTCCGTTGAAGGCCGATGCAATGCTGTAGAAAATAAACTGGAAGAAGAAGATAGAAAATTTCATCAACTTAAAGAAGACATCTTTAAAGACCTGGAAAGGAGATTGGCGACCGCGAAAAACAGCTCTGTACAGTTTTGCGCTCCCACATCTGTTGCTCGACCGTCCATTAAACTGGCCACATTTGATGGGAAAAGTTCGTGGCAGGTGTACAAGACCCAATTCATGATAGTGGCGGAAGCGAACGGATGGGACTCTGCTACCAAGGCCTGCCATCTTGCAGCATCCCTGAGAGGTGACGCAGCGGACATTCTCCAGACCCTTCCGGACAGCCAGCGCCTGGATTTCGCCGCCCTCACAGCTGCGTTGGAGCTTCGCTTCGGTGAGAAGTGCCAGAAAGATTTCAGCCGACTCCAGTTGAAGTCCCGTTTCCAGAAAACCGGGGAAACCCTGCAAGAGCTTGCGGCGGACATCGAGAGACTGTCTCATCTTGCTTTTTACGACTGCCCTGCGGATGTTCGAGACAACCTGGCACTCAACTACTACATCGACGGGGTTCGAGATCCGGAAATCCAGAAAGCTCTACGGATGGCGGATGTCAAAGACCTGAATTCTGCCGTTGTGTATGCGATGAGATACGAGGCCGCCCAAGAAGCAACCCGTGTATATCGCCATCTAATCCGGACTCAGGAAGCTGATGAGTCTGATTCCAGGTCGTCCCACCTCGCTGTACTTGAGAGACAACTCGGTGACTTGACAAGACATCTGAGCAGCATAACAGCCCAAAAGAAACAAGAGCAGAAGTGCTGGAAATGCGGTAGTGAAGGACACCTGCGAAGGAGTTGTCCGGCTCGCCAAGCTACGCGAGGGAAGGAAATCACCACCACTAAAGCTCTGCAGATTTCCTCTTCTAGTAGTGGCAGTGATGGACTTTTCATTTACGCACATGTAAATGGGAACCCCTGCAGACTGATTGTTGACACTGGAGCCAATGTGACAATCATTAGGACAGATGTGGCTCGTGAATTTGGATTGAAACTGCTGTGGACATCGCCACGCGTAAGTCTCCAGACTGTGACAGGTGACAAAATTGAGATTGACGGTAAAGTGGACTTGGAAATAGTGTTTGGGAATGCCACCTACCATCATACGGCATTCGTTGCTGCTATCACAGACCCCTTCATTCTCGGATTGGACTTTTTAAATAAATATGACTTCAACCTCGACTTCAAGACTAATGAGCTGCACTCGATAAGAGAAGACATAGCCGTTTTCCCCGCAGAAAGTGATGTAAAATCCGCTCATCAAATAATAGCCCAAACAGATTTATCGATTCCCTCAAGGTCAGAATCATTAATACCTGGCTCCATTGAAGAAAGCAATAGTTTTCGATTTGGACTCGTTGAATACCCCAACCTAAACAATAACCTAAAAGGAGTGCTGGTAGAATCTACGCTTGTGGACCTTTCTAAGGATTCCTGTAAGAGTCGCCAACGTGAGTGAAAGGCCAAGGAATATTCGGAAAGGTGAAGTGTTAGCAACTTGTACTCCAGTAAACTGCATCATTAGAAGAATCAATTCCCCCGAAACTGTGTCTTCTGAGTCCTTGACATCGAAGTTAATTGGGAGTGTGCCATTATCGAAAGATCAAAGAACTGCTGCGGAACAATTGGTGGACGACTTCAAGCATCTGTTTTCATCTACATCGGAGGATGTTGGCCGTACGAATTTAACGCAGCATAGGATTTACACTGGAGAACACCTCCCTATTAAACAGCATCCAAGACGACTACCGTTCGCCAAGAAGGAAGAGGTTGAGACCCTCCTGAAAGAGATGAAGGAGAATGATGTAATCGAACCCTCATCCAGTCCCTGGGCTTCTCCCATCGTCTTAGTCCGAAAGAAAGATGGCTCCACCAGATTTTGTGTCGATTACCGACGGCTGAATGAAATCACCAAGAAAGACAGTTACCCTCTTCCACGGATAGACGACACCTTGGACACTCTTTCTGGACACAAGTGGTTTTCGACCCTGGACTTGAAGAGCGGCTACTGGCAGGTTGAGATACACCCTGATGACCGAGAGAAGACAGCATTTACAACTGGACAAGGCTTATGGCAGTTTAAAGTGATGCCCTTCGGCCTCTGCAATGCACCAGCTACGTTCGAGCGTCTTATGGAGACAGTGTTAAGAGGACTTTCCTACGAATCCTGTCTGGTCTACTTAGACGATATCATCATCGTGGGACGCAGTTTCGAAGAACATCTGGCAAATCTTAGGAAAGTGCTGCAAAAGCTTAAGGAAGCCAATCTGAAGTTAAGCCCGTCCAAATGTAATTTGTTCCGCCGGGAAGTGAACTACCTTGGTCACATCATCTCTTCTGAGGGTGTACAAACCGATCCAGCGAAGGTATCTGCTGTCAAGAGTTGGAGTCGTCCCGAAAACATCCATCAGCTGCGAAGTTTCCTGGGGCTCTGCACGTACTATAGGAAGTTTGTGAAGGGTTTTTCCAACATTGCACGACCTTTGCATAAGCTGACGGAGATCAAGCAAAAGTTTGAATGGTCCAAAGAATGCGAAGATGCATTTCTACGACTGAAGGAGGCTTTAACATCAACGCCTATCCTCGCCTATCCTCAGCCTGAAAAACCCTTCATCCTGGACACTGATGCGAGCAACGAGGGCATCGGAGCTGTTTTATCCCAAGAAATTGACGGAGATGAACATGTCATCGCTTACTGGAGCAAATGCTTATCAAAGTCGGAGCGAAATTACTGCGTCACCAGAAAGGAGTTACTGGCCATAGTGAAAGCTGTAGAACACTTCCATCATTACCTCTACGGCCGAAAATTTCTGCTTCGGACAGATCATGCCTCATTAACTTGGCTTTTGAACTTCAAAAATCCGGAAGGCCAGATAGCCAGATGGATACAGCGGCTCCAGGAATATGACATGGAGATCAAGCATCGAAAAGGGTTATCTCACGGTAATGCTGACGCTTTATCAAGGAGACCCTGTCCTGAGAACTGCCACTATTGTTCCCGAATCCAGAAACAGTATGGAACGACTAGCCCTACCGCCTATCAGGTGACAGTGACTCCAATATCATCAGAACCTGATCCATGGAGTGACGACCAAGTTCGAAAAGATCAACTTGAAGACCCCGACATAAAACCAATTTTGGAGTTCATGGAAAGTGACAGTCGGCGACCTAGCTGGCAGGACGTTTCCATCTTTAGTCCTGCAACAAAAAGATACTGGGCTTTATGGAATTCACTCCATTTACGGAACGGCGTACTGTACCGAAAATGGGAATCTGATGACGGCAAAACGTCTAGGTGGCAGTTACTACTTCCCCGATCAAGGATTTCAGATGTTCTGAAAGAAATACATAGTAGTGCGACTGGAGGACATTTTGGTGTCTTGAAAACCCTTAATAAAGTTCGGGAGCGCTTCTTCTGGAGCAAGGCGAAGGATGACGTGGAGAAGTGGTGCCATTCTTGTGACGCCTGTGCTGCTCGTAAAGGACCGAAGAAAAGAAGCAGAGAGAAGCTACATCTGTACAACGTTGGAGCTCCTTTCGAACGAATTGGGATCGACCAAGTCCAAGTTGGGTCCTCTACCAAGAACTGCTGATGGGAACAAATACGTTCTTGTTTCCATCGACTATTTCACGAAATGGCCCGAAGCGTATCCCATTCCAGATCAAGAAGCTACCACCGTAGCAGAGACTCTAGTCCAACATTGGATCTCGAGATATGGAACACCTTTGCAGATTCATTCCGACCAAGGGAGGAATTTCATCTCTGCTGTTTTTAAGGGCCTATGTCAAATTCTCGGAATTGAGAAAACTAGGACAACACCACTACACCCACAATCGGACGGCATGGTAGAGAGATTTAACCGCACAATCCTGAATAATCTCTCACTTATGGTCTCCAGAAATCAACAGGATTGGGACAAGAAGCTGCCTTTGTTCCTGCTGGCCTACCGCAGTGCTGTCCACGAGACTACCGGATATGCCCCATCTCAGATGCTCTTCGGACGAGAGCTTCGGCTACCTTGTGATCTCGTCTTCGGTCGTCCTCCGGATGCGCCTTCATCGCCTGAGGAGTACATCCAGGATCTCCAGGCCCGGTTGGAAGACGTTCATAACTTCGCACGAGAGCGAATCAACATCGCGGCGGAGAAGATGAAGACCCGATACGACACAAGGTCTACTGGACATGAATTCAACGAAGGCGACAAGGTTTGGTTATGGAATCCCATCCGACGGAAAGGTCTTTCACCCAAATTGCAGTCGCATTGGGATGGACCCTACAAAGTCGTTAACCGACTAAATGACGTCGTAGTGAGGATCCAAAAATCACCTAATGCAAAACCTAGGGTTGTACATTATGATCGGTTAGCCCCATACTATGGCCATAGTTCATGAGTATTACGTAAACAACCATGGTTGATAACATAAAAGTGGTAGATAATTTTTGCTTTTAATGTTTAGTAATATTTCTTGTTATTATTGTGTTTTCTGTATCTGTTAGTTATTAATTAATGTGTATATTTGTAAACTTGTGATAGAAGTTTGGCACCCTTTCTGGGGATTGTACTGCCCGGGACGTGCAGTCCTTAGGAAGGGGGCAATGTTACAAATTCTGTAAATAGTAATTATTGTAGTAACGTAACCTGTAAATAGTTTCCCGTAATGAATATACAACCCCTTAACATATGGCTAAAGTATACAATCCCCTATTCTTTTTTTTCTTATTTCATTCACTGATTTTATCAATGGAAGTGTAGTTGTAAAACGGTCTACGTATTTCTGGAAGCAGAAAGAATGTTGTGGAAAATTCTTCGATGTTTATAAAAGCCGTTAGCGATGGATAAACAGTTAGTTTCGCTTGATATTTCGAACTGAGAAGATTTTTGCTCTGTTGATAGCGAGGCATTTCGCTGTGTTGTTTTCGTATTTGGAAGTAAATACGTGTGTAAACGTTGAGTTTACGGTGTTGTGTGATAATTGCTTAATTGCTGATGAATAATTTAGCAGTTGTCGAAGATCTTTCCTGTACATAGTGTAAATAAATTTCCTGTGTTTTTATCAAGAACTGTGTCTTCATTTCAAGAAAGTGGAAGTCGCACCGAATCCGTTACAATATTGTTACCGATCCGGTGCGATTTCCAACTTTCTTGAAAGGATGACACAGTTCTTGAGAAAAAAACACAGGAGATTTATTTACACTATGTACAGGAAAGATCCTTAACAACTGCTAAATTAATCATCAGCAATTAAACAAATATCAATCGACACCGTAAACTCAACGATTACGATTACACACGTCTTTACTTCCAAATACGAAAAACAACACAGCGAAATGCCTCGCAATAAACAGAGCTAATACGCTCTCAGTACAAATTCTCAATCGAGACTGACTTTTTATGCCGCAGAGACTATTTATAAATCCTTGAAAAGGTTCCTCAATGTTCCATTGAGAAGTTTTGATAACATTTTACAAATATCTCCTACTTTCTTTTTATTCATTCACAAATTTTATGAATGAAAAAATAGGGGTCTGTTTACTTAAGTCGAATGTCAGGGGGTTGTATATTCATTACAAGAAACTATTTACAGGTTACGTTACTACAATAAGTTTAGATGAAAGACAATGGAATAAACGCCCAAATTTAGCTAGATTGCGACAAATTAAACACAAAAATAATTACTATTTACAGAATTTGTAACAATATATAATAACAATCTTAAATGTGGCAGATTGGGACACTGTCCCAAGCTGCTCAACAAATGTACAGTGCAGAAAAAGCTCATTTCAAAAGTATTACAATAATAAAATAACAGAAATTGTGAGATCTCGAAAAGAAAATAGGAAGTTCCCTGCTGTTGATGCGTATGTTGTTGAAACAGCAGCAGAGAATGTTATTAGTAACGAGATTTCAATTATTTAAAATGACACTTATTGGGATTATTGCTTGTGTTCCAAGGTGCCTCACTTACTGGGGTAGGTTGAGACGGTGTAACGACTTTTTAATTTTTTTAATGAAAATTTAATTTGATGAAATAATGGAGTAAAATTAACTTTTATTGAAGCAAAAATTTCTGAATTGCATGTTTAGCTAAGTTTGGTGCAAATTGGTATGAAAGTAAAATTTCTAAAAATCTTTACCTAAAAAGTGTCCCAAGGTGCCCCACCTTCCCATAGTTAGATTTAGAGCAACACATTCTAAAAATGCGAAATTAATTTATAAAAAAAAATCAACTGATTTAAATCAACGTTCCCTGATTTAAAACAGGTCCTTAGGTATGCCAAGAGGCAAATCCATAACTGTCACAATGTTTTAGAGGAATATGTTTTTCTCAAGGCATTTTAAAAATTAGCTTTAATGAAGGATAAAAATTTTATTTGTTTTGAAAACTGAAAGCAGTTTGCTTTTTTTCCATTAGAATAAAATAGTTTTCTATTTTTAGATTGAAGTTCAATCAAGGGAATGCATGTGAGCCTAAAGTTAAGTAGTGCAGTTTTGTGAATCCAAATTTAAAGCTTAGAATGCAAATGAACGTCCAAGACAAATCAGTCTTGCGAATATTGGGAAAAGACATTTAATTACATTTCACATCTGAAAGTACATTTGAGGACTGATACTAAAGAGAAACCACATTCTTGTGAAATTTGTAAAATGTCATTTTCTGAGCTTGGAAGTCTAAGGAAGCATTTGAGGACACATACTAAAGAAAAGCGATATTCTTGTGAATTATGTAAAATATCATTTTCTCAGAGTGGAAATTTGAAAGTCCATTTGAGGACACACACAAAAGAAAAACCATATTCTTGTGAAATTTGTAAACAGTCCTTTTCTGAGAGTGGAAGTTTGAAGTGCCATTTGAGGACACACACTCAAGAAAAACCCTATTCTTGTGAAATTTGTCAAAAGTCATTTTCTCAAAGTGGAACTTTGAAAGTCCATTTAAACACACATACAAAAGAAAAACAATATTCTTGTGACATTTGTAAAAAGTCATTTTTTTATCGTGCAAGTTTAAGGGTGCATTTGAGGACTCATACTGAAGAAAAGCCATATTCTTGTGAAATTTGTAAAAAGTCATTTTCTGAGCTTGGAAGTCTAAGGAAGCATTTGAGGACACATACTAAAGAAAAGCAATATTCTTGTGAATTATGTAAAAGATCATTTTCTCAGAGAGGAAATTTGAAAGCCCATTTGAGGACACACACAAAAGAAAAACCATATTCTTGTGAAATTTGTAAACAGTCCTTTTCTGAGAGTGGAAATTTGAAATGCCATTTGAGGACACACACTCAAGAAAAACCCTATTCTTGTGAAATTTGTCAAAAGTCATTTTCTCAAAGTGGAAATTTGAAAGTCCATTTAAACACACATACAAAAGAAAAACATACAAAAGAAAAACCATATTCTTGTGACATTTGTAAAAAGTCATTTTCTTATCGTGG
Organism: Uloborus diversus; assembly: GCF_026930045.1. Lineage (NCBI taxonomy): Eukaryota > Metazoa > Arthropoda > Arachnida > Araneae > Uloboridae > Uloborus > Uloborus diversus. The sequence goes on along the minus strand of NC_072739.1, from coordinate 80,905,532 downwards.
AAGTTTAAGAGTGCATTTGAGGACTCATACTGAAGAAAAGCCATATTCTTGTGAAATTTGTAAAAAGTCATTTTCTGAGCTTGGAAGTCTAAGGAAGCATTTGAGGACACATACTAAAGAAAAGCGATATTCTTGTGAATTATGTAAAATATCATTTTCTCAGAGTGGAAATTTGAAAGTCCATTTGAGGACACACACAAAAGAAAAACCATATTCTTGTGAAATTTGTAAACAGTCCTTTTCTGAGAGTGGAAGTTTGAAATGCCATTTGAGGACACACACTCAAGAAAAACCCTATTCTTGTGAAATTTGTCAAAAGTCATTTTCTCAAAGTGGAACTTTGAAAGTCCATTTAAACACACATACAAAAGAAAAACCATATTCTTGTGACATTTGTAAAAAGTCATTTTCTTATCGTGGAAGTTTAAGGGTGCATTTGAGGACTCATACTGAAGAAAAGCCATATTCTTGTGAAATTTGTAAAAAGTCATTTTCTCGCAGTGGAAGTTTGAAAGAGCATTTGAGGACACATACAAAAGAAAAATCATATTCATGTGAAATTTGTAAAAAGTCTTTTTCTCGGAGTGGAAGTTTGATGAAACATTTGAGGACACATACAAAAGAAAAACCATATTCTTGTGAAATTTGTGGAAAGTCATTTTCGGAGAGTGAAAGTTTAAAAAGGCATTTGAGGACACATACTAAAGAAAAACCATATTCATGTGAAATTTGTAAAATATCATTTTCTCAGAGTGGAAATTTGAAAGTCCATTTGAGGACACACACAAAAGAAAAACCATATTCTTGTGAAATTTGTAAACAGTCCTTTTCTGAGAGTGGAAGTTTGAAATGCCATTTGAGGACACACACTCAAGAAAAACCCTATTCTTGTGAAATTTGTCAAAAGTCATTTTGTCAAAGTGGAGCTTTGAAAGTCCATTTAAACACACATACAAAAGAAAAACCATATTCTTGTGACATTTGTAAAAAGTCATTTTCTTATCGTGGAAGTTTAAGGGTGCATTTGAGGACTCATACTGAAGAAAAGCCATAATTCTTGTGAAATTTGTAAAAAGTCATTTTCTCGCAGTGGAAGTTTGAAAGAGCATTTGAGGACACATACAAAAGAAAAATCATATTCATGTGAAATTTGTAAAAAGTCATTTTCTCGGAGTGGAAGTTTGATGAAACATTTGAGGACACATACAAAAGAAAAACCATATTCTTGTGAAATTTGTGGAAAGTCATTTTCGGAGAGTGAAAGTTTAAAAAGGCATTTGAGGACACATACTAAAGAAAAACCATATTCATGTGAAATTTGTAAAAAGTCATTTTCTCAGAGTGGAACTTTGAAAGTCCATTTAAACACACATACAAAAGAAAAACCATATTCTTGTGACATTTGTAAAAAGTCATTTTCTTATCGTGCAAGTTTAAGGGTGCATTTGAGGACTCATACTGAAGAAAAGCCATATTCTTGTGAAATTTGTAAAAAGTCATTTTCTGAGCTTGGAAGTCTAAGGAAGCATTTGAGGACACATACTAAAGAAAAGCGATATTCTTGTGAATTATGTAAAATATCATTTTCTCAGAGTGGAAATTTGAAAGCCCATTTGAGGACACACACAAAAGAAAAACCATATTCTTGTGAAATTTGTAAACAGTCCTTTTCTGAGAGTGGAAATTTGAAATGCCATTTGAGGACACACACTCAAGAAAAACCCTATTCTTGTGAAATTTGTCAAAAGTCATTTTCTCAAAGTGGAACTTTGAAAGTCCATTTAAACACACATACAAAAGAAAAACCATATTCTTGTGACATTTGTAAAAAGTCATTTTCTTATCGTGGAAGTTTAAGGGTGCATTTGAGGACTCATACTGAAGAAAAGCCATATTCTTGTGAAATTTGTAAAAAGTCATTTTCTGAGCTTGAAAGTCTAAGGAAGCATTTGAGGACACATACTAAAGAAAAGCGATATTCTTGTGAATTATGTAAAATATCATTTTCTCAGAGTGGAAATTTGAAAGTCCATTTGAGGACACACACAAAAGAAAAACCATATTCTTGTGAAATTTGTAAACAGTCCTTTTCTGAGAGTGGAAGTTTGAAATGCCATTTGAGGACACACACTCAAGAAAAACCCTATTCTTGTGAAATTTGTCAAAAGTCATTTTCTCAAAGTGGAACTTTGAAAGTCCATTTAAACACACATACAAAAGAAAAACCATATTCTTGTGACATTTGTAAAAAGTCATTTTCTTATCGTGGAAGTTTAAGGGTGCATTTGAGGACTCATACTGAAGAAAAGCCATAATTCTTGTGAAATTTGTAAAAAGTCATTTTCTCGCAGTGGAAGTTTGAAAGAGCATTTGAGGACACATACAAAAGAAAAATCATATTCATGTGAAATTTGTAAAAAGTCTTTTTCTCGGAGTGGAAGTTTGATGAAACATTTGAGGACACATACAAAAGAAAAACCATATTCTTGTGAAATTTGTGGAAAGTCATTTTCGGAGAGTGAAAGTTTAAAAAGGCATTTGAGGACACATACTAAAGAAAAACCATATTCATGTGAAATTTGTAAAATATCATTTTCTCAGAGTGGAAATTTGAAAGTCCATTTGAGGACACACACAAAAGAAAAACCATATTCTTGTGAAATTTGTAAACAGTCCTTTTCTGAGAGTGGAAGTTTGAAATGCCATTTGAGGACACACACTCAAGAAAAACCCTATTCTTGTGAAATTTGTCAAAAGTCATTTTCTCAAAGTGGAGCTTTGAAAGTCCATTTAAACACACATACAAAAGAAAAACCATATTCTTGTGACATTTGTAAAAAGTCATTTTCTTATCGTGGAAGTTTAAGGGTGCATTTGAGGACTCATACTGAAGAAAAGCCATAATTCTTGTGAAATTTGTAAAAAGTCATTTTCTCGCAGTGGAAGTTTGAAAGAGCATTTGAGGACACATACAAAAGAAAAATCATATTCATGTGAAATTTGTAAAAAGTCATTTTCTCGGAGTGGAAGTTTGATGAAACATTTGAGGACACATACAAAAGAAAAACCATATTCTTGTGAAATTTGTGGAAAGTCATTTTCGGAGAGTGAAAGTTTAAAAAGGCATTTGAGGACACATACTAAAGAAAAACCATATTCATGTGAAATTTGTAAAAAGTCATTTTCTCAGAGTGGACATTTAAGAATCCATTTAAAAGGTCATTCAAGAGAAAAACCGCATTTTTGAGAAATTTAAAAAGGCATTTCCTCAGAATAGAAGAGCTTTCTGATGACGCACACAAAAGAAAATCGGTATTCGTGTGATGTTTGGATACTTCACATTTGATATACCATTCGAGGACACATGCTAAACAAAAAACATATTCTTATAATTACTGTTTAAATAATTTAAATTCCAGTTAATATTTGAAAATACCTTGGAAACTCATTAAGAAACAAACAAACAAAAAAAAAAGTTTAGGACATTTGTGAATGCTCACTAAAGAACCACATTTGTGTTTTTCTTTTCTTTTTAAATATTTTATGAGAGCGCATGTTGAAAAGACATTTCAGAATAAGCACCAACACAATAGCAGAGTGTTGTAATTTTTGTCAATTCACCTTTGTGAGTTTTTTTTACTGAAAACTGCTTTTGAGAGTGCTTTCTTCAAAGAAGCCATTATTGTTGTGATAAAATGAGCATTGCTGTAAATTTAACTATGAAAGTATGTCCGTGGATATATCATAAAGAAAGATCTTGTTTCTAGTGATGATTTTTACACATCATTTACTTAGTATGCGTATGAAATGGCAAATGATATCGGAGGACATCCCGTCGGCCTTAAAGACCCTTTGCCTGTTTTCCCGAATTAAGTTCCGGCAACGCAAAAGAGCCAATTTGGGAATTCCCGATCGGAGGTCCGGCAATTGTATACTTTGTGTTTCCATTTCCTGAAGCGCAAACTCGGTTCGTCCTACGTACAATATGCGACTAACCATTTTCTTCGCCGAGATTACCCTTCCATCAACCACCAGTGGGTTTAACAGTTGGAACTTTTACTTTAATGGAAGAAGAACAATATTTTGAACTACTTTTTGATGACAATTTGATTCACACCATCATGGAAGAGTCGAATAGATATGCGCAATAACGAATTGAAAGTGAACATTTGAATTCAAAAATTGCATCAAAACTTGTTGCCTCCAAAGAGGTAACGAGTTGAAATGAAAGAATTTCTTTCACACACTTCATGTTTTGATCAGGACAGACCAGTTTTGAAACACCATTCTTGGACAATTTTCTGACCTGTGAAAGACTAATGTTGATGATAAAACAAATATTAAAAACGGATTTTTTTCTTTTTTTTTGACGTGCTTTTCTCAAATTTATTTCACAGGTATGCAAATAAATAAATTTGCACGAAAGTTTTCAGCAACACTGTTGGTTCATTATAGCATGATCTGCTTGCTGTGATGCCTGCATGGAGGAAAAGGAAGGTTTACAATGGATGTAAAAAATACTAAAAATGACAAGTGGTGCAGAGTTACTCCAACAATTGTGGAGTTTACTTTCAAAATAGATTATATCCACTTTTTTAAATTTTTTTTTTTTTTTTGAGCAATCATGATTGCTCTTTGTCCTCACTTGACTGTTTTTGGCATTCCTATGATTTTATTTTCCCCCCAGCACCCTCCGCAGCATCACCGTCGACCGGCTCATCACGATGCTGCACCTCTAGCAAATCATATGGTCAATATCCTACACACACGCATACACATTACACACACACACTCATGCCTGCACACAGACAGAAACACAGGCCTACACACACACATATACGCCTGCACCCAGACACTAACACACGCACCTACACACTAACTCACATACACATATATACACCTACACACTCATACATACACCAACACACTCATACATACACCAACACACTCATACATACACCAACACATACATACACAAACACACACCTACACACAACTACCCACACACTCATGCCTGCACACAGACACAAACACATATGCCTACACACAAACACACACGCCTACATATACACACACACTCGTGATTGTGAATAACATAATTTGAATTCAAGATGACAAAATTCAAATTAATTTATTATTATTTTTTTTTCAGAAACTTTAATATGAGCCCTATCGACCCATTAATTTCTTTCTCCTCCAAGTGGTTTATATCTACTGTAAAAAATGCGTAAGCATTGGTTTTGCCACCTAAATGGCGTATATCCATCCCCTTATTTCTCGCCAGGTCTTTCACATCAAAGTGGAACCTATCCCTTATTTGCCGGTACCCACTCATTCGCTTTCATATCAAAAAGGCACATATCCAAATTTGAATTTGCCACTTTTAGTTCAAAATTAGTTCACAAATAAAATAGAGGAGTGAGGTGCTGACTGAGCATTTCCAATCAAAAGTGATACCTGTCCGTATTAAGAACAGGGTTCGTACGCCCTTGAAAACCCTTGAAAAGTGCTTGAAAAAAAAGTTCATTTTCAAGTGCTTGAAACCTTGAAAAAGTTTCTTGGTGTTTAAATTCTTTCAAAAATCGTCGGATTGTGCTTAAAACTTTTAATAAAGTATTTTACTAATGCTATTTTCTGAACATGCGTTCGATTTGCAACATCGCGAAAAATCGCTTCCCTGTTTGGGATTTCAATCCTTTTCCATCTTGTAAATATTTTGAAGTTTTTTACAATCGGAAGCTATTTTGACGTATAGTACCTCAGATTAGTTTATTTTTTGTTTAATTTCCATGTCTAAAAAAGGAATTATTTTGTAAACCATAACAACATTGAACTTTCCTGAATTTCGCGGAAAATTTCTTTGTTTTTTGAAATTTCAATCTTTTTACATCCTGCAAATATTTAAATATTTTGGCTAATCGATTGTTATTTTCGCATATACTACCTCAGATTACCATATTTTATGTTTAATTTTAGTAAAATATTAATAAATTTATTTTATGGAAAACATGCCAATGTTGAACTTACTCAGACTTCGCGGAAAATTGCTTCTCGTGTTTGAAATTTGAATCTTTTTGCATCTTCCAAATATTTAAATATTTTGGCTAATCAGATGATATTTTCATACATGCTACCTTAGATTATGTTTAATTTTATGATGTATTTTATGTTTAATTTTAGTAAAAAATTAACAGGGGTCTGGCCAGAGGATATTTGGGTCCGTTAACGGACCCTTCACAAAAATGCGATCAACCAAAACGGACCTTTCACAAAATCCTGATCAAACAAAACAGACCCTTCACAAAATTCTGATAAACAAGATCGGATCTTTCACAAATTGTTTATTGAAAGAGCAAATTTGAAAGCAAAATAATGCATATTTCTGTGTATAAACCGACAATTTTTGGAACTTTTTTTTAAAGTCAAATTAGAGGGATCAGCTTATACAAAAACGGCTAATTTTGGAAAAAAAAGAAAAAAAAAAAAAAAAAATCGGCACTCCTGCGATGCTTCTGCAAGGGATAAATAATTGCTACTGCCTAATAAATATAATGGTTGTTTGTTTTATCACATCTAATTAGCAGCGGTGTTGTTGTCAATTTTTCTGAAAAGGCATTGGTAAGCACTTTTCTCCCCGCTCATGATTTAATAAACAATGTTAAATCCCTTGCATACATTAAAGTAGAGGGCGCGTTGGCAGTGTGCGTCAAGTAGGTGCGCACACGTGCCCCTATGTCATAAAAACTGATTTTGATTATTTTTGCCAGTTAGTTGTTAGTTTTTGTTGGTTGTTGTCAGTTGTATTTTCTGTTAATGGTTAGGGCGGTGTTTTCAGTTTCTTAAGTTCATAGTATGATTTTATATTTACACGTTTTTAATAAATGTATTGTATTGTTCGAAATGAGTTTATTGCCTATTGAAATACAGTCCACATAACCTACACAAGAGCATCGTACAGTTTGGTCCGTGCGACCAGGATTGAATTACATTGGAACTGAATTGTGTTTCAGTTGTGATCTGTTTTTGAAATTTGAAAGAAATTGGAAATTTGCAATGACGGAACCTGCAACGAAAGTTTCTGATTTAACAATACTGAATAGAAAACGAGGAGCCATCAAAGGCCAAATTACTAGGATTGAAAATTGTGTCAATGCTGAAACTCCGCCCGATTCGAAAGTGTTAGAATTGAAATTGTCTTCATTGAACAACTTGAAGGAAAAGATAAATTCCTTACGAAATGAAAGTTTTTGTAGTCTTCCAAATGACAAAGACGTGGAAGATTTTGAAGGAACCTTAACAGAGGTCGAAGATTATCTAGAAGAAACTGAAGTAAGTATCTTCAATTTGTTAAAGATTCAAAATACTTCAAGTAGTAAGGCTGAAAAAGTTAATAGCGAATCAATCGCGAATGCTAAAATCAAGCTACCAAGTATTTCATTACCGCATTTTTCGGGAAAATATACCGAATGGTTAACATTTAAATCGCAGTTTATTACTTTAATTGATAGTAATAAACAACTGTCGGATTCCCAAAAACTGTTTTATTTGCAGTCGGCGTTGACAGGAACGGCGAAACAACTGCAAAATATTGATGATTCATATTCTTCTCTGTTTGAAGCATTAAAAAATAGATATGAAAATAAAAGATTGATTGTTCAAAGTCATATATCTGAAATATTAAATGCAAACAAATTAAAGTGTGAAAATCCTAAGGATTTGCGTTATTTAACGGATAATTTGCTTAATAATTTAAGAGCTTTAAAACAATTAGATTTGAATATGAATACTTTATCAGAAGTAATTTTAATGAATGTTATGCTGCAACGGCTTGATGAAGAATCAAGAAAGGTATTTGAAATGTCTTTGGATTGTAATGATCTGCCAAATTGGGAAAAATTCATTGAGTTTTTATTGAAACGTATTCAAGCGCTAGAGAATGTTCAACGTAGTGTTCCCGTTGCAAAATTTAAACAAGAATGTATACCTAAACAAAAAAGTTTCGTGTTGCAAAATAACAATGTTGTTTGTCCTGTATGCAATGAGAATCATTTAACTTATAAATGTAAGAAATTTCTAGATTTACCTGTCCAAGAAAGATTAAATTTAGTTCGTAAATTGCAATTATGCTTTAATTGTTTAAGTAAACATAGAAGGTCAGAATGTTCTAGGTTAGATTATAAATGCCGAATTTGTTCGAATTCTCACCATTCTATGCTTCACGGAGCTAATTTCGCAAAGGTAGATTTTGATAAAAGTAAGAATCCCAAAACGTTTGTGAATAATTCCCGACATAACGTAAATTCGCGTTCAGAGCAATTTAGTACAGTAAAGGCATTAGAATCCGAGGAACAGGTTTCGAATGAAGAAAATAAAATCGGTGCATGCGGGAATAGTAGTCGGGATTCGCAGAATTGTTTTACTCAATGGGGAAGTCAGTCAAATGTTCTGTTGTCGACTGCAGTTATTTATGCGAAAACTGCAGACGATTCCTTTTTGCCCTTTCTTACAATTTTAGACACAGGATCTGAAATTTGTGCCTGCACACAGGAAGTTGCAGACTTGTTAAAATTAAAGAGTCGGTCGGTTAACTTTTTAATTACGGGATTGAATGGAGCGGGTTTAAAAGTTAAAAAAGAAATAAATGTGATTATTTCAAATAAAAGTAAGAGCTTTCAGAAAACTATTAAAATGCTGGTAATACCCAAAATTACGAATTTGACCCCATCCAAACATCTTGATATTTCCAACCTTAAACTTCCACAGCATTTAATGTATGCTAATCCTAACTTTTTCAAACCGCAGCGAGCTCAAGTTTTGTTGGGTGGCAATGTATTTTATGAGTTATTGCGAACGGGACAAATTAAAGTGAAAGACAGTTCGGTAATTTTGCAGGATTCAGTATTCGGCTGGATTGCTACGGGAACACTTAACTATAGGGAAAACAGAAATTTTAAATGTTACGTAGTAGAGGATAAAACTGAAGCAGCTCTAAAGCAATTTTGGACTCTTGAATCTTTTGGCATTAAAGACGATTCAAAACGCTCAGATGAAGACGCCGCTTTAGAAGTTTTTAATAAAACGGTACGCTATAACAACGAACGATATGAAGTTAGTTTTCCTTGGAAGAAAAATTGGAAGGAATTAAATGACAATTTTGAGGTAGCAGAAAGGCGGTTTCAAGGTTTAGTCAAGAAAATGAAACGCGATAAGACTTTGTATATTCAATACAGTGAAATTTTGAAAGAATATTTAGCGAACGGAATAATTGAAGAAGTCAAGGAACCTGAAAAACGCATTGATAGACCTGTTTTTTTATCTTCCTCACCATGCAGTATTCAAGCAACAAAGTGTTTATACTAACTGTAGGATAGTTTTTGATGCTAGTTCAAACGACGTTGGACAACTGTCACTAAATGACTGTCTTTGGTCTGGTATAAATTTGAACCCGCATATTTTTCAACTGTTGATTTACTTTAGAATGAACAAGATTGCCATGTTATCGGATATAGAGCGTGCGTTTTTGCAAATATCTCTAAACGAGTTTGATAGAGATGTGGTTAGATTCCTTTTTGTTAAACATGATCCTAATAAGAATGACAATGTAGAAGTAGTAGTTTATCGTTTTTTACGTCTGACATTCGGAATAAATGTGAGCCCTTTTTTGCTGTCTGCAACCATTAAAGAACACATCAAAAAGTATGAAGAAGCCTATCCCGTTACTACTGAAGTACTCAATACCTGTTTTTACGTTGATGACCTTGTTACTGGTGCAGACAATATAAAGGATGCTTTAAAAATTTCTATCGAAGCAAATAACATAATGAAAAAAGCTAGTATGAATCTCCGCAAATGGATTTCGAATGATGAAGTGTTGATGAAAATGTGGGAAGAACGAGAATTTGATATTTTACCGAGTAATTTCTCAAATAACTGTAACGAACCAAGTAAGGTTCTCGGACTGCCGTGGGACATTAAGGAAGATACTTTCGCTATAGAAGTAAAGGATTTGCTTGAATTTATCAAGACCGGAAAGAATACAAAACGATTTGTGCTGCAAGTAGCAGGTAGAATATTCGATCCTTTAGGATTTGTGACACCATACACCATCAGAATTAAGTGCCTGTTTCAAGAATTATGGATTCGAAAAATTTCCTGGGACGCTGAGCTGCCAGATGACATTTTAAAAATCTGGAATCGCTGGTGCTTTGAACTTCCTACCTTGTTAAAACTCCAAATTCCCAGAAACGTCCTTGATTGTGCAGAACTTTCAAGTTGTGACATAGAATTGCATACCTTTTCGGACGCCAGTCCTAAAGCTTACGGTGCCGTCGTGTTTGTACTGATAAGATCTGATGACAAAGTTATTGTGAACTTTCTTACATCTAAAAGCCGTGTGGCTCCGTTAAAAAAGATTACTCTTCCAAGAATGGAGTTGCTAGGAGCTTTACTTGCTGCTAGATTAGCAAATGAAGTTGCAAATGCGTTGAAGCGGAAAATATCCCCTCCTATGTACTTTTGGACAGATTCTCAAATAGCACTATACTGGATTAGAGGTTCAGCTTTGAAGTGGAAAACCTTCGTCTGCAACCGTGTGAAGGAAATTCAGGAACTTACAGACCCCGATAAATGGTTCTTTTGCGTAAGTCGTGACAACCCATCTGATGCTTTGACGAGAGGTATCAGTATCGATCAGCTGTTAGAAAACACAGCTTGGTGGTATGGCCCTACATTTCTGAAATCCGTGAACATTTATTCTACTGATCATCTTTCAGTGGTTCCCGAAGAGGGAGCAATCGATAAAGAACTAAAACCGAACTTAAAAACTGAACCAAATGAACATTTAATGAACTTGATTGCGAGAAATGAAAATTCTGTTTTTGATTGCATACTTAATAAGTCAAATAATTATATGAAACTTATTCGTATTGTAAGTTTTCTTTATAGGTTTATTTATAATTGTAAAAATCCAAAGTCCAAGAAAATAGGTCCTTTGTCTATTGATGAATCTGCTAATGCAGAAAATTGGTTAATACGTTCTCTCCAGGAAGGTGAGTTTTCTGATGAGTTTAAAAGGTTAACAAATGGTAAACAAGTTCACAGCAGAAGTAAACTTTCCTCTTTAAATGTGTTTTTGGATAAAAATAAAGTAATGAGAGTAGGGGGGAGACTGTCCCACGCAGATTTATCTTATGCAACCAAACATCCTATGGTTTTACCTGCAAAACATCCTTTAACAAGTATAATTTTAAGAAATGTTCATCTTAAATATCTTCACGTAGGTCCCCAAGCTCTTTTACATCAAGTTAGACAAAAATTTTGGCCGCTAAATGGCAGGAATAGCTGTAGGAAAATTGTTCGTAACTGTGTGATCTGTTTCAAAAACAGACCTGTTACTGTTAGTCAAATCATGGCTGAATTGCCTAAAGACCGGGTAAATCCTAGTTATCCCTTTTTTGTCACTGGGATAGATTTTTGTGGTCCTTTCTTTATCAAATTTAAAAACCAAAGGAAGGGTGTATTAAATAAAGTGTATGTTGTTGTTTATGTTTGTCTAAGTACTAAAGCAATACACCTGGACTTTGTAACTGATATGACTACACAGGCTTTTATAGCAAGTTTGAAACGTTTTTTCGGCAGGCAAGGAAAATGTTCAAAAATCATTACCGATAATGCTAAAACGTTCGTTGGTGCCAATGTCGAAATCAAGCGATTGCAAAAAATGGTTAGAATTCCTGATGAAATTTTGTCAAACTATTTTCTAACAGAAGGTATTCAGTGGAATTTCATTCCTCCTAGATCGCCCAATTTTGGTGGCATTTGGGAGGCCGGGGTGAAATCGTTCAAATTCCATTTAAAAAGAGTGATTGGCAGTCAAAATTTAACCTTAGAAGAATTTATTACAATTTTGTCAGAAATCGAAGGTGTTTTAAATTCCCAGCCTCTCATACCAATGTCATCAGAAATGGACAATTTTGAAATATTAACACCAGGTCACTTTCTTATTGGCAGACCTATCACTACCCTTAGTGAACCACAATTGATTGATGTTAAGGAAAACACCCTTTCTAAGTGGCAAAGAATTACCAAATTTAGTCAACAAATTTGGAAGTTATGGAAAAGGGATTACTTAACCCATTTACAACAGAGAAATAAATGGAGATTTAGCAAAAATGATGTTAAAACAGGGACTCTTGTTCTCATTCGAGAAGAAAACTTGCCATCGACAAAATGGTGTGTTGGCAGAATTATTGAAACGAACATTGGTCGTGATAATAGAGTTCGAGTAGTAAAATTATGTTTGCCAAGTGGAAGCACACTAGTAAGAAATGTTAGAGATGTTTGCATTCTTCCAGTTGAAGAAAACTGTTTAATTTTTATATATAGCTTTGGAATTAGGAGGTTTATTAGTTTGTGCTTGAGTAAGTAATGTTTAATTTGTTCATGTTATCAACTGTTATTTTGAACTTTTTGTTTGGAATGTTGTATTGAAATAGTAATTTCAATCGCGGGGGAGTGTAAAATCCCTTGCATACATTAAAGTAGAGGGCGCGTTGGCAGTGTGCGTCAAGTAGGTGCGCACACGTGCCCCTATGTCATAAAAACTGATTTTGATTATTTTTTGCCAGTTAGTTGTTAGTTTTTGTTGGTTGTTGTCAGTTGTATTTTCTGTTACTGGTTAGAGGCGGTGTTTTCAGTTTCTTAAGTTCATAGTATGATTTTATATTTACACGTTTTTAATAAATGTATTGTTCGAAATGAGTTTATTGCCTATTGAAATACAGTCCACATAACCTACACAAGAGCATCGTACAAAACAATAATGATATATATCTGCGAAATGAACTTAGAACTGCAAAGGGATAGGGGAAAGGGAGGATATGGGTGGGGGAAAAAATATGATCGCTTCATATAGGGTTACCAACTTCAAAATCATCACCACTTAGCGTCTGGCGTTGAACCTTTATAATGACTTGATTAGAAAATATTCTCATCATTTTACCAGCTTGTCAATATTTGCGTTTATATGGTTGCGGTGCGATGTTTAATTGTTATTTTGGGAGGAAAAATTATATGGGTTTTGATTTTTCGATGCTAACAAGGATGATTAACTTTAAATAAACTCTTTTAATTACCGGTTTTTTTTCCTTTAGATGTCTACATTTTGAAAAATGCAATCTTTTAACATCCGATTATTTTTGCGTCAACTGTGTCCACAAATATTAATGAAATGTTTATCATAGGACTCTAAAATGCAATTTTAAAATTGATTTTATCAAAAATATTTCTTTTACAAGCCGTTTTTATACTTTTGGTGCCTTCACTTTGAGAATTGCGATCTCTTTGCATCCGCTATGGGAATTCGATTTTTCGAATTTTTGACGATTATTACGCTTTGTTAAGAGGTATACAATTAAAATATCTTTTTGTTTTTGTAAAAATCACGGAATTTATAAGTTTTAAACGAAATTCTGTACTTTTTAAGAGTGTCTTGGGTCAAAAAGTTAAATGCTGAACCCTATTCTGATTTTTTTTTTTTTGGGGGGGGGGGGGGGGAATTTATTTGATTTTTCACAAAATTAATTCATTTTTCACAAAATTATTTGATTTTTCACAAAAAAAACGGACCCCTGATTAATGAATTTATTTTTATGGGAAACATGCCAGCATTGAACTTAATTCGTGACAATTTGCTTCTCTTGTTTGAGGTTTCAACCCTTTTGCATCTTGTAAATATTTTTATATTTTTTTGGCAATTAGAAATTATTTTGACACATGCTACATAAGATTAGCTTGTTTATATTATTTTTAATAACTAAAAAGTTAATTATTTTTGTTTTGTTTAATGACATATATACTTACTTAATTTTGCAATTTTGATTTTAATTTTTATCATTAGCTAATTCTTGGTTATTACAAATTTTTTGAAAAAAATATTTAATTTAAGCGATTGAGCACTTAACATTTTGACTTAAAGTTTGTATTTTAATGATAAAGTTGAGTTATACAATTTTGTAAAGTTGAATTTATAAGTACATCATTTTTTTATGTCTACTAAAACAATAATAAGGTATATAACATGGGTGATTGTGTTTTGGTTATTCACTGGAAATCCAGTAGAGTTTGTTATGCTTTCACCTCCCTACTTCCAATTTTCCCCCTTTACCTCAAATATTCAAAATTACTACTTTTATTGGGTTGTCAGGCATTTGGAACAGCTTACCAGGTAAATAGGTTAAGGAAGGTCATTGATATTCATTGGGGTCAAATAAATTGACTAGGACCAACCTAGTTAGGCCCTTTGCTTGTTGCTGGTTATCAACAGCCACTTATCTGTGCAATATTTTAACTTCAAAAATTATTTGAACATAAGAAATGAATTTTATATGTATCAAAAGTAGTTGCTGTGCACATGTATATTTAAGTAATAGGGGTCTTAGTTTTAAAAAATAATCCCCCCCCCCCCGATTATCTCAGTGAAACTTACAGGTGATTTTGTATGAAATCGATTGATTTATACTTTGATACCCATAAATAATTATCAAAAGTCTAATACTATTAAACTTAGTGCAACCGGAAATTACCTTCTGGGTTGTGATTTTGATCCTAACCGCCCTTATATGTGTATGAACCACTATCAATCAAAACCTCCTCTAGCAATTCCATTGAATTTAGGCATTTGGTTTCTTCTGATAAAAATTAAAATCACTCAGGATAGGTTTTTTTTTTAAACATAAATATTAACTTGCATATTCTATAAAAAATTCTTCTTTGAATGTGAAGATTTCAAAATTAAACCTCGTAGGTGTTGTAAGGAAAGGTTGGCTTACCTTTTCTTATCTCAATAGGCAGCGGTGTGATAGTTGAGTTTTCTGAATTCATAAAGAAAAGTCGATAGACGAGTAGACGAACAACACGTAAAGATTTAATTAGGAATGACTAAAAACTAAAAAAATGTACACATATTATAAAATATATTCCATACGGCACAAAAACAGATACACACACACTATATCAAGAGAACAAAGAACAAACTATTGAGGGGGAAGAAGGGAATTGTGGGAAGGATAAGTAAGACGTCAGAGTGGCCTTGGCCTTTCGAGATTGTATCGCTATGCAGAAATGATTTACCTATTTGAATATATGATTAGAGTACAACAGTAGAACCTGCTCCTCTTTATGACCAAGTTTTTCAGACATTTGCAGAAAAACTTTCAACACAGTGGATCTTTTTTTCATCAGAGTCTGTTGATGTAGAAAAAGCAATTTTGTTTTTCTTTACTTTTTACTTTCTTCTATATCTAATATATAGAAAATAGTATTGGATTTGTGCAAATTTTCGAATTTTGACGGATTTGAACGTTTTGAGGTGTGCTGAGTCCATTTCGACTATTTTTGGAAAATGTCTGTCTGTGTGTGTGTGTGACCAGTTTTTTGTGGCCGCTCTACAGCAAAAACTACCGCATGAAACCGAACGAAATTTGGTAAACATATGTGCCCCTATGTGAACTTGTGCCCATTGGTTTTTGGCGCGAATTCCTCCAAGGGGGGTGGAGCAATGGGACGTTTTTTGAGTTACACCTGCTTGCTATTCCTCAGGAAGTAACTGGCGGGATCAAACAAAATTTGGTTTACATGTTGCCCCTAACAGAAGCAGGTGCTGATTCAATTTTGGTGTCAATAGCTCAAACGGGGGTTGAGTTATAGAACGTTTTTTGTCGTCAATTGTGACTGCTGTATCTCAAGAAATAACGAACGGAATGAAACAAAAAATTTATTTTGGTGTCAACAGCTGAAAAAGGGGGTGGCGCAATCGAACGTTCTCTTTTTCCATTGTGAGTACCCTATCTCAAGAAGTAATGCTACGTTCTGGATGAAATTTAGAATAAATGTGAATCCATATGTAAACAGGCTTAGGTTCAATTTTGACGCCAATCTCTCTAAGAGGTGTTGTTTTTTTTTTTTTTTTGCAAATAATTTTTTTTTTTTTGCATTAAAAATAGCTTTATTAATGCAACAATAAGAAAGATAAATCGTAATAGATTGTCGTCTGCGTATTTCTCGTGGTTTAATTGTATGGAAATGATCGGAAATATTATCTCAATGATTTAAAATTTTTAACTGTTGCCATCTTATGTTTGTTAACAAATAAAATATTTAATTAATTCAAGCAAGGCTTTTAAAATAACTTTCAGTTTTCGCTCTTTGCTTTGCTTTTGCAATAATTCAGACATTGGGATGGTCGTCAAGTTTTTGCATGTGTAATTTTGTTTTTGTTGGGAATATTGCTTCCTCGTCAAGCATGGGGAGGGATCAGAAAAAAAGAAGAAAAATATAGAAGAAAGTTTCGTGATGGCCACAACATACTAGTTTATATTATTAACCTATTATTTATATGTTTGCGTTGAATGAAATCTTCATACAATATTTTTAGTACAAATTTATGATATTGCCTTGAAAAAAAATTTTTTTGCCTTGAAAAGTACTTGAAAAGTGCTTGAATTTGTTTCTCCCTTAAGGGTATGAATCTTGATGGAGTCAAAAAAATAGAATATTAAAATTAAAATTTGAAAAACATTTTTAACGAAACAATATCTATATTTTGTATTTTCATTTTGCCAGAATCACATCTTTAATCTTTTCAGGTTTAAATTCCGAAAGCTGTTTACATTCAAGGCTACTGATATTGTTTCCATATCCTCTCTTCAATGCAGCAATGAGTTCAGCTTTGTTAGCGGGCTCTAGGTCTTGAACCTTTTCTTTAGATTTGATGTGGTCACAATCTTTGAATGATATTGATATTGGTGGGGTTGCTTGGCCAGTTTAATATCGAAATCCTTCTTTCTGCTTAAAATCTGTGAGTCAATTTATAGATGTGATACCTGCATGCCCGATTTGAAACTGAATGACACCCATATTCTAAAACCCTTTTATTGTTATTTTTTAATTTGGAACAGGATGAAATTTTCATTTTCTAAAAGTAACTTATTTTTCAATTTTTGTGCAAGTCGATTATGCCCAGTTAAGCAGGAGTTGACAGTATATTCAGTTTGAATACATAACAAATGCAACAATATTTAAATCAGTGGTGCCCAACCTACGACCCGTGAAGCTGACCCTTAGGGCTCGGTGTTTTATTGTTTTACAAATGGAAAACCACCAATAATCAGAAATTGGTCAGGGTTCGTTTTTTTTTGAGGGGGGGGGGGATTTTTTTTAATCAAAAAAGTCGGATTTTTAAAATTTAAATCAGATTTTTTTTAATGTTTAAAAAATTGTAGATATTAATTGCTTTACATATTTCATACAATCGATGAATCTATTCAGCTTACTTCTAAAATTAAGATAAGTTCTCTTCTCTAACTATTCAATAATATTCTAAGATTTATTAATATGTTATAATGCTCAGATAAGATGTTATTTTGTTTTATGCTGTGCTTAAAGATAAGGTTTCCATTATCATGTAAGTTTTTAGTGTAAAATAATATGTTGAACAATTACTTTTCTGAACTGTATGGTGTGTAAGAAAAACTCCAAATTTTTATTTTGTTCTAAACTGTAATTTTGGAATAAAAGGAATATTGAGTGAAGAAATAAGAGTTAAAATCTGTTACACACACAGAAAGAGGGGTCTATGTAGTTTTGCATGTTGAAGTTAAGACTGTATAATGTAGAGTGCAGTAAAATTTAGAGCAACACATTCTAAAAATTCAAAATTGGTTTATAAAAATAAAATCAACTCATTTAAATTAATGATTTTGTTAAAAAAATCACTTGATTGAAATTGATTTAAATCAATTTTTTTTTAAATCACTTGATTTAAATCAACAAACACTGGTTTCTAGGAATCAGATTATTATTTTAATAAAATTTGCACTAAGTAATGATAAATAAATTCTTGGTTTGCACTTTTCTTTCCTTTTTCATGTTTTCCCGCTACTATGAAATTTGTAAAAATATTTTGAAATTTTTATGCGTTCTGGTCTGCGAGAATCATTTTAATACCAGACTTGGATAAAATGAAAAGCTTTCTGCAAACACAAACCCTAACTAGATAATTTTCTGCAAATAATTATTTTGTGTGATTCACCCTTGAATAAAGAATTAAATTTATATTCAAATATGACAAGACAAAAATTAGAAGTGCTTTAAATCTTTTTTTTAATTTGTACAATAACATATTAGTTTGCTTATTTTTCACCAACCAAAGAAAACTGCCAAAACCATTATTTTTTTCACACATGTGTTTTAAAAGGCTTTGGCAGAAATAAAATGGGATTTTTTAAAATTTTCCCTTAAAAAACATTAGCAAATTAAAAAAGATTTCTGCAGAGCCAAAAAATTTCTGTGAACGCCGTTCAAGCGTTCGTCTATATTATGCAAGACTGTTTCATACCAGGTGGCCCTCGGGTAAAAAGAAGTTGGGCACCACTGTTTTAAATTCTTACAAATTAATAAAAAATAAAATTGTTTTGATGATTTGGGCTGTGATTATTTTTTTTTCCCTTTTGTTAAGTATTTTTACATCTGGAATATTTTTGTCAAAGTTTTTTTGTTTATGCCAAGATTGTTGTCTGGGGAAATGTTAAGTAGTCAAGAAAAAATACCAAAATGAATGGAGGAAAACTAGTAATTCATACTATACTGTTAAATTACACAAATTTCTCAGCATTCTATTTAAAAGGTTGTTCAGTTACTTTATCTTCCCTCTAAATTTGTCTACAGAAGTACCAAAGGTCACTTTTAAATTAATACAAATACAACGACCAGCAACAGGCTCTGGGCCCAGCTAGACTGGTCCTAATCAATTTACAATCCCCAGTGAAGATCAGTGGCCCTCTTAAAACTATCTACTCCCTTGCTCATTACCACCTCTTCCGGTAAACTGTTGGGTCATTCCATGTCAGTTCAACCACACCCCAACACCCACCATCTCAGATTTCAATGAAACTTTGTATACTTCTATGGTTCATAGTCCTAAGTAACCTCCTAAAGTATTTCTTCTCTATTAAAAATAGTTTTTATTTTATGACCCTTCAAAGTTTTGAGATTTTGCGTTAGTTGTCATTCACAGTTCTCTCAGAATGAACTGCAGCTGTTTGCAAAAAAATTATTTCTCAACAACTAAAGATAAAAAGTTTTTGAAAATTTTCACATTATACATTAAGACTTCAAGCACTTTAGAAAAAAATATATAAAAAATCTAAATTTATATTCAACAACTAAAAAAAATTAACAAACTAAAAATTTTAAAAATTTTTCAATAAAAAAATGATTTTCAAAATTTTAATTTTTTGGCATGAGGGTCTAAATTAAAATAATTTATATATTTTTTTAAATGATCAGTAACATGTGTGCTAACATATAAAATGAAAATCTTTAGGGGACTTTGAGGGATTCTGCCCCCTTGCCCCCTTATTTTGATAAAAGAAAAAAAAATCGATCACAATCTTACAATCTTAGCTAATTACTAATAGCATCAAAGAAAATTTGAATAATGACATACATTGGTGTTTGAACCCAAATTTAAACATTTTAGTACTCAAGATTTTTTTGAATTGAAAGTAGTTAATTAAATAAATTAATAATAGACAATAAAAACAGGTTATCGCGAAATTCGAAATTTTCCTACAACAATTTATGCATACTAAAAATTATTGTTTAGTATGCATTAAGACAACATAGAAATTTAAAAAAAAATCATCTAATTCTAATTTATAACTAAGCAATTAATACAAAGTATTACAAATCCTATAAATACCAGCTCATAGTTCTTAAATTCCTTCTAAATTACGTCTGTTTTCCTACTAAGAAGATTAGAACAAACGTATGTCATTCTAATTGTTGTGTTGTGTGTAATCAGATCTAGGCCAAATACAAGTAAAAATTTGATATCTGTCCAGTAATGATTTCTCTAACCAACTGGGCAAAGAACGGACTAAAAGACAAATTCAAAGCTAGACACTTCTAGTTCGCAGAGCTTTTAACTTGTATCATTAATCTAATATCAAACTGAAACATGGATTTGTTTTCCGCTCATCAAACAGATTACCCCAGAAAAGTTCAATTTCCCATGCCTTCTCCAAAAGATTTTTCTGTATTCGCTCCTGAAGGGTGGTATGTTGTTTAAAGTCACTTTTTTATTTTATACAAATGATTTACAAACATTCTACTCTAAATATTCCTGTTTAAATACAGTGAAACTTCAGTAACTGGATGCACTGATAACCCCTGTGACTGGACATTTGTTTTTCTTAGGGTTGGCTCAGTGCCAAATTCAATGGCTGAAAATCTATCTAGCTTGACACACATTTGCGAGAACCCCCTATCAGTCTGCACCCAATTGCTATTCTAGTTCAATTTTTGCTACCAACATTCTTCCATATTAACTTTTTCTCAGAGTTTTAGGAAATCTCTTTTAGAGAATTCTGTCTTTTATCCAGGGGAGTAAGCAACCACTCTGTGCTATTACTGCAATTCTAAAAGGATAGCATAAAATATACCAAACTGTAGAGAAAGAAGGCACCATTATACCTGTATTCTAAATAAGTGTGAGCAGGACTTTTTATCTTTAACAGACATGACTAACAAGAACTTTTATCTCTTTTCAACAATTATGTATTTATTCTTCACAATATATTCAAATATATTATTGATTTTACTATATACTTTTCAAAGAAAGAAAACGAAAAGAATAGAAAATTCCTTTACTAAAATTAGTTTTCATAATGTGAATATTAAGCATCAGTAAGTAAGTGATACACACAGAAACTCTTTAGGAATTAAAATTTTGGAACCCCAGCAAGTTGACATCCACTTAAGTCAAAATTTTTTCATGTTTCCTTGGTTTGTCGAGTTATGGAGGTTCCGTTGTAGTTTGAATTAGCACATTTTATACCAATTTCTTTTCTCTATTCTATTTATTGCACTTAATTGCATTGCACTAGTGTACACCCCCAAAAGCAGTTGAGGAAAAGATGCAAGTTATGTTGGGGGGGGGGGGGATCCGGACAAATATTGTTTTTTTTCCCTTGCAAATACTAATTTGGTTTCTTATTCACATTAAAAAATATATAAAAATCCATTGAATATGAGAGATGCAATTTATTTCCTCATTTGCTATGAAGGGAGGGGGGAAGGTAATTTACTTTATTTAGAACATATTATTACTAAGCAATCAGGCTATTAACTTTTAAGGGGTGTTAACTGTAATTTCAAGAAATGAAAAGGATGAATTTGTTGCTGTACATCAGTAACATTAAAATGAAAAAACAGTTCCACTATAGTAATTTTTCTCAAACATAAGGGTGGCGGTGGGAGGGGGGGGGGATCCTGAAAGTGCTAGAAACTGCATGATTATGAATTGGTGTTAAGACTTAATTTTTGTTTTCCTTTGTCTTAACTAAAATGCAGTAATCTGTATGCAGATATTGTTATCTGTAGCTTTTAAATTTCATGATATCTTATTTTCAGAATGTCTATATTTTAAACAATTTTTAATTATTTCAAATTTTTAAAAAAGCTTGAATATTAAATTTATATGTCTGACCTCAATATTAAACACACTTTATATATAATTTTTTTTAAAGTAATTGTTGGGAACTCTGTTTTCAAAGACATAGAAGAGCTTTTCTCCATGATGCTTTTGTTTTTTCTGAAGGGGGGGGGGCAGAATCCCTAAAAGACCCATAACTTTTTTCATAGGGGAAGTTAGGACACATACTCATGATCATTTTTCATTGTTAAACATGATTTTTAAAACTGACCCTGATGTTAAAAATTTGACAATGGCTTTTTTCACCAAAAAAAAAAAAAAAAAAAAAATCAAAATTCTTCTTTTTCCATTTTTTTAAAAATTCTTAGTATAAACCAAGATTATTATAATATTTTTAATAAAAATATTCAAAATCTTAGCATTTTTTATGAAAATTTCCAAAAAGGTAAATTTATTAGTTGCTAAGAAACAATTTTTTTCCTATTAAACAACAGTTCAGTTTGAATGTCTTAAAAATGACAAAAAATGCAAAATCAAAAAATTTGATAAGTCTATAATATCAAAATACATTGAGATTGAAAGAAAAAAAACTAAGGGGCTGATTTTTACCACAAAATAAGGAAGTATACCAAGTTTCATCAAAATCTGAGATGGTACGTGTTAAAATCCCATTTTTACGATAGATTTGAGGTAGAACTACCCCATATTTTAAGTTATTTCAAATGAAAAGAAGCTTAGATTTTTTTTACATTTGAGTTCAATGTTTCAACACACTATATATTTGAATTTTTGTCGTAATTGCTGAGAATTCTGTTTTTAAGAATATGGAAGAGATTGTATGATGTTTGCTGCTTTTTTTTTCAGAATGGGGGGGGGGGGCAGAATCCCTCAAATTTTAAAATTTTCATTTTAATAATTTTTTAAAAATTTCTCATTTAAACTAAAACTATTAAGATATTTTGTATCAACATGTTCAAAGTCTTTACATTGTGTGCAAAAATTTTCAAAAAGATTATAGCATTAGTTACCAAGAAACAATTTTTTTAATAAACAACATCTTCTCAGTTTAAGTGTCTCAAAAAATGATAAAAAATGCAAAATCGCCAGATTTCAAAAAGCTATAAAATCAAAATGAATTGATATTGAAAGAAAAAAAAATTAGGGGGTTGCTTGTAACCATAAAGGGATGAAGTATACCAAGTTTTATCAAATTCCGATACGGTGGGGTGTTAAAATCCCATTTTTGTGGTTGATTTGACGTGGAATGACCCTGTTCCAAGGTTCCACTACCCTGCTTTGTCCTTCAAAATATATTATATAATATATGAAGGACAAAGTTATACTAAAAGTAAGTACAGTATAACCTTTATATAACAATTCTCAAGGGACTGGAGAAAGTTATCGTTAAACCAAGGAGGATATACATTTAATGCAGTCAAATCCTGACCAGTGAAATGTATCATCAAAAAAAAAGAGGAATTCGTTAAATCAAAGCTATACTGTATTAAAAAAATAAGGAGCAAAAAAAAAATTTAAAAACTGAAATTTCAGAACAAGTTCAAGGTAAGAAATAAATAAATACCTTCGTGCAGAGAAGTAAATGGTAATCAACAATATTTCAATGCCCATAAAACATCTCCGTTAACAATCATAAAACATAACGCACATCTACTAATTTTCTGCGTTAAAAAGTTACTGATTACCATTTAAGTTCAAGATATTTTGTTTCAAATGGCTTTTGATAACAGTAAAAACTTTTTCTGTAGATAATCTACTCTAGTTTTGTCTGTTTCAAACCTGACTTCTCCTTGTTCAATTTCACTCCCTAGGTTTTTGTTTGTTGTGGTATAAAAAGCTTACACTCAAGTTTTTATAAAATTTTATTTTATTAGTCTATAAATGCAGCTATGGATTAACATTGTAAAAATGTAATCAAATGCATAATGTGTTTGCTACAAAATAAATAAATAATTAAATAATTTCTTTCTTATAACAACTTTAATAGATCCATAAATTGAACTTAACAAAGTTTTGTCAACTCACAGAAATTATTGAAATGTTGACAAGTTTTAAAAAGGCAACTATTTTACGGAAGTTTAGAAAAAGAAAAATCTGAAAGAGTATGCGTAAGTGTATATTCCACTTAATTCAAACAAATAGCTTTAAAGTGAAAGGTATATGCAAACAATTTCTAAAATGATATACATATTTACAAATTTTCTCAGCCTAGTTCATGAAGTTTATATGTGTTCAATAATAAATAAAATAGTTCAAATTTGTATGACATTAAAAATATATTTTCATTTTTCATTTCTAAAAATAACTCAAAAATATAATAGTATTGATGATAAAATTGCAAGTAAAAGCAATCCTAGAAAAATCTTTTCTCTGTGAAGTGAAATTTTTGTAGTCATATCACAATGATGTAAAACATTATTCAATTTTAATGTTTATACTGTTGCTAGTGTCCTTATTTTTCTTGAGCATACTTATTTGACTTTTGCGGTATGCATTCACATTTTTCTGTTGTGAGGCGAAAGGCAATAAATTGTTTATAGCGCTTGCTACTGGGAAACGTCTTGTATCATCACTTCTGTAATAAAGCAGAATTGTGAACTCAGATAAATAATATCAGGATTTTATTTCATGATCTTTTAAAATATATTTTCAAAAATGACAGAAACAGATTAAAATAAGAAAAATGAAAGGAGAAAATGCACAATATTAACCATGTTTATAAAACAACTTAAAACATAAATTTTCTTGTAGTTGAATCAAAAAATTTAAAATTGAAATAAAAAAGAATGAAAACAACTTTTTTTAAATGATTCAAAGAAACAGGGGTACTTACCCCCCTCCCCCTCCCTTAAGGGCAAGGGTGCACCTTCCTCAATTTTGTGGAGGCTTCCCCAAAAAAGCAAGAGCCCCCCTTCCAGTGAGAAAAATACCTCTCAACCCCCCCTCCCCTAAAAATTTCAATGACAGTCTGTGCCATGACCTTCTCCTAGGTGGACACCCCTGAAAGAAGAACTACTTGCTTAGCAAATGGACTTTTAAATTTAGTTTAGATTCCAGGCTTAGAATGCTTCATATGTAAAATCTTGAGCAAAAAAGAACACTATCCAGTTATTTACATTTATTGAAATCCAAGGTGTTGATGGGCTAAAATTATGCATAGATGGTAAAACCAGATGTCTTTCCTGAGTAAGCCATCAGGAACTCAGCTGAGCTCTTCAAATCCCATGCTAATCTTGAAATCAGGAAAAATTACTACTTTAACAACATTTGCAATACTGCCAACCTGGCAAGCTAAATATTAGTTTAACACAATGTATTTCACAGAGAATGAAAAGGTACTCATGCAATTTTATTAAGAAATAAAACTAATGGAACAACAAAAAATAAATCAATACATAATAGTGGTTCATTTTATCCCCCCCCCCCACACACAAAGAAAATGATGATTTAGACCATTTTTAATGAGCACTATTGAGTTTACTTTTTAAGTTATTTGATATAGCATGAAAATTGGATAAAACTGAGATAATATACAGCAAAAAAAAAAAGGCATTTATACGACATTTGTATTGATGGATTCAAAATTACAGTTCTTGAACAAGTTTTCCTTCAGGCAGAACAATAAATATGCATTTCAAAATGTAGATATTAGCAAAATGGCAACATTCAAAATTATTTTTGAGAGTGACGATTTCATTACATCTTTGTGAAGGTAACCGCATTTGTTAGAATGATTTTTGGGAAGGCATTAAAAAAGGGATCAGCTTGTACATAAAATATTTTTACACCACATATTAGATCGCAAACAGTATATTTCATAAGAAACTAATTTGATGTCATTTGTTTTTAACTAATTTCATCAAATTAGTTAAAAACAATTGATGACATTAATAACTTATTAACATGAAATACATCTCCAGCTCAGTCAATTCCAGCCGAGGACTGCAGTTTCGTGCTTATTAGCACTCATCAGCCCAGCTTAGGAATTGACTGAGCTGGAGGTGGAAATCCTCTTAAGGAAGCGAGTGCCAAACAAACTGGTAGCTAATACAGAATTAGCACTGACCAGATGAGGGACGAAACAATGATTCGGTTCAACTTGAGTATTGAAGGCAAGGCAGGTATATTCAGTAAGTTACTGAATATACTTATTAACATGTTTTTATATCATGAAAACATGTCCCTCTTTTGTCATTAATATGCAATTATGCACAACTGAATTCTCTTTCGTTAATGTTTACTCTTGCAGTAAAGGATTAGCAAAATTAGTTGAACCAAAGTCCAATTAACACAAAAATAACCATTATATTTTAATTATAAATGAAATTTTAAAATATTTTATTATTAATACAGTAGAAATATTTTGTGTAAAGGAGTTATACAATGATTTTATCACAGCAATGATAAATTTTACATGACAAGCATGGAAAAGGAGTGAGTGCGTTTGCATTTCGCTCATTTCATTCAATTTCTTTCAGCATCCAAGTCTTTTTAGAAAAAAGTGGGCAAAATAAGTAACCTTCCTAGCTAGGCCTGGAACCATTTTTTTCGTATTTGCTTTTGAGTGCATGAACTCCCCCCCCTCCCCCCACAACCCAGGAAAATAAAATAAGGGACCAGAGGCTGAGGGAGTATTAACAATTATAGAATTTAATTAGAAACTCACCTTTTGTTGCACAAAGATGTATGATTTTTTTCTATTTCAGCTTGAAGAAATTTCAATGTCAATTCTTGACAAAACTGCTCCTTGCTTTCTTTTACTAGTTTTTCCGTCCCATTGGATCTGGAAAATATATTATTTTAAGAATATTTATACTGCAATTAAAGTTGCATATACATACTTTTAGATTCCAGGTGCAACATCAAAGTCAACGTTTTCAAAACACTGATGTTTTTTGTTCGGTGTTTCTTCAATGTCGATGTTTTATAATTAAACCAAAGTTTTTTAAAATAGAAGGATTATGTTTAGGACAGTTACAGGGTTCGTACTCAGTTTCAGAAATAAAATGAAGGAGTTTTGAAGGAGTAAAATGAGACTTTGAAGGAATACTAATAGACTGTCATTAAATGATATTGCGCATTTTTTCAACATATTTGACCCCCTTCCCCCTGTGTTCAAGTGTCGCACTTCACCTAACTCCTCCTCTTGTCAGATGTCATATTTTTTATAAACATATTGTTACAATAACTGTGTGATATCACTTTTTGTCACCGTATCTCTTCCCCTAGTTAGAATGTCATGAACCCGTCTCCTCCTCAAGGCATGATATTACTTGTGGATGACCCTTTTTATTATATCATAACTGCAGTTTACTAATCAATTATTTTTTTAACAAAATCACTTAATATAGTACACCTGCTTATGTATTTTTAAATATTTAAATAATAATTAGACAATCTGACTTTTTCTGCTGTGGTGGAGGGGAAAACAATAATCATAAAACTTGAAAAAATAGCCAAGCAGCATTTAAGCAGATTTTACTTCACTTATGGTCTTGGTCATGTAATAATATTTTCACTTTCAACTTTTATATTTAACTATGATCAATTCGTAAATCACATCTTTATGAAAAAAATAAACATACAAAATTAATACATTAAAATCGCCCTTATGACGAAGTTAGTTGTCGATCGAAGTATTTTAAATTACTGTCATAGAGGAAGATTATGTAGTCTTGAACTGTAAAAAAGAAGGAGTTTTGAAGGAGTTCAAACCAAAATGAAGGAGTTTGAAGGGCCCTTCAGAAAAATTTCCTAAATGAAGGAGCATTGGAGGAGTTTTGAAGGAGCGTACGAACCCTGCAGTTATGATGAAAATTACATCATTTAAGAAGGATCGCAACATCCATCACACTAGAATAAGTTTTCTGAAACTACATTGCTCAAAAATATGCGAAGAGCAAGCAAAAAAGTGAAGAAACCGTGAATGGCCATAAAATGGAGTAGACACAATGTAACAAAATTCAATGTAGAATAAAATAAGCAAAAACATTTATAGGAACTTTAATTTTTTGAAACAGTGAAAAGTGCAAAAAATGACACTTCTGAGCAACAATTTGGTTTCATGTCAATGATAGTAAAAGAATTTAAAAAAATACTAAGCACTTCATAATGCACACAAAAGGACAAAATAACTTTTCCACGTCACAAAGGACAATTTAAATATTCCTGTAGTTTTCAGTTATTCCAAGAAAATGACACCACAAACGAAGAAAAGTGCAGCTCAAGTCATGTGGAGAATCTTTTATCATTATCTCATAAATTTGGATGTTGAAACATGCATATTTTTCTTTTAGTTTTGAAATGACAAGAACCGCACTTTTCTTCGTTTGTGGGTCATTTTCTTGGAATTTTTTAAAACTGCAGGAATACTTAAACTGTCCTTTCTGCCCCAGAAAAATTATTTTGTCCTTTTGTGTGCAATATTAAAAGTGCTTAATTTTCTTTTAAAAAAATTGTTATTTTATTTCTTTTTAATGAAAATGTATTTTAAAAATAGAATAATGTTACCTCACAAAACTTCACCTTATTTTTTCATATAAATGCTCTGTACTAAAAGGGAAAAAAAAAAACCTATGTAAGTGTCTAAAACTTTAAGCACTTGGCACTAAAAATTAATCCTTGTTCTTTCAAAATGTGCCAGTTACTCGTGATAAAGATCCTAATATGTCTCTTTACTTATCAACCAACTTTACGCATTAACTCTTAACTTAGCCCTGTTATTGATAATTGCCATAGATGAGGATGAAATCGTACGAGAGCAATGATAGGGAATACATTTCATGCTTGCTGCAGAGAAGCCATCATTCAAAATTTTCATTATGATTACTATTAATATTACTGTTGTAAGGCAACGAATATTTGTAACAATGGGTTTTATATTTAATCATTTAATGGGGGAAATTACATGAAATTTGCTGTTTTCCATCCAAACCGAAATAATTTCATTTTACAATTTTATTTTTCAGCTTTAAGTAAATTGTACCTTAAGATTAAGTGAATCATTTAGTGAAATCCTGAAGTCTCTCTAAGTGGGCTAATTGCTGAGGTATAAGCAAAAGCAGGCCTTAGATTTTTCTGTGACAACCATGCCAAGTATAATAAAAGTGCTTACTATCTATAAGATATGCTGCGTTAATAAGTACCCAAACTGCTATGGGTAATAGGCTAGTGGGTAATAAAAACTAACCAGTAAACATTACAATATAAATGTTTTGCTAATATAAATTTTTTAAAAAAATGTTTGCAATTTTTGTGACTAAATCGCTTGAATCTACTATTGTGTAAAACCCCGATTTCCTGCAATGTGGAATTGTGTCACTTTCCTTGCCGAGGTGTGATATATTACTTTTAAAATATTTCGAGGCTATCAAGCTAATCAAGGTTGACATGGATTCTACTAAATGCAAATTTTATCCATTATATTTTCTATTTATAAGAATCAAAGATGGCTAACTAAAGATTTTGTTTAAAAAAAAAACACAAAATTATTCTGAGCTGGCTACATCTGTCAACTCTGCATACAAGGGCTGTTCAGAAAGTTTCGAAACTAAATGTATTCTATATATTCCAGAAAACCCTTAGCGTTGGGGACTGTGCACATCATGCACGCACATATTTCACCTTGTCTCGCAAAAATAGGCTGGTGCGTACACAGCAGGCCGTTCAGTTACACTGACTTCTTTCATGTAGAGTTTGCGTGCGTTCGTCCAAGACAGAAAATGTGTGAAAACACGGAGTGCGAATCTGTATCAATTTTTGTTTTAAGCTAGGTAGAACGGGCACCAAAACCTACCTTAAGAGAGGCTGTTCACAGAAAAGGACCGGAGTTGTGCCGTTCTCTCGCTGGATGCTTCATCATGACTGAGCCTCGGTGCACACCAGAAATCTTGTGCAGCAGTTCCGGACAAAACACGAAACAAACCAAGTAGCACCTCTTCCCTACTCGCCGGACATGTCACCACCAGATTTCTTCCTCTTTCCCAATATCAAGAAAACCTTAAAAGGACACCGGTTTCAGGACATTGAAACCATAAAATAGAATTCGACGCAGCTGCTTCAGTCCATCCCAAAGTCTGAGTTCCAGAAATGTTTTGAGGACTGGAAACATCGTTGGGCCATATGTGTTACTGTCAATGGAGCATATCTTGAAGGAGATTGACTCAAAACCTTTTTTATGTATGTATGTTTTGGCATAATAAATTCAGTCTCGATACTTTCCCAACAGCCCTCGTACAAGTGATTTTGCCGATTATTGGCGGAATTCCGCGAAATTCGAATTCGAAGAATTCTGTTTTTATAGTTAGTCCATTGATATTCCTCCATGTATTGATTGTATTCTTTTCTGTACTAAAAACTAATAAAAATTTTATGAATTTCTCATTTTTACAATCTTGTCTTTTGTAAAATATCCATTTTTGAGATTGCAGATGTTTTCTGGAATCCATTTCAGTATATAAACTCTAGTTAACCTATAAATTTCTATAGAACCCCCAAATAAGGTTATGTATGTAGTAAATATAAAAAGATTTTTACTGTTTTTATTAAATGAATTTATTGTTCTCAAATGGCTCACTCTTTCAGCCATTGAGCCGCATTTTGAGTCATCACGGACCAGGTCCATGAGCCCAAGAATTTTCAAGAAATTGTGCACCAGGACACAAGGAGAAGACTGGAATTGATGTCTTCTCTATCAAGTCCTGTGCTGTATGAAAGATGATCCAGAAATGCCTGCGCTAATTTACATTTAGTACAACTCTCATTAATTTTATGACCTGAGTGAAAAGAAAGGCACTTGATGTGCCCACTTGCATGCCTACTAATTTTGCTTGGACGGCTCTATTCGCCTTCATGGAAAGGCACCACCTGGAGCCTGTCTATTATACCGGGGGGGGGGGGGCTATACCAGGAGTCATCAATAGCTCTTGGTTCAGAGTTTTTGTTTTAGAACTAATTTCTGAGAAAGTCAAATTTCATAAATCTAATGCAACTGAGCTTAAAAGCTTAAGTTGAAAAAGGTTTTTTAATTAACAATAAAATAAGAAAAAAAGATGCTTTTTTTTTCTTCTTTTTTTGCCAATTTATACATTGTTTGATACCTGCATAAAAATTTTCGTTTTTATAAAAGTCGAATATTGACTGCTTTCTGTGGTTGGTTACTGTTATAAAAATTTTACACGAGAACAGAATTAAACATGCAATTATTTAACTTCAAAATGTTCTCTAAAAAACTTACAACTTTACTGCTATGATTTTCTTTCCATCAAGGTACAGTATTCCAATAACACATTGTATATCTTCTGCATTTACCTGAAATAAGGACACTTTTGTTTCTGAAATTGTATAGAATACCAAATGGAAATATCAATTTAGAATATTTACTGTGCAGCAAGCTGCAACCATTCCTCTTGTGTACAGTCGGATTCCGACTTACGAGAGGGGATGCGTTCCAAGGTTCCTTGCGTAAGTCAAAATTTCGCACTGTGGAAAAGTGTTGTGTATATGATTTTTTCCTCTACCCAATCACATTAGACATTTAACCTAAACAGCTTTTAAACTGTTTTTGACCATTTTTTAACTATACATTACTGTTTCTTACATAAAGAGCTGAATTTTTACCGTATTTTTTTAAAAAGCTGCATTATTCAACAAAAAATACTGTTACGATGCACAAAATCAATGATCGATGGGAGAGAGAGAGAGAGACATAAAAATAAAAAACAGTATGGTACGTACAGTATGTAGTAATAATAAAGCACTGCACTATAAGACTACTACACAGTAGATACAATAAGTTACATTTATAACTTAAAAATTTGAAGAAGTTGATTTATGCTTCGCAATCTAATCTTCATTCTAATTTGTTTTTAAATACAGTACCTTCGTATCTACTTTTATAACATTTGCATCTAAAGTAACTGTCAAATAATGTATTTAGACTCCTTGATATTTAATACGCATTTATTTTAGTTGAATTTGGGAACAAGCTTTACGTTACAACATTTATGTCATCTTAAGTCGTTCTGACAATATTTTAAAAACCTTAAGTCACGTTCACTTACAATTATATTAAAAGTAACATTTGATGAAATAATTAAATATGCAAGGCTAAACTATATTACAGTAACAACTCTCTTTCAGGGTCTCTATAATCTACATTACAAGAGCAAATTCCAATTTCATATTGTTTGCAGTTTGCTTTAACACTATTCTGCGAGCTTCATATTAAAACTAAGGTCTGGACTTATATGGATTACTTTTCTTGACTTTTAATTATACATATGAAAGATTTACTCATACCTAATTGTCATGCTACCTTTGACCTACTTTCTAGTTCAAGCATGCCATTTACATTTCTTAATTTGTCTTAAACTTTTGCTTTTCTTCTTCAAACTTCAGATAAAACAGTGTGCCTCGGTGCCACATTATTTCATCACCTTTCATATTTAGAATAAATAAATAAAAAATGAGGAGTGGTTATCAATACAAACTAATAAAGCTATTTTTTATAGTGGGGTGTGAGATTTTGTGCATTCAGTGATGCTGAAAGGATGAAAGTACATTCAAGAATTCAATGTTTAGTAGTCAATAGCCATTTCGCGTAAGTCGAATCGAATTGTAACAGGAGTCGACTGTATAAGTTAATATGTCAAAACTACTTTCTGTTACAAAGCTTAAGGTTTCACTGCAGCCAAGATAAAACATTATCGGTGAGTAGTTCCAAAACAATTAAAGCACACGGACAGTTTTTAAAAAATTTAATTTCAGATCATTTCTTAAATGCATTTACATTCAATCAGGGCCGCTCCGTCCCTATGTGCAGGGTCGTGCAGCACACGACAGCGCCAGAGTAAAAAAGGTGCCAAGCTCCACCGATTAAAAATGCTCTAAAAGGGAAAATCTGCAGCCAGAATAATAAATGAATTGTTCATAAAATCTAAATAATGATGAAGAAAATATACTTCTCACTGAAACAAGTAATCTCTCTCGCTACCTATCTAATAATAAAAGAAAAAAATATATTGCCTTGTTGTGTCTAAACATACCATTCGAAATCGCGATCTTTTACACCGAAAACACATGATACTATTTAATGCATACATTAGCATTTTTCTTCATAATCTGGAGCTATGATGCTTATTTTGGTACGTATCAAGTATACAAGGTTGAGAATACATGCACAAGAATTTTGCTATTATCCATTTCAGTTCTTGAGGTGAATATAAGGCATAGCAGATCCGAAGGGCGAACTGAATAAAAGATAGTTTTAAGAAAATCGCTTTTGAAACTATTTTGGTAATGGCGAACTCAACAAAAGTGTCATGGGACATGGAAATGTGACGAACGAAGGGTGAACTCAACATGGAAAAATATGGTACCTGCTCCGGGTCTAGATTCTAATGGTTAAAAAAAACACACACCCATACAATGTTGAATTTGCCCTTTGTATCCGCAGCGCCTCATATGTTGTATTATAATTTGTGCAATAAGTCTTTTTGTGACTTTTAACTATTTTTCGTGGTGGCTCGACTGCTTTTGTTATAATCTTTAAAAACATATGGTAAGCACATTTGTATATTATGCGTAATATTTATATTTTGTAGACAATTAAATTCAGTTAACTTTTTTAGCTCCACAAAGTAATGATTTGACCGCAGTTACTAGATCCCTGCCCCCCCTCCCTGTGCTATTTTCTTTAACTATTTGTGTATTAAATTTCAAAAAAAACTTTGGGCAATGTGTTTGTTTTAGATATTAAATTCCAATACCTTTTTAACTATTTGAATTTCAAAATTATTCCTTTTACTGGAAAGAATTTCAGTTTGAGATTTTAAGGTGAAATATCCTCTACATTATTTTACTTCAATTTATGAACATAATTTTATGTTTTGAGAGGCATAAAAGTTTGAGTAATTATTGATCATTTGGAACGGTGTTAATTTTTATACTTAAAATATTTTCTTTTTAGAGAACATTAGCATATTAGAGGAGCTACTGAACTCGAAGTAACGTCGTCGAGATAAGAAATAAAAACGTTCAATGCTTTGCAAAAATAAATATTTATACATTGTTATGTTTTTTTAATAGAATAAATTCAAAACGGAACTTTTTGCATATTAGTTTTATCTACAAAACCTCACTCCCTTGTCACTGTATAAAGGTGCTCAAAGGATATTTGCACGATGGCACCAATCAGGCTTGGCATGGGCCTGCATTCGATCATATCAGAAGTAATTCGTAGTGTAGAATTTTTGAAAAAATTTTTAAATTTTTTTCCTCTTTTATGTTAAAATTTTAGTTTATAAACTAAAATAACAGCTTGCTTTATCTTGTCTAGTGGATAGAAATAAAAAGAAAGTGATATAGATGCTTTTCGTATGATACTTTTTATTTGATTACGACAATCAGTAAGTCCAGACTCTGTTTCAAAACTATGTTTAAGGGAATCCTGCACATTGCAAGATTTTATTTGTAGTTTAATTTTCATTCTTCAACACTTCTTACTCCCAATAATAGACTTTTAACATAATCAAACAATACATAGCCTTGTATATAATTTCAAAATATGACCCCATATTTAAATATCATCAGTATTCACCCTTTGATAAATATGCACCATTTCTGTAGATTTTTTTTTCTCTTGTTCCTTTTTCTTCTTGATAATTCTTTCTTTTCTTTCCTTTTTCTTCTAAGTTTCTTTTTGGCCCCCTGTAAAGCAAACACGTCTTTATGCTCGGGTTTCAAATAATTGTCAATATACTGAAACATGGTTATAAATGTAAGTTGAATTTTAGACTGCTATATAAGAGTCAACAATAGGCACTGACAAGGAGAAACAGTTGCTCCTTTTAAAGTAGAAAGACCTCTCCCCCCCCCCACAGGTGATGGTGAAACCACTTCAAATGCAACAAAATAACCCCAGAATTAGAGCCCCCCCCCCCCCCCCCCGTCTTTCCAAATACCTGTTAGCCCTCTAAGAATTTCCTTTTTTCCAGATGTTTCAAAAAAGCAAAAAAACCTTTAAATACAAATCAATCATTGTCTACTGACCTGGTTATCCAAAATTCTGGCATATTTCAATTATGACATTTTAAAAACTTCCAGTATGATTTTTTTTTTTTTTTTGAAACTTCATAGGAAAAAAAAGCAAAGTACAGTAAAAAGCATCATTTATCCGTCTCTCGATTATGCATCATCTTCATAAAATCTTGATTCATTCTTATTACTTTTAATGCAAAATATTAGTTATACACTGTTTTTCCCTTAATAAAGTTCAATTTTTTTTCCCTTGACTATCTCCTCTAGTTTTAATAGAGAAGGGAAATCTCTCAGTAATGGACAAACACACCACCTTCCTTTAATGGCACTATGAACTGTATTGATAAACTTAAATCTTATTTTGTTCAAAAGACAAGTGAAAAAACTTTTTATTAACTCAATTCGTTATGAGATAACCAGTGCTAAAAGGGGATTTTTTTTAAACTGAATGTCTGTAAGTATATAGATATAGGTATGTAACCTCATATTGTAATTACATTAGTGTAGGTGCCCAGACCGAGGTGCCCTAACAACAGACTGCCTTGAGATAGCTGGAGCAGCCGGCGCCACTGGGAATCAACATATACCACGAGTCTGTGCGACGAGCGGGGAAGAGCCAAGAGAACAAGAATGAATGGACGCGCTGGAAAGCCGCCCGAATAGTTTTCGCTGTGAAATGCCGCCGTGATTGATAATGTAGAATTGATCTTTGATTTCATAATTGTAAATAGCTGTTGTATATAGGTTCTAGTATTAATTAAAATTTCCTTATGAGTGCTAATTGGAATCATTCGTTGAGTGACAGGGTCTTTAGTGTCAAGATCAGAACCCATCGGATCCCACATTAGTATTAGAGCTGAACATTGAAAACAATTACTCAGGATATACAATGAAGGTATGATTTATTTCACTTTTGTACCCATTCTGTTTCAAAATTCAATTTTTACTTTAGTACATTAATTTTTGCTAGCTGCAAAAAGTTTTTTAATAAGAACCTTAAAACTGCAATGTTTGAAAAAAATTGCATTTACCTGGGTTAAACTTGTAATTGTGGTAGCGTTTCAATTATATGTGGTTTCACTCCAGTCCCTTGGACAATGCATAAAACCAGAGTGCCCACCTAGATGGGGAAAGGGTCATGGTACATACTATGCCATTGAAATTTTTAGGGGTATTTCTCTCTTTTTAGGTGGAGGGGGTTTGCTCTTGGAAGGGGTCTTTGTGGTATGAGGGGGGGGGGACTTGCTCTAGGGAGGGACAGCATTTCTTCAAGATCTTTAATTTGTCTTCATGCATGTACTTTTAGTTCAACTAATGTTCTAATAATATATCATGAACCTCACTTTTTTCATACTGCACCTACTTTTTAGTTAAAAATGATACATGTTATTGTTTACAATTCATTCTATGTATTTAAAGGCCTCCCTTCATGGGCATCCATATAGGGGGGCAAGTGTGGGCTCATTCCCCCTCAACCCTTTAAAATTAGAACTTTCTTGCTTTTAGTATGTTTTTCTTTGCAAAAAATGTAAAAACATTTCTTCTCCAGCCATTAATGAATAAGTAATTAAAAATGTCAAATTTTAATAACTCGAATCTGTACTAAAATTGGTGAAAATATCCTGCTAAACCATGGGGGAAATACCTGAGCCCGCCCCCTTAAAATTTTGCATATGGGCGCCCATGCCTCCCTTCATCCCTTAGAGCTCTTCGTTTGCCCAGTGTTTCTTTTTTATGGCTTTATGCAATATAAAATGAAAAATTATTGCAGATATTAACTGTAGAAACACTATTTTTCAGAATGTCAATTCGAATAACTGTTAACATTATTTTATTCTTGCCAGCTTGAACTGTAGTATGTATGAAAGGGCAGATCTAGCCTCTGGTTTTTAATTTTGAAAAAGGGAGAGGGGTCATAAGTGTTATTTTTGGGCTTTAAAGGGTCTGGGGCGAAGTTTTCAAAATATAAGCTCAAAAAATGTAGCTTTAGTCTATCTTTGGTCACTAAAGGGGGTCATGTCCCTTCCTCTTTTCTCTGGAACAGTGTCTGATTTATTTGTATGCAAAAAAAAGCAATATTTTTGAGTTTTGATAGTTTACCTCTGGACAGGGGTGTCCAAATAGGAGGGTCATAGTACCATTGAAATTTTTAGCTGTGTGGGTTTAGGGATGTTTTTTGCTTTTTGAGGGGAGGAGCTCTTGGGGGATTTTCTTGGAATTTGGAGGGGGTGCGCCATTGCCCTTGAGGGGGATGTGCACCCCAGCCTCTGACATAGAATATTGTTACATTTGTTAGCTTAAATCGTCTCCATTTGAAAAAGGAATAATACTGATCACAATCTGGGAGGTTACCATACATTTTGCCCTCAGTTCACATCAATGATACATATTTCATTCAAATTAAATGTGTTTCAAAAAAATTCCAGTATAGGTCCAATATTTTCTGCATGAAAAAAAAGTTTGTAGTTTATTTCCAGTATCAGTGAACGTCCTGTAAATTCTTTTGAGAAGAATGGAATGAAATAAATATTTAATCAGTACTTTTTTATACTTAGTACAGTAAAACCCTTCCTAACAGACTCCATTCTTATGCAGACAATTTTTAAGTCCCCGATTCCTAGGCAAATAACATTATTAAACCCCTATCCTGCGGATGAAAAAATTGTCCCCTTAGTGCCCGCATTTGAGGGGTTTTACTGTAATAACTTATTTTTACTAGGACAGTTTTAACATGCATGAGCAGCTTACTGCTTGAATAATTGTGAGTCTGACCTTTTAGATTGTGTGCTACTTCCTTCCTCTTGAGCTTCTTCACTTTGCCTCTAGAGAAAAGAAATTAAGTTCTTTAATATTTCAGAATTACTTATAGATAATTAACATAGCTAAAATTTTACTGTTCTTTAGCTTTTTTTATTTGTTATATGTTGTTCATGGTAATATTTCTAAATGAAAAGTAGCTTTTAAATCATTTTTTTATTTATCAGAAAAGCCATTCTCAGAAGCATCTTGGCTATTGTAAGCTTTTCAGGCACAATTTATAAAAGACTAATTTTATCTCTATGCTAATAGTTACCTGAAGTGAATAAAATGTAATCTGACAATTTGGGTCCGTTTACGGACCCTTCACAAAATTCTAATCAAAAAGGACCCTTCACAAAATTCTAATCAAAACAGACCCTTCACAAAATCTCACCAAAACGGACCCTGCAACAAAATTTTAACCAAAACAGATTCTTCACAAAATTCCAATTGATCAAATCGGACCTTTCACGAGCTCATTTATAGATTAAGCAGTACTCAAAAAGAAATGCAAATATAAATAAGTACATTATTTTTGATTTACATTTTGAAATTTCAGAAAAAAGATTTGATTTTTCACAAAAGTGTTTAAGAGTTCACAAAAATAGAACCCAGTGAAAAATCCAGGATAGACCCCTGCTTACATTTAGTAGTAACTCCTGAAAATTGTTTAATGATGAGCTACAGCATTTTAAATGATGACCACGACAATGCAGTGTCTTTTGAAACTCCTAAAGCCTGGAGTCCTCAGACATCTCTTTTATATAATTTAGAGAAATTCACATGTGAGAAAGAAAATGACTTGAAAAATAATGTTTATTTGCATCATCTTTTAATTTTAAATTATGTGATTTTTTCCAGGGTTCACCATGGTTAAAAGTTGGAAAAGAG
This sequence comes from Uloborus diversus, assembly GCF_026930045.1. Classification (NCBI taxonomy): domain Eukaryota; kingdom Metazoa; phylum Arthropoda; class Arachnida; order Araneae; family Uloboridae; genus Uloborus; species Uloborus diversus. The sequence continues at coordinate 80,867,293 of NC_072739.1, read as the reverse complement.
TCCTGAGCATAAGCGCATATATGTGCAATTTTAGGGGGGGGGGGGGAGCTAGTGAAATGTTTCAAAGCTTTAATGCAAAGAAAGAAAAAAAAACATTTTACTTTCTTCTTCTGTTTACAAAGAGATTCGTGAAAATTTTCAGTTTTAAAATTCGACAGCCTTTTAACCGTGTTAACGGATTCACATCTGTTTTCTTCAGAAGACAATTAGAAAGGAAATGTTATCTAAAATAACAATATTATTAATTCTAAAAGCAAAACCAATGCAGTTTCAAATTAGAAAAAAAAATTAAAGAAGGTTTTAATAACGATCATTCATTAATGGCTTATGTTGAAATATTTTAAATGATGTTTGTGCTCAAACTTTATTAAAAAAATTGGCGCTACCTATGTCTAGAGGAGGCTCGAGCCCTCCTCCCTCCCCTTATGGGCGCTCAAGATTAGAAACGTACCGAGTACTCGGTACTCGGCCAAATTTTGATCAGATACTCAACCAATACCGAGTAGTTGTAAAAAACGGAATATTGTTAAGGCAAATTTTAGAATTAATAAAGGATTGCAACCATATAATATACTACAATCATTTATATTTACAATACTACAATATACTACAATCATTCAAATTTACAAGTCAAATTTAAATTTTGAGAATAATGAAGCTTATTATGCTTCAATGGAGTAAATCTTTTTAATATCGGCTAAGTTAATAAAACTTATTTACCAAAAATGGAGCGGCGTAAAAAGTATGAAATTTTTATATTATTATGTTTGTCGGACTAGAACCAGGGGCATGGACAGGGGGGAGAAGGGGACACCTGTTGGCCCGAGCCTGAAGAGGGTCCAATATTTTTTTAACTAGGCATGAAATATAGAGGTAAACAATATGGAAGGGGACCCGGAAAAGTTTGCGGTGTCAGCTTTTCTAATCAAAAGAACTGAACTGAACTCGAATTTTGTTTAACTGCAACTGTACTCGCATGTATTTGTTTTACTCGCGGATTCTCTGTTCTCCCAATACTCGTGGAGAGAATTCAAATCTTATAGTCTTTCCTTAAAATGTATAAGTGAAGTGCATATATATCTCAATTTTCGTAATAAAATGACAAAAAGAATCATCTGTATTCTTGTCATAGCTTACACTTTAAACAGGTACTTGACTTCATCAAAACATCAGTACCTGTGGTGGTGACCCGTCGATTTCGAAACTAAAGGTAAAACCTCTTAATATCGCTATTTTATACTTCAATTGTCAGTTAGTGAGCTTAAATTTTGCTGCCGCCATGACAGACGCTCCGGAACAACAGACAGCTGAAACTCCAACGCTGGTGCAAGTAAATCGAGTAGGATTAAAACTTCCTCCCTTCTGGAATTTATATCGTATACTTTGGTTTAAAAATATTGAATCGCAATTTATTGTTTCTGGAATAACTCAAGATGAAACGAAATATTACAATGTAATAGCGGCTCTTCGGACATTTTGAATTATGTTAGTGATATCGTAATAATGCCGCCTGAGAACAACAAATACGAAACTTTGAAATCGCGCCTTATATCTGATTTTTCCGACTCCAAGCAAAAGAGAATTAAAGCGGTCCTTTCTGAATCAATTTTGGGGGATGACAAACCCTCACATTTGCTATGGAAAATGAAACAATTGGCAGGACAAACACTTGGCGATGAATTTCTCAAAACGCTTTGGCTACAACGCCTACCTAGTCAAGTTCAAGCTATTCTTTCCGTATCTGAAGACAATTTGGATAAATTAGCTTTAATGGCCAATAAATTACATGAGACTGCAAGCGCAAATGTAGATGAAGTAAAATACTCAAACACGGCAATTTCTGATGTTACTGAATTGAAACTGCAAATTGCAGAACTTAGTAAACAAGTTGAATGCCTCTTGCGAAGTCGCGCCAAGGATACTTCGAATAGACATTTTTCTCGTCGCCCATGTTCGAATTCGGGTAAAAACAAGAAAACTTATGATCAGTGTTGGTATCACTGGAAGTTTGGAAATGATGCAAAGCATTGCAAATCCCCTTGTCGTTTTAAAAAGTCGGAAAACTAAATAAGAAATCACATAATTTGGCGCAGTGTGACTTCATGCCAAATAATAAGAGTCCCCTTTTCGTACAAGATCCAGTTTCAAAACTGACCTATCTTGTCGACAGTGGAAGTGACGTATGCGTACTGCCTTTTCAGAAGAAAAAATGCAATTCTGATAGTACAAATTTTACTTTATTTTCTGCTAATGGCTCCACAATTAAAACGTATGGAATTAAAATGGTTACATTGAGTTTAAACTTGCGTCGAAAATTTCAGTGGCCGTTTATTCTGGCAGAGTTAAGCAAGCCTATCATTGGCGTGGATTTTTTAAAGCATTACAGATTACTGATTGATTTGAAACATGGATGCCTTAAGGATCCACTCACTAATTTAATCAGCAGCGGGAAACAATCACTTGATAACACTCCACAAATAACCTTGATAGCAAGCGACTCATCTTACTAGGATATTTTAAACAAATATAGCGACGTATTTCAGCCATACCCTAAGATGAAAGAAATTAAGCATAATACAGTGCATCGCATTTTGACTCGGGGACAACCGGTTTTTGCGCGACCTCGTCGGTTGCACCCGGCAAAGCTGGCAGCAGCCAAAAAAGAATTTGAATATATGATTGAACATGGAATATGCAGGCCTAGTACCTCAAACTGGTCGAGCCCTTTGCATATGGTGCCTAAAGATGATGGTAAGGATTTTCGACCTACCAGCGACTACAGAGCTCTAAACCATATTACAAATACAAATACAAAAGTGACGACCAGCAACAGGCTCTGGGCCCAGCTAGACTGGTCCTAGTCAATTTACAATCCCCAGTGAAGATCAATGGCCCTCTTAAAACTGTCTACTCCTTTGCTCATTACCACCTCTTCCGGTAAGCTGTTCCAAGGTTCCACTACCCTGCTAAAATAATAATTTTTCCTAATATCCATGTTAGCCTGAGATTTAAATAGCTTAAAACAATGACCCCTTGTCCTGTTTTCAGTGCTAAACTTTAACCCCGTAACATCTTTCGTTTTAATAAATTTAAACAGCTGAATCATGTCCCCTCGGTCTCTTCTTTGCTCAAGACTGTACATTTTTAGCCTTCTAAGCCTGGAATCATAATCTAAGTGGGAAAGTCCACTTATTAGCCTTGTAGCCCGCCTTTGAACCCTTTCCAATACATTGTCTTTCTTAAGATAAGGAGACCAAAACTGAACAGCATACTCCAAATGGGGTCTTACCAAACTTCTATATAAGTATCTCTATCTGGTATTACAATACCAGATAGATATCCTTTGCCTCATTTACAGGATTTTTCAAGTCAATTGCATGGTAAAGTTATTTTTTCTAAAGTAGACTTAGTTCAGGCATACCACCAAATTCCGGACCATCCTGACGATGTCCCAAAAACCGCAATAACCACTCCTTTTGAGTTGTTCGAATTCCTCTACATCCCTTTCGGGTTATCTAAAGCTGCTCAAATATTTCAAAGATTTATTGATGAAGTTTTACGAGGTTTGGACTTTACCTTTGCCTATTTAGATGACATCTTAATCGCAAGTCATTCTGAAGAAGAGCACAAGACGCATCTTGAGTTGGTTCTAAAACGACTCTCAGACTATGGCATTCGCATTAATTTGAACAAATGTGTCTTAGGTGTTTCCGAGTTATCTTTCCAAGGCATAGGCGGATTTAGGACTGAGTTCCTGGGGAGGCAGGATTTTTTTTTTGGAGCAACATTTTTAATTGCCCTCCCCCCTCTCCCATTTTTTGTCTGTTTTCTGTGATGCATAAGGCCATTCTTTACTTTTTATGTGTCGTTTTCATTACTGTGTGTAATCATGCTGTCCTTTTTGAATTGACCTTAAAAGAGAGGGGGCTGGTATTAAGAGAGTGACGTAGGGCTCCCTTTTAAGTAGGATATAGAATATCTCTAATGTAGGGGGCCCGGGGGTTACTCCCTCGGAGGAAATTACATAAAATGGACATAAAATGCTGCATTTTGAAGTCTGATAAGGTTTTTTTTAAAGTTTTGCGCTTTAAAAGTGCTTTATGATGCAAGTTAAGACTTTAAAAGAAATGGTGCACAGATTTAGAGAATAGGTATCAAAAGAGTACATACCACCCATTGGAACAATTCTTAATTTATACACTTGATAAGAAATAAAATTGAAGCACACTTTGCTAAGGAGTTTCAAAGACTTGTCGAATTATTTTCAAGGTTTGGTTGGTTAGATTGGTTTTTTGTTTCATTGTTACATACATTCATTAAGTATGGTGTTAACTGTTACATTTGATAGTATTTTGCTGTACAAAAACCTTTTAGCTATGTACTTCTTTTGCAATAGCATACATTTCAAATCAACCAATTTCATTTGAACGTGTGAATCCAGTAGGTTCTTCAAAATCTTTCGTCTGTAACAACCCAAAACATCTAGTTTTTGAAATCACACAAATTGAAAAACATTCTGAAAAGAGGGAAAACAAATCGTAACGAGTAGATCGAGTCAATTATTATAAGTGTTGCAGCAGAATGCATAGCTCGTTTAGCCTATATTTTCATTCATATACTTGCCCAAATGGTTTTCAGTCCAAAATAGTGAATGTAGACACATTTTCAGTACCCTAGTGACAGCTGTACTATTTGTATTTAATGTTCGGTTTTTTCTTTTTCTTTTCTCCCTTCAGAAAAGTTTTTTTGTTGTAAGATTTTGGAAGATAAGTTGTTACTATATAAACTCCTCCCAAAACTGGGGGACATTGCCCCCTTTCCCCCCCCCCCCTATAAATCCACCCATGCTCTTCTGAACTATTCAAAAACGAAAAAATGCTGATTTTTTTTCTTAATTTTTGGAAGATGTGTTGCTACTACATAAACTCCTCCCAAAACTGAGGGGCATTGCCCCCTTTGCCCCCCCCCCCTATAAAGCCACCCATGCTCTTCTGAACTATTCGAAAACGAAAAAATGATTTTTTTTTTTTAAAGTTTTGGAAGATATGTTGTTACTACATAAAGTCCTCCCAAAACTGGAGGGGCATTGCCCCCCTCTGCACCCCCATAAATCCGCCCATGTTCCTAGGATATTTAGTAAATCAAAAATGTATCAAACCACTACCGGAACATGTTGAATCTATTTTAAAATATCCATTGCCTACAACTGTGAAAGAACTCCAGCGTTTCCTCGGTTTGTTGAATTACTATCGCAGAAATGTTAAACATGCTGCCCATATTTAAGCGCCCCTCAATGAATTGCTAAAAGGCAAAAAGGGTAAAAAGAAGTGTAATTTGGAATGGACTGAAGACCAAAAGTCAGCATTCGAAGCTTGTAAAACACACCTAGCTCAGGCCACAGTTTTAGCTCATCCTGACCCTGAAGCTTATTTAACGCTTTTTACAGATGCTAGTGATACAACAGTTGGAGCTTCGCTAAATCAAGTAAAGAAACTTGACAGTGTACAAAGTATTGAACCTCTTGCATTTTTCTCATCAAAGTTGTTTCCACCACAACGAAAATGGTCTACTTACGATCGTCAATTTACGCTGCCATTAAACAGTTCAAGCACATGCTCGAAGGCCGTTTGTTCACTGTTTTTACAGACCATCGTCCTCTTCGATTCGCTTTTCAACAAAAGTTGGATAAATGCTCACCGAGACAGCTACGACATTTAGATTATATTGGCCAATTTACTACCGATATTCAATTTGTAAAAGGTTCCGACAATATACCTGCTGACGTTTTGTCAAGAATTGAGGCATTAGAGCTTCTGACTATTTTGGATTCCACAGCTGTGGCTGAAGCCCAAAGCACCGATACCGAGCTGCAGGACTTATTGAAATCAGACACAACCTTGAAATTTCAAAAAATGCTACTGCCTGGAACCAAAGTAGAACTTCTTTGTGACACTTCTACAAGAAATGTTCGTCCATACCTTCCCTTGGAATTTCGTAAAGTAGCTTTTGACATGCTCCATAATCTAGCTCATACTGGGGTCAAAGCTACAGTCAAACTGTTAACATCTCGTTTTGTGTGGCCCGCAATAAAAAAAGATGTCACCATTTGGACACGGACTTGTATCCCATGCCAAAGGGCTAAAGTATATCGCCATACAAACGGTCCAGTGCTTAACATTAAAGTTCCGGACAAGCGTTTCGAACAACATCATTACCAGAACTTGACCAAAGACTCCGACTTGTTTCCTGAGAGTTGCAGCGAGTCACCAATGGAACAAACCCCGAATGAGAAAGTGGACCCTTGTGAGGTTAAATGCACTCGTGCTGGGAGACAAGTCCGCTTCCCTGCACGTGTCAGAACCTAACGTTCCACTAGGAGGGGGGTACTGCGGTGTCAGCTTTTCTAATCAAAAGAACTGAGCTGAACTGAACTCGAATTTTGTTTAACTGCAACTATACTCGCATGTATTTGTTTTACTCGCGCGTTCTCTGTTCTCCCAATACTCGCGGAGAGAATTAAAATCTTATAGTCTTTCCTTAAAATGTATAAGTGAAGTGTATATATATCTCAATTTTCGTAATAAAATGACAAAAAGAATCATCTGTGTTCTTGTCACAGCTTACACTCTAAGCAGGTACTTGACTTCATCGAAACATCAGTACCTGTAAGTCATTTGTGACGGGCCGCAAAATTTCTGTGCACACCCCCCGACTAGAACTAAAATAGATTAATGTAATTTGTTTTATTCCAACTTGATTAATCATACTTACTATTTATTTGTTTATTTTTAATTTTGAAAATTACCTTTTTATAAAATTTTTGACACAAACAAAATCTTTTACATTATGCATAATTAAATTTCAGCTGGAATTTTGTTTTAAAAACTATCATATGGACATGGAGGTCTATACTACTATTCCAATAAGTTTGAAATTCATCACGTGTGTGTCGGTAGTTCTTAAAACATAATTGGAACTTGGTACTCGGCCGAGTACTCGGTACTTTTCCAAAGTGCTACTCGGTATGTCTCTACTCAAGATCCTAAGCAAAGCATATGCTTAATTTGCTTTAATGTGGTTGCAGTTCCCACAATAGTCTGCATGTGTTTATGTATAACTTTTACCTGTTATTTTCATTCAGTTCATTGTTTATGAAATTTATAATGTATTTAAGCAACTATTTATTTGCTTGAACTATGGTGCTTGTCCACAGATCTATTTGAAAAATGGATACCTATGCCAGATACGTTACCGGCTTGTTGCTTTGCTAGGCCACAGGTTACTCACTTCTTGTTCATAATGGAATATTAAATAATAGAACATTTGATTTTCATGTTATAGCATTATCATTTAGCTTTTGCAGTAATAAATATATACACTACCTTTGAGGAATTCCTTTTTCGTATCCTTTCCGACCTTCTTCGTTGATCCTTTTTCTTAAAAGTAAGTAAAATATTTATATTAATAATTCAGTTTTTAGTGTTTAATGCATTTTTAGTGAAACACAATTCCAGAAATAAACATATCCTATAATATTTAAGCCCTTTTTATGCATCATTTTTCTATAATAAAACTGTAGAAGAATTGGGGAAATGGAACCAGGGGTTTAAAAAAAACATGTCTTCGACAAAAGTGTTCACACAACTGCTGAATGTTTATATGCAATGTTTATATGCAAAACACATATAAAAAGGCTGCAGTTTTATTTTCACAAACACCAATTTAGATATTCTTGTGGAAAATATGTTTTTCTGGAAAAATTGCATTTTATGAGTCATGGAAAGTTACAGGCAGAAGTCATGAATTACAAAACTTTACCCAGAAATTTTTTTTGATCTATGTGCAGAGAAAATGAATGGGCGCATAATTTATTTACCCTTTTACGGATGGGGGGGGGGGACATGTTTTTAAAAAAGTATTCTAGGTAGAAAGGTAGTGGATATACATATACACAATAATTTACAATACATGAAAGATTATGCACAGAATTCAATAAATCCGTGGAGACTAAAAGCAGTTAATATTTCTAAAAACTGTGGGAAGTTTTGGCTGGTACCTTCAAATTTTTTTATGGCTCCTAAGATTTTATAATTTTTGCCAAACCCTGGTTATGCATATTCAAACTAAAATTCAAAATATGAAGTCCAAAATTCTAAATTATCTTCTAGTACTCTAACATTGAATTCATACAAGTAAACTTAAAACTGCAAGTGTAAGTTGCAGAATAAAATGTTTCATTATAGCATTTTTTAATGTAGAAAAGTAGTTTAAATTGGAAAACTTACCTGCATGTCACTAGAAGCAACTGGTGGCACCTCTGGCTGTACGTGGTTATCATTCATTATCATCATCATTTCGTTTTCAAACAGTTCTGGCTCCTCAACACTGATCTCTTCTTTGATCTGAAATGACAACAAGAGTTAAACTAATAATTCTAAATTAACTTCTAGTACTTTAGTTACTGTTCATTTTTAATTTTTCCTTCAAATATGTATTGATAATTCGTATTAAGTGATGTAATGATATTTCAAATTTTATTTCCATCAAAGAAGGGCTAAGAGTATTAGAATAGCCATCATGTTGCTCGCTTTGCAAGCTTTTCTCCTATGGCGTCCTACTTGACTTAATGGGTCAACTTCCTCGTTTGTTTCTTTTTATCAATAGTATTTTATTTTGTTCAATCAAATACATAGTTTTAAGGGAATTTTGCCTATATGCAGCATGAAGATGGTCAAACTTATTTCTCATTGAATTGATCTAACCAAAAGAGCTGTAAACTGAAAGTTTGGGAATTTTAATGACATTTCTTTTTTATAAAAAATACCTTAGGTATTACAACTTTTTTATGTGATCAGAAATCTTTCGTTACATGTGTAGGTTTACTGGGGAGGTTTGAGCCGCTTTTTGCAAATACATTTTTCTTTTCTTTTTTTTCTGATCGCTAGAAATTTTCCAAATTGACATTATTTGTTTTCATATGATGTCTAGCAACGTTTTGTATTATTTTTCGTTTAATATATGTAATAATTTTTATTAGTATTTTTTCTCCACTTAAACCTCCCCACTTGAGGGAGGTCAAAGACACATCACTTATCATACTCCCTGATTCTACTTCAAAATGGCTAGAAAATAAGAAACAACTTTTGATTTTACGTGATACCATGCTACCGTACGATGCTCATCCAGGTGCGGATACAATGGGAGGGTCATGAGCCCCCATAAACCGTTGATAATATTATCCATCCACATTGTGTTCAAATACTTTATAAACAAAATGTAAACGATTGTAGTTTTTTTTTTTTTTGCTGCTTTTTATTGATATCCAAGCCAAGGGCGCCCATATGCGAAATTGTAGTGGGGGGGGGGGGCTCAGATATTTTCCCCATGGTTTAGCGGGATGTTTTCCCCATGGAAACCAATTTCAGGAAAGATTAAAAGTCATTAAAATTTGACATCTTTAAAAACTTATTCATTAATGGCTGAAAATGAAATGTTTTTACATTTTTGCAAAGAAAAAAGCACTAAAAGCAAGTAAGTTCTAATTTGTAAGGGGGGGGGCTCGAGCCACCCCTTGCCCCCCTATGTGGGCTCCCTTGATCCAAGCAGTTTCAGAAATTTTTCGAACCCCAAACTTTAGGTTCGTTTCCAGCAAGGGGGGGGGGGCATAATCCTCCTAAAATGGCAGTGTGTATCGGCCCCTATGTTCATCAGTTAAATAAATGTTGCAGTATGAAAAAAACATCGGGGGATCAAACCTCTCTAGTTTCCCCGACATTGCCAAAGGTTGGGTTTTCAATACAGATCTTGGGATGTTGTTTTTTTTTTTTTTTTTTTTTTTTTGAAATGCTTGAACTTTGGGCTTTATTTATGAAAAAGATGCATTTTTGATTATTTTAACGACAAAATATATTTTAGACTTATTTTGGGCTTAAAAATTTTGAATGGAAGATTCTTTCATGCACATGCTGTAACTATATGAAAAGATTTCAATGAGAGGAGAAAAAATAACTTCTTTGTCCAGCCCTGGATGTAATTTCTCTCTTAATGTAGTAAATTGTTCCTGCTATATGCGTGCTTGTGCTATTTGTACAGGGTGCGGCAAAAAAAAACCCGGACAAGCAATTTTCCATGTAACTTTTTAAAAAATAAATATATTAACAAAACACAAAAAATAATTATATGAGTAGACCTTTAGCAATCGATAAATTTAATTGGTTTCAAACTGGCCGCAATTTGCAGTGATACAGAGGTGCAACTCCTTTTTGAAATTTTCAGCTAAAGACCGCAAGTCTTTTACCTTAAATCAATCCTGTTCCCTCTAAAGCAATTGGTTTAGAGATTCCAAACTTTTGTGTAGTTTAGGGGAGACCTTTGACTCTAAAATAGGCCACACAGTGTAATAAATGGGATTGAGGTCTAGCGAGTAGAGTCTACTATACAGATGATGTCATGTCAAAAATAATGCGTCTTTTGCACCATTCTTCTCTTTTATTTGAACTGGGGCGCAGTCTAATTGGAATGTCCAATCTGCATTGCTGAAGCGCTCTTGAGCCCACAGAAGTACAACAACTTCTATAATTTCCCTCTGGTACACTTTTTGATTAATTTTAAGGCCCTCATCCACAAAAGAAAAGTTGTTTTTTTTTTTGGCGGTTGTACTGATTCCATCACAGACCAAACCTAACTTCGGATTTTGGTGATGTTTAACATTTTCTAAGGTGATTGGAGTGTCTACAGACCAAATCCAATCTTTCTAAGGGTTATGATTTGGCAGGGGGGGGGGGGGAAACAGAAAAATCTTTTGGAGGGGGCACGGGAAATTGAATAGCCTTCCCCCTCGCGCCGCCTTCGATGTTTCATAACAAAGTTTTAATGACTTTATTTTTAAATGTGCGTGTTTTTTATTTTATTTATTTTTTTAGGATTCCTTTAGGTCAATGAGTCTACTTCTAAGTACCATGAATATTCTGCACGAAAATCTTTGAATGTGGATGGAAAACATCTTTAACGTTCCAAGCCATTTAAATTACTAAACCCAATATAATGTCACTGAGATGCTATACAATGAGCGGCTTTACTTAGGAACATTGTCATTATGATTATATCACGAGGGCAAGGTTATTAAATAAACCCATACCTCACTTTAGTTTTTTTTAATTTATTTATTAAAAAAAATCATAACTTCATAACATATAATTTTTTACTGTAGAATTCAGAAACTATTTTTGTGTGAATTTCTAAACAGTTGCTGATTTGTTTTTAAAGCCATGATACAGTTGAGATAACACATTGATATGTATTACATGCCGTTTCCATTAAAAATCATGGTTTTTCATAGAAAGTACATTAATTTCTTTCATTTTTCATTTTTAAGCTGAAAAATAAATCTATTATTTCGCAAATAGGTTCCTGGATCAAAATGTATCTTTTATATGCGCTTACACATTTAAAACAAAATAATGCTAAGGATTGATTCCATCAAAAAAGAATTAGTGGACGAATCGCGATAATACGGTCCCTTGAATTCGAAACCAGTGAGTTAAATGTATTCTGCAACTCTGGGCCTCTGACTCCAGTAATACTTCTTTAGCAAATAAAAATACTTTTATTCAAAATATGCTGTATATGTTTTGTGTTCTTTTTAATTAATTACGTAAAAAAAATGCAAAAGAAAAGTCAGTTAAAAAGTTATAAATAAAATAGTGGAATTAATTCATCATTGTGGGGGGCACGTGCCCCCTGAGCCCCCCTAAAATCCGCTACTGTGATTTGGTTAAACGGTAAATCAGTGAAAGGTATCTTCCTTGGTATCTTTTCCAGCGCGGACTTGCGGCCCGTCTCAAACGTTTCTGGCATCTTTGGAGTCGTACGAATTTGCTTTCTTGAGCAAAAGGCTGAACGTTTTGGAATTCGTAATGATTTTATCCGAGCACTGTTATTGCTGCCCTTATAGTCGCACTTATCGGTCTCGAATTCCTGTCTCACGAACAACTTTTCTAGTAAAACCCAAGGATTTCATTGAACTCACTTTTGGATGACTTGACGATTAACAGAAATGTTCGTTTTTTGTATTAACGAACCTGGACGTCGACTATCATTTCCAAGCCACTTGGAAACGGCATACTGCATCAAATACTGTTTGTCGGGGCACAACAAACAAACGAAGTGTCGTTCTCCTTGATTAAACAACTTTAAAATAGCAGGTCTTTTGCTTAAAATCGTAAGAAAACCGAAAAACGATACATAGACTAGGAGATCTATTGTAAGTTAGTTTCTAATAAAGTGAGAGACAAAAATAAATTAAGACACTCATTAAAAATAAATTAGTTTTACTTCCATTCGATGATTCTAACTTTGTCCGAGTTTTTTTGCCGTACCCTGTATGAGTGTATCAAGACATTAATTGAAACTTTTTCAAAACGAATGATTCTTTCATTTTTTAAAGAAATTGTTTGGAAACTAATTATTGAGATCAATTTCAGCATTTATTATTACTTTTTTTTGCATTATAATTTTAAAGAAGAATTAATGATCAACTGCAATAGTACCAATTACCAAAAAAGAAAAAAATACTTTTTAAGAATTATAAGTTATATAATCTTGGGTATTTTCTCCTAGATGTAAAGTATTTCATAAGCTGAAACTTGGCTTTTGCGAAAAAAACCCACCAGAGTTCCCGCAGGCTCTTGAAAGTGCTTTGTTTCAGTATATGTTATCTTTCAGTATACAGACCTTTTAAAGTGCAGAATTTCGTACAAAAGTTCTTAGTTAAAGGAAGTCTTGAAAAAAAAGAAAAGTTGTGATTTCTTTTTTCTATCATCTCTCTCTCTCTCTTTTTAATTTCAATGCCCGCCGATTATTTCTTTTTACTAAAACTTAAAATTTCAATGAATTGCTAAGGAAAACTGCTGCAAAAACTGAAAATTGACTGGATTTTTTAAACCTACCAAATTACAATATACTTTTGTGCATAATCCAATTAAGACTTGAATGAAAACAAACAATTGCGACTTTATTATGTTTTCATTAATATTTATTTGATAATTAAAACAATTTGGAATAATGCTCGAACGAAATTCTATAGATAGCATCAAAAACATGAAATTTGCACGTTTTGAGGGGTGCTGAATGCATTTTGACCATTTTTGGAAAATGTCTGTTTCTGTGTGACCGGTTTTTGCGGCCGCTCTACAGCTAAAACTACTGCATGAAATGGAATAAAATTTGATACTCATTATGTACCCCCATTGTGAATTGGTGCTCAGTTTCTGGCTCCAATTCTTCCAAGGGGGGTGGAACAACCGAACGTTTTTTTCCGGCATGCGTTCTTGCTATATCTCAGGAAGTAACAGGCAGGATCAAACAAAATTTAGTCGATATGTTGACCATAGAAGGTTCAGGCGCTGATTCCATTTTAGTGCCAATAGCTTAAAAGGTGGATGGGCAATATAATTTTTTTTTTTTTCTTGTTACTTGTGACTGTTATCGAGAAAAAACGAACGGAATTAAACAAAACCTTTGATCTAGATTTTAGGTGGTAGACCTTAAACAGACAGGGTACAAAAGCTGATTTGATTTTGGAGCCAATAGCTTTAAAGGGTGTGGTGCAATCCAACGTTCTTTCTTGTTTATTGCAAATGCTATATCTCAAGTAATGTTACGTTTTATATGAAATTTGGAATAAATTTTAGCCTACACGGAAACAGGTGTTGATTCAATTTTGGCATTAATTGCTACGGGGGGGGGGGGGGCTGAGTTTACTATTGTTTGCTCGAATAAATAGCTGAATTAATACAACAGTGTGAAAGATAATCATATTAAAATGTCGTCTGATGGAGAAGATTGTCACGCGATTTAACCGTTGAAAATGATCGGAAAAATCTCAATGATATAAAAGAATTTTATGTTTCCAACTTCTATTTGTTAAAAAGTAAAATATATTTGTAATTAAAGTAAGAAATGCTTTTGAAAGCTTTTCAGTTTTCGCCCTTTGATTTTACTTTTGCGGAAATATTTCGATAATTGGGAAATGGCGCGGTGGTTAAATTTTCGCTTGCGTAATTTCATTTTTATGACACTGTTTTTTTTCATGGTAACTCTACGCAGCTAGATATTTCCCTACTCTTTGTTTAAGCTTGCAAAGAAAAACCATTTCTCGCGCAGACATTGGTGCCAAAAGTTTAACGCCAATGAATTAAGATAACCAATTTCCCAATTAATTAAATCTTTCCGCTTTTTCTAATTTTTTAACCGACTTCAAAAAGGAGGCGGTTATCAGTTCATACCGTATGTATGTTTTTTGTTTGTCCACTCATAGCGTTTCACCTAGTGAACCGATTTTGATGATTCTTTTTTTAATGGATAGGGGATGGCTCAACTTAGGTCCCATTACTTTGTTTGACCATATTTGTTCTTTAGAAAAAAAGTTATGGGCAAAAAACAGTAAATTTTATGCAATTAAAATGATATTGTAGCGAAGTTCGCACTTTTCATTCGTGGATAACGGTGGCTCAGTGGTAGAATTCTCGCCTCCCACACGAGCGACCCGGGTTCAAATCCCGACTAGGATAAAGTGAATTTTACCAAAATTTTGTTTCTACTGTTTCCCGTATTTTCTCGAATGTTCTATTAATTTCTGTATCTTTCCAAATCTGGAAAGTTCCAGCACTTTCTCAAGTTGTATATAAGGAGATGTAACGTTCATTCGTGGTTCTGAATAAAGATCTCGAGTTGAGAATAACGAGTATTCGCTTCATTTGACTTTCACATTGTCTTCGCTATCTTCATCTACGCGACAATATGAAACTCATTGTTATAAAAGTTTGGTGCCATATAACAGTAACATTAATAGTAGTTGTAATGATAATTTTGAATAAAGGCTTTTCTAAAGCAATACAGTGATATAGAGCCGAACTTCTTACTAGGTAACTTCTTACTTTTACTGAAATATCTACATTTACACTAAAAAGAATGAAATAAAAAAATTTTGAAAAAAAAAAATAGAACCGACTTCAAAATTGCTCTAAAAAGTGAAAAATAATTTTATTCTTTAAACACCATCGATAATACTTTTAAACATAATTTTTGAAGTTGGCGCAAAAACAAAAAGTAAAATCCATTGTAACCATGCTTCGTTCATATTTTTATCAAAAAATCATCCAAAGTTAGGAACGAAACAGTTATATCGTTACTCAAATATGCTGTCATCAATGCGTAATGCATGTGGTAGTGATGAAGAAACTGGACCTGGTAAAATTTATACTTGTAGTTGAGTTATGGCTGTGAATGATTTTATCGATCGTTTTTGCGCCAACTTCAAAAATTATGTTTAAAAGTATTATCGATGGTGTTTAAAGAATAAAATTATTTTTCACTTTTTAGAGCAATTTTGAAGTCGGTTCTATTTTTTTTTTTTCAAAAAATTTTTTTTAGTTAGCGATCATACGTTAGATCAAAACATTCTTAAGATAGATACAGAAGAAAGTTTCGTAATGGCCACAACATACTATAGTTGGGGCAAATCTAACCTGGCAGTGTCGTAATGCTGTGATTAGAATGAGCGTAGCCTTCACAATGCTGCCAAGATAGGTTTTACCTAACAGGGTTCGTACTCAATTTCAGAAACAAAATGAAGGAGTTTTGAAGGAGTAAAATGAGATTTTGAAGGAGCTAATGGAGTGTCATTAAATGACCGAATTTATAGTCTACTAATAAAATTTTCACCTTCAACTTTTATGAATTAACTATGATCAATTTGTAAATCGAAAAAAATAAATGCACGAAATTACTACATTAAAATTGCCTTTGTGACGAAGTTAGTTGTCAATCGAAGTATTTTAAGTTTCTGTTATAGAGGAAGATTATGTAGTCTTGAACTCTAAAAAAGAAGGAGTTTTGAAGGAGTTAAAACCAAAATGAAGGAGTTTGAAGGGCCCTTCAAATTTTTTTTTATAAATGAAGGAGTATTGGAGGAGTTTTGAAGGAGCGTACGAACCCTGTAACAATAGTTAATTATGAAATATAGACTTACGATTAAGTTCGTCAAGTTTTCTTCTTCCATTACCATCTTATCTAAACAAAAGAAAAAACGTGAGATGAAATAAAGTATCAAACAAGCGCAGGTTCAGAAGTGAACCATCGATTCCCTTCGCCGGAACCATCAAAATGTGTTCAGAATATCGGGGTGTTCAGATAGGAAGAGTCCACTGTATTATTATTTTATTTATTTACTAGTAGTACCCGCACGGCTTTGCCCATAGTTGAAAATGAAAAGATCATTTGATTCGCCTGTATATTTACAAATAATGGATGACGAATTTCTCGCCAGTTGGCTATGTTCATTCGCTTTCCCATTCCATGTCATGCTAATTTCGTAATTTACTCGTCCATCTTATGATAATTTTGCTCCGGAAAATGTTTTAAAATTGAAATAGAAAAAGAATAAAATCAATTTTTCGAAAAATCGCTTCGAAGTGCAGGTGCTCACCCCCATGCTACAAACTAATTCTGTGCCAAATTTCATGAAAATCTGCCGAACGGTCTAGATGCTATGCGCGTCACAGAGATCTTGACAGACAGAGAGACTTTCAAGCTTTATTATTAGTTGTTGTTGTTGTTGCTTATCCTCCAGTAGTCTGACGTCCCTTAGTCTGACGAAGTCGGACGAGGTCCATCAGACCGACATTTTCTTTTTTTTTTTTTTTTCTGTATATGATGCGATACTAACTAAAAAATAAAACATGCCATGGAAGTGCGGGTTTTTAATTATATTTTACACTAGCGGTACCCGCACGGCTTTGCCTGTAGTAGATAATTAAAAGGTCATTTGGTTCGCCTGTATATTTACAAATAATGGATGATGAATTTCTCGCCAATTTGCTATGTTCATTTGCTCGCCCATGTTAGTTTCACGCTATGACAATTTGGTAATTTACTCGTCCACGTTATGATAATTTGCTCGGTAAAATGTTCTTAAAACTGTAATAGAAAAGGAACAAAATCGAATTTTCGAAAAATCGCTTCAAGGTGCACATCCTCATGCTATTAACTAACTGTGCCAAATTTCATGAAAATCGGCCGAACGGTCTAGGCGCTATGCGCGTCACAGAGATCCAGACAGAGAGACATTGAGCTTTATTATTAGTAAAGATAAAGATAAGGATTTATTTAGACAAAAAAGATTGTTGGAAAAAAAAACGTATTAAGGTGTCCTGGCGAACCTTACGAAAGGGGCTCCCCGAATTTTAATTTAAGGTTGGGAAATTCTAAATCTTACCGAGTGTTAAAATTTGAGCAAGCACAAAATATCCTCATCCAATAAAGACATGTCGCGTGCACAAAAATTTTGGGGCCTATCACAAATGACTTTTTTGGGCTCCCCTCCATATTGTTTCCCCCTATATTTCACGCATAGTTTTTAAAATACTGGGCTGGGCCCCCTTCAGGCTCGGGCCCGGGCCAACAGATGTCCCCTCCCCCCGTGCACACTCCTGCATATTAGGCGTCATTTTGAAAAACAATGCAATTTTGCAATGCTGTCTCCAAATTAGCCGAATTGTCAAGCAAAAATTGTCGAATAAAGACAGTTTTGGGAAATCATAGTAACTTCCCATCGGGGTGCCTGCCCTTGCCGAAGAACAAAAGAGTTTTGATCAAATCGGATCAAAGGGTAAAGACAGACTCATTAATTCCTTCATCTCCCAAGTCAACTATTATTATTTTTTTACAAATGCTATTACTAGTACCTTCAAGAGAATTAACTAGATTTGTTAGCGGAAGCATTAAAAATACTTTGTAATTTACTACATTACAAATCACATGAAAATGCTCATCAACTATGATTTAAATAAAATATATTGCGTAGAAATGTAACTTACCTTGCAAATGTTCTCTGCAAACAAATTCCTCCAATCCCGTAAAAAATGTTAAGATGTTGGGCGCCAAACAGGTGCACGAATGAATCAGCAGTTTTTGTTTTCTTGCAGACGATTTGAGGGGAAAATATTTCGCAGACGATTTTTTTAAAATTCTTTCTGAAGTAGCTGTGCGGCATCGATGTGCATATTTTTTTTCAAATCGATTTTTTCTTTGAAACATCGACGTTTGTGATTGTTTCCCGTTGATGTATTAGAAAAAATGTTTTAGGATGGACTACGTTTTGCGTTCAATATTTTACATTTCCTATTCGCAACTCCAGAGCTCGAATACGCTACCTTGCGGTGATTAACAATACTAAAGAAAAAGGTAAAACATTCCATTCCACACGTTTTCTTTGGGGTATATTACAGGCTTCAAACAGTTTGTGATGTAATGTAATTTTAGAAGAAAAGAAAAAAAAAGCTTCCCACAAACACGATGAAAAATTACAGTCATTCATTTAGCGTCAAAGCAAGTTATAAGTTACGTCATTTGTTTGTTTTACCTTTTTCATCCGCCATTAGACAGTGGCTGTAGCGCCCCCTATAGTTTATTGGAGTTGCGAATAAATTGCGATTACGTTTATAAAAAATAAAGTTATGATGAGCATGGGCGGTGCAATCCATGACTAAATTAAAAAATATATACACAAAAAATAATATTAAATTAATTTTCATTTAATTTTTTGAAACTAAAATTTTTATTACAGTTATTATTATAAATAAGTTACGTCAAATTCCTTTTTTGAAGAGTTTTCAAAATAAGGAATAGATTCTTTAGGCTTGGGTCTTTTTTAATTGAAGCTTTTAGTTATAATTATTATTTTATTTTTATTTAATTTGATCAAGAAATTGTATTCCTTAACGCATTGAATCAAGAAAAATAATTTCTACAACGGGAAACATACTAATTTTCTAGAAACCTTTGCCGCCTAATTTTATAAGTGTTCTTACTGATACATTAGGTAAATTATTAACATGATCTGTAATCTTTTTAAAATCTTAAAACAAAATGTGTGTTGATCTTTTGATTTTTAAAGTTGTGTAATGTAGGAGAATGTGGGGCAAAGTAAAATGGTTAAGATGACTATGTTTTTTCAAAAAGAACAAATCGGAATTCGTTTTGAAAATTACAGTATACAAAGAACATTGTATTTCATAGTAAAATTTGCGGTGAAACAGTATATATTTTTTATTTTTGGCAATAAATTTGAGTCTAAAAAGTGGAAAAATTTCACCTTTTTTTATGGGGCAAAGTGAAAAATAAAATATTTTTCAAATGAAATATTTTCTATTCGATTTCAAAACATATTTTTGATCAAAAGAACCAGTGAATAAAAAGTTAAATGAATAAATGATAAGATAATGAAACAATAAACGAATAATTAAATGAATCAATTAATGCATGAAGAAAAATAAATGTACTAGTAAAAGAATGAATGAATGAGAAAATAAGTGAATAAATGAATAAATAAATGAATTACTAAATAAAAGGATGTAAACGAGTTAATAAATGAAAACATAAGTGATTTATATTAAACTAGCTTTTACCCGCGGCTTCGCTCACGTTGATGTAGTTTTTTTCAATCGATTCAAGTTAACGGTCAACACAGGCAGAGGTCAAATAGTTACCAAAAAATGGTTTGTCTCCAGTTTGGCTGACATTTCAAATTGCCTGCCCCTTTAAATGTATCAAAAGGTATGATTAAAACTGAAAATCAGGGGGAAGGGGGGTAAATGAAATATCGGCGAAACTGGGAAGACACCCAAAAAATCACACAAAATAAATTACGAAAACGTTCAAGAGTTCTAAAGAAGTTAGTTTGGCTAAAATTCCCAAAAAATCCAGTTCGAGTGAGGTCAACTATTCTTAAATAAAGTGAAACAGTTCCCTTATAATTCCGATCTCCGTCAAATAATATCCAGCGCTACACCGGCTATCTAAATTATTGTATAATGTATAGCTTCTTACCGGAGATATCGTCCCAAAATAGGGTCAAGGGGCCGTGGTAGCCCGATCGGTAGAGTGTCGGATTTGGGGCCGGAGGGTCCTGAGTTCGAACCTCGATGGTCGAAGATCCACCGTCGTCATTAAAGGGGACTGGGCGACGTTAAATATGCTCGTGGTCTCAATGTCCTCCAAGTGAAACGATACCTCTGGGGGTGCTAGCACCAGGTAGCTATTAGCTCCTGGACTAGTTCTAAATTCTCATTCACTGTACGATCCGGTGATGGTGCTGCCATCTATCGGTATAAAAAATAATGGAGGCAAGGCACTTAGTATGCAGTCCTCGACATAAATACAGTTGTAGTCAGTTGTGACTCGGAATCGGAAAATAGGGTCAACAATCACTACAAATCCTGATTCTAATAATGTCCCTTTAAAGTGAGAACATCAAACCTTTAAAATCCCCATCAGAAGGAAATCAACTGTTTCTAAATAACGTAAACGGTCCTGATTACAATACCAAAAAGTTCAGAGTGAAAATACCACTAAAAACAGAGTAAGGACAACATTTTTTTTTAAATTCCCATTTAAATGAGGACAATAGTACAAAAAAAAAAAAAAACATTTCGCGAAGAGAAAAATTCCCAAAAGTCTCTATTAGAAAGAATGGTCTCTATCAGTGTTTTCAAATAACATTTCCCTCTGATAATCTCAGTTATGATTATTTCCAAAAATCTTCATCAGTACAGGTCCGATAGGATAAAAAACAAATTAAAAAAACAAAAACAAAAGAAAAGAAAGAAAGAAAGAACAATATTCTCCATTGTCGCCATTAAAATAGGGACATTAATTCCACAAAATCCTAATTCGCATCATTAAACCTTAAAAATACACACAAAAAAAGAAAAGTTTCATAAAAATTTTAAATAATTCGCCAATGCACTAACGTAGTCGTCTGGTAAGACTGGAGATAAAAAAATTAATTTGGTGGATTAATTTACATTTTAATAGTAGTTTTAATGTTATTTAAGAGTGTTGTTCCACTAATTTGGCGGATTAATTTTAACCTGAATACCTCATAGTACTTAATGGTCTTTTTACCAAAATTAATTTGGCGGAATTTTTACATTTTAATGCAACTTTTGTAATGGCTGTAGCGATAAAATTTTTGAACACTCGTCCCGAACACGTTATCATAACTATTCCTATCAAATAAGTTTTTAAAATGTCATTTTGTTTAGTTTCATTTTATATTTTATTAAAATGTAAAATAATAAATCCAAATCCATTATTAATCGCCAAAGGACCACAGTACCATACATTTGGCTGAGACTTGCCAAGTTTATGAAACTGCTTAAAATGTTTGGTTAATCTATTCATAAAATATGATTTTTAATTCCGAACAGAAGATGCTATAAAAGAAATGTTTGCATGTATTTGCCGTTCCTGGCGAAAAATAAATCTTTGTTCGACGGTAACTGGGGGTAGGGGGGCAGACTCTATTTCATAACTTTATTTAGTTACCTGATAATTGTACGTACTAAAAATACCCCGCGTTGCCTGGGTCTGTAAAAATTTATGAGAAACAATCGCTACTTTTATTCGTTCTCTGCTGTAACTGAAATAACTCAAAACACACCGCTTTGACGTGTTTAAAAATAGAGCTTCATCTTAACCCATAAAAGTAAAATGGTAATAAATATAAAGAACAAAATAGTACTCTTTTAGAAACGAAAAAACGATACTTAAGCATATACAAATTTGAACAATTTTCAAAATATGAAATTAAACTTCATTTGTTTAAAAAGCAGGGGTCTGTCCAGGATTTTTCACAGGGTCCGTTTTTTGTGAAAAATCAAATAATTTTGTGAAAAATGAATTAATTTTGTGAAAAATCAAAAAATTTCGCAAAAAAAAAAAAAAAATTTTTTTTTTTAAAGCAAAATTTTATAATTTAGAGATGGCACAAACTGCATCAATTAAACTTAAAGTTGAGTGATTTCCTCTTCTATGTCGAGAAAATCATTCTGGATTTTTTTTCTGATATTTGGCGGGGGGGGGGGGGGTTGGCATCGCTCTTTCAAGTATCAATATTTATCTACCATTCTGCATTATGTGAAATTATACTAGATATATTTCTGTACAGTATTTAAAATAATTGTAACAAAAATATAGATAAATAAAACAAAATTCAGAATAGGTTTCAGCATTCAACTTTTTGACCCAAGACACTCTTAAAAAGCACAGAATTTCGTTTAAAACTTATAAATTCCGTGATTTTAACAAAAATAAAAAGATATTTCAATTGTTTACCTCTTAACAAAGCGTAATAATCATCAAAAATTCGAAAAATCGGATTCCCATAGCGGATGCAAAGAGATCGCAATTCTCAAAGTGAAGGCATCAAAAGTATAAAAACGGCTTGTAAAAGAAATATTTTTGATAAAATTATTTTAAAATTGCATTTTAGAATCCTATGATAACATATCATCAATATCTGTGGACACAGTTGACCCAAAAAAAATAAAATAATAATAATAAAATAAAAAAAACCATCTATTCAGCATTTTAATTTTTGACTCATAACAGAAAATGGAATTTTGCTTTAAAAACTTGAAATGAGAGTTCTAACAGAAATAAAGAGACTTTTCATTTATTTGAATCCTAATAAAGCGAAGTTAGCTTAAAAAAAAGAAAAAAATATGATTCTCATATCGGATGTTAAAAGATTGCATTTTTCAAAATGTAGACATCTAAAGAAAAAAAAAACGGTAATTAAAAGAGTTTATATAAAGTTAATCATCCTTGTTGGCATCGAAAAATATAAACCCATATAATTTTCTCCCAAAATAACAATTAAACATCGCACCGCACCGTAAAAACGCAAATATTGACAAGCCCACAAAATGATGAGAATATTTTCTAATCAAGTCATTATAAAGGTTCAACGCCAGACGCTAAGTGGTGATAGTTTTGAAGTTGGTAACCCTAACTGAAGCGATCATATTTTTTCCTCACCCTTACTATCCCTTTGCAGTTCTAAGTTCATTTCGCAGATATATATTATTATTGTTTATTAAATCATGAGCGGAGATAAGTGCTTACCAATGCCTTTTCAAAAAAGTTTACAACAACACCGCTGCTAATTAGCTGTGATAAAACAAACAACCATTATATTTATTTGGCAGTAGTAATTATTTATCGCTTGCAGGAGCATCGCAAGAGTGCCGATTTTTTTTTTTCTTTTCAAAATTAGCCGATTTTGTATAAGCTGATCCATCTAATTTGACTTAAAAAAAGGTTCCAAAAATTATCGGTTTATGCACAGAAATATGCGTTATTTTGCTTTCAGATTTGCTCTTTCAATAAACAATTTGTGACAGATCTGATCTTGTTTATCAGAATTTTGTGAAGGGTCTGTTTTGTTTGATCGGGATTTTGTGAAAGGTCCGTTTTGTTTGATCGGGATTTTGTGAAAGGTCCGGTTTGGTTGATCGGATTTTTGTGAAGGGTCCGCTAACGGACCCAAATATCCTCTGGCCAGACCCCTGAAAAGATTTATCTTTTTTTTTTTTTCCGAACTTTGTCTTAAACCTTTTCTATGTTGTTATTGAAGTACAAACTTTTAAAAAACTTAGCCGCCCGTAATCCCTTACTGCGATTTAAAATGTTATTTGTTGTTTATTGCACTTTGCCGCTGTGGCACAAAATCTGTTTTTGTGCCACAGCGGCAACAATACTTGAATATATTGGTAGAATAGTTTATTACAAAATTATGAATGTATCTTGCAGTCTTGTCTATTAAATGTTACTTTATGTGGTTAGTCATCCTCTGTAATGCATCAAGTTTACAGGTTATGTTGACCAGGATTAGCTTCTAATTAGTGAGTACTATAAAACTGGAAGATAGATTTTTATTTTAAGTAGTTATTTTGAGTTTAAATAGAGTTGAATATGGATAAGACAAGTGCGATAGTGCTAACAGGAAATAACTGGAACTTATGGAAGTTTCAAATGAAAATAATTTTAGAAAGTAAAGGGCTTTTTGAAGCTATTAATGGAGATTTTCCAGTTGAAGTTGACACAGAGGATGAGAATGATTATTTAGAAAAATTAGCTGAATATAGAAAGAAAGATTTGAAAGCTCAAGAAATAATTGTGAGTCGAGTAGAAGAAGGTCCGATGGCTCATATTATCACTTGCGAAAATGCAAATGCTATGTGGAATAAACTGTGTTCAGTTTATGAGCACAAGTCAGAAGTGAGCATTTATATGCTACAAAAGAAGTTCTTCAATTATAGTCATGATGGAAAGGATTTGTCTTTGTACATATCTGGACTTGAATAAATTAGGACTAAATTAAAACAATATGAGGAAAATATCTCCGATCATATGTTTAAAATACAAATAAGCTTAATATTAACTAAATCAAATCAATACTGCATTGAATATTAAGAGGTCTCAATTAATATTTAAAATGTTAATAACAAGAAATTTACCGTTTTAATAAAGTAACAAAAGTAATTTTTGTCTTACAACAAAATATTGTAACGGATCCGGTGCGACTTCCAACTTTCTTGAAAGGACGACACAGTTCTTGATTAAAAACACGGGAAGTTTATTTACACTATGTACAGGAAAGATCGTCAACAACTGCTAAATTAATCATCAGCAATTAAGCAAATATCACACAACACCGTAAACTCAACGGTTACACACGTATTTACTTCCAAATACGAAAAACAACAGCGAAATGCCTCGCAATAAACAGAGCCAATACACTCTCAGTACAAATTCTCAATCGAAACTGAACTCTTTATAATGCATAACGCTTTTTATACACACCGAAAGAGAACTCGCAAATATTCCACAAGATTCCAAATGCTTCTCGAAAATAGTAGACCGTTATTTTATTTCTTTTTTATTCATTCACGAATCTTATCAATGAAAATTAGGGGGAACCATATACTTCAACCGAATGTATATGGGCTGTATATTCATTACGGGAAACTATTTACAGGTTACGTTACTACAATAATTACTATTAACAGAATTTGTAACATTGCCCCCTTCCCAAGGACTGCACGTCCCGGGCAGTACAATCCCCAAAAAGTGTGCCAAACGTCTATCACAAGTTCACAAATACACACATTAAATAATAACCAATAATGCATAGGAAACACAATAATAACAAGAAATATTACTAAACATTAAAAGCAAAAAAATTATCTACAACGTTTATGTTATCAACCATGGTTGTTTACGTAATACTCATAAGCTATGGCCATAGTAGGGGGCTAACCGATCATAATGTACAACCCTAGGTTTTGCATTAGGTGATTTTTGGATCCTCACTACGACGTCATTCAGTCGGTTAAGGACTTTGTAGGGTCCATCCCAATGTGACTGCAATTTGGGAGAATGACCTTTCCGTCAGATGGGATTCCATAACCAAACCTTGTCGCCTTCGTTGAATTCATGTCTAGTAGACCTTGTGTCGTATCGGGTTTTCATTTTCTCCTCCGCGATGTTGATTCGCTCTCGTGCGAAGTTATGAACGTCTTCCAACCGGGCCTGGAGATCCTGGATGTACTCCTCAGGCGATGCAGGCGCATCCGGAGGACGACCGAAGACGTGATCACAAGGTAGCCGAAGCTCTCGTCCGAAGAGCATCTGAGATGGGGCATATCCAGTAGTCTCGTGGACAGCACTGCGGTAGGCCAGCAGGAACAAAGGTAGCTTCTTGTCCCAATCCTGTTGATTTCTGGAGACCATAAGCGAGAGATTATTCAGGATTGTGCGGTTAAATCTCTCCATCATGCCGTCCGATTGTGGGTGTAGTGGTGTTGTCCTAGTTTTCTCAATTCCGAGAATTTGGCATAGACCCTTAAACACAGCAGAGATGAAATTCCTCCCTTGATCGGAATGAATCTGCAAAGGTGTTCCATATCTCGAGATCCAATGTTGGACTAGAGTCTCTGCTACGGTGTTAGCCTCTTGATCTGGAATGGGATATGCTTCGGGGCCATTTGGTGAAATAGTCGATGGAAACAAGAATGTATTTGTTCCCATCAGCAGTTCTTGGTAGAGGACCCAGGATGTCTATCCCAATTCGTTCGAAAGGAGCTCCAACGTTGTACAGATGTAGCTTCTCTCTGCTTCTTTTCTTCGGTCCTTTACGAGCAGCACAGGCGTCACAAGAATGGCACCACTTCTCCACGTCATCCTTCGCCTTGCTCCAGAAGAAGCGCTCCCGAACTTTATTGAGGGTTTTCAAGACACCAAAATGTTTTCCAGTCGCACTACTATGTATTTCTTTCAGAACATCTGAAATCCTTGATCGGGGAAGTAGTAACTGCCACCTAGATGTTTTGCCGTCATCAGATTCCCATTTTCGGTACAGTACGCCGTTCCGTAAATGGAGTGAGTTCCATAAAGCCCAGTATCTTTTTGTTGCAGGACTGAAGATGGAAACGTCATGCCAGCTAGGTCGCCGACTGTCACTCTCCATGAACTCCAAAATTGGTTTTATGTCGGGATCTTCAAGTTGATCTTTTCGAACTTGGTCGTCACTCCATGGATCAGGTTCTGGTGATGTTGGAGTCACTGTCACCTGATATGCAGTAGGGCTAATCGTTCCATACTGTTTCTCGATTCGGGAACAATAGTGGCAGTTCTCAGGACAGGGTCTCCTTGATAAAGCGTCTGCATTACCGTGAGACAACCATTTTCGATACTTGATCTCCATGTCATATTCCTGGAGTCGCTGTATCCACCTGGCTATCTGGCCTTCCGGATTTTTGAAGTTTAAAAGCCAAGTTAACGAGGCATGATCTGTCCGAAGCAGACATTTTCGACCTTAGAGGTAATGATGAAAGTGTTCTACAGCTTTCACTATGGCCAGTAACTCCTTTCTGGTGACGCAGTAATTTCGCTCCGACTTTGATAAGCATTTGCTCCAGTAAGCGATGACATGTTCATTGCCGTCAATTTCTTGGAATAAAACAGCTCCGATGCCCTCGTTGCTCGCATCAGTGTCCAGGATGAAAGATTTTTCAGGCTGAGGATAGGCGTTGATGTTAAAGCCTCCTTCAGTCGTAGAAATGCATCTTCGCATTCTTTGGACCATTCAAACTTTTGCTTGCTCTCCGTCAGCTTATGTAAAGGTCGTGCAATGTTGGAAAAACCCTTCACAAACTTCCTGTAGTACGTGCAGAGCCCCAGGAAACTTCGCAGCTGATGGATGTTTTCGGGACGACTCCAACTCTTGACCGCAGATACCTTTTCTGGATCGGTTTGTACACCTTCAGAAGAGATGATGTGACCAAGGTAGTTCACTTCCCGGCGGAACAAATTACATTTGGACGGGCTTAACTTCAGATTGGCTTCCTTAAGCTTTTGCAGCACCTTCCTAAGATTTGCCAGATGTTCTTCGAAACTGCGTCCCACGATGATGATATCGTCTAAGCAGACCAGACAGGATTCGTAGGAAAGTCCTCTTAACACTGTCTCCATAAGACGCTCGAACGTAGCTGGTGCATTGCAGAGGCCGAAGGGCATCACTTTAAACTGCCATAAGCCTTGTCCAGTTGTAAACGCTGTCTTCTCTCGGTCATCAGGGTGTATCTCAACCTGCTAGTAGCCGCTCTTCAAGTCCAGGGTCGAAAACCACTTGTGTCCGGAAGGAGTGTCCAAGGTGTCGTCTATCCGTGGAAGAGGGTAACTGTCTTTCTTGGTGATTTCATTCAGTCGTCGGTAATCGACACAAAATCTAGTGAAGCCATCTTTCTTTCGGACCAAGACGATGGGAAAGGTCCAAGGACTGGACGAAAGTTCGATGACATCATTCTCCTGCATCTCTTTCAGGAGGGTCTCAACCTCTTCCTTCTTGGCGAACGGTAGTCGTCTTGGATGTTGTTTAATAGGGGGTGTTCTCCAGTGTAGATCCTATGCTGCGTTAAATTCATACGGCCAACATCCTCCGATGTAGATGAAAACAGATGCGTGAAGTCATCCTCCAATTGTTCCGCAGCAGTTCTTTGATCTTTCGATAAGGGTGCACTCCCAATTAACTTCGATGTCAAGGACTCAGAAGACACAGTCTCGGGGGAATTGATTCTTCTAATGATGCAGTTTACTGGAGTACAAGTTGCTAACACTTCACCTTTCCGGATATTCCTTGGCTTTTCACTCATGTTGGCGACTCTCACAGGAATTACATCCTTAGAAAGGTCCACAAGCGTAGATGCTACCAGCACTCCTTTTAGGTTATTGCTTAGGTTAGGGTATTCAATGAGACCGAATCTAAAGCTGTTGTTTTCTTTAATGGAGCGAGGAATCAATGATTCTGGCCTTGAGGGAATCGATAAATCTGTTTGGGCTATTATTTGATGAGCGGACTTTACATCACTTTCTGCGGGAAAAACGGCTATGTCTTCTCTCGTCGAGTGCAGCTCATTGGTCTTGAAGTCGAGGTTAAAGTCATACTTCTTTAAAAAGTCCAATCCGAGAATGAAGGGGTCCGTGATATCAGCAACGAATGCCGTATGATGGTAGGTGGCATTCCCAAACACCATTTCCAAGTCCACTTTTCCCTCAATCTCAATTTTGTCACCTGTCACAGTCTGGAGACTTACGCGTGGCGATGTCCACAACAGTTTCAATCCAAATTCACGAGGCACATCTGTCCTAACGATTGTCACATTGGCTCCAGTGTCGACAATCCGTTTGCAAGGATTCCCATTTACATGTGCGTAAATGAAAAGTCCATCACTGCCACTACTAGTAGAGGAAATCTGCAGAGCTCTGGTGGAGGTGATTTCCTTCCCTCGCGTAGCTTTGAGAGCCGGACAACTCCTTCGCAGGTGCCCTTCACTACCGCATTTCCAGCACTTCTGCTCTTGTTTCTCTTGGGCTGCTATGCTGTTCAGATGTCTTGCCAAGTCACCGAGTTGTCTCTCAAGTTCAGCGAGATGGGACGACCTGGAATCAGACTCATCAGCTTCCGGAGTCCGGATGGGATGGCGATCCACACGGGTTGCTCCTTGGGCGGCCTCGTATCTCATCGCCTACACCAAAGCAGATTTCAGGTCGTTTACATCCGCCATCCGGAGGGCTTTCTGGATTTCAGGATTCCGAACTCCGTCGATGAAGTAGTTGAGTGCCAAGTTGTCTCGAACATCCGCAGGACAGTCGCAAAAAGCAAGATGAGACAGTCTCTCGACGTCCGCCGCTAGCTTTTGCAGGGTTTCCCCGGTTTTTGGAAACAGGACTTCAACTGGAGTCGGCTGAAATCTTTCTGGCACTTCTCACCGAAGCGAAGCTCCAACGCAGTTGTGAGGGCGGCGAAATCCAGGCGCTGGCTGTCCGGAAGGGTCTGGAGAATGTCCGCTGCGTCACCTCTCAGGGCAGGCCTTGGTAGCCGAGTCCCATCCGTTCGCTTCCACCACTATCATGAATTGAGTTTTGTAAACCTGCCACGAAGTTTTCCCATCATATGTGGCAAGTTTAATGAACGGTCAAGGACTCTAGTTTCAGCCACTCTTCCCGCTCCCGCTTGTGACTATTTTTTTAAAGGAAACTCGAAAGCGAACAAGAAGCCAATCTTGCAGCTCGGCGGCAATCCTATCTTCCCCTTGAAACCGGTTGCGCTTTCCGAGCGTAGCTGTTGTCGCAACTCTGACAACTACGTTTTTATATAGGGACTCTAAACCGATGTGGGAGCGCCAAACTGTACAGAGCTGCTTTCCACGGTCGCCAATCTCCTTTCCATATCTTTAAAGACCTCTTCTTTAAGTAGATGAAATTTTCTATCTTCTTCTTCAAATTTATTTTCTACAGCATTGAATCGGCTTTCAATGGTATGAAAATTTTCTTCAATAGCATCAACTCGATGCTCTATGTCATTAAATTTATTTTCCATCACAGTCTTTACCGAAATAAGGTCGTTTTTAATTTCTTCTTGGTTAGACGTTAAGTCCTTTTTCAGCACCCTTAAATCACTTTTTAATTGGTCTTGATTTGCCAACATATTTGCTGTTAAATCACTTTTTAATTGGTCTTGATTAGCCGCCATATCATTTTTTAATCGTTCTTGATTAGCCGCCATATCATTTTTTAATTGTTCTTGATTAGCCGCCATATCATTTTTTAATTGTTCTAGATTAGCCGCCATATAATTTTTTAATTGTTCTTGATTAGTTGCCAAACTTTCAGTCAAGTCACTTTTCACAGCATTAATTGCTTCCAGAAGTTATTTTAATTGGTCATCCATTGCGCGAGTAATCACCATAAAAAAATAAAGTCCTAAATTCAAAGTCTTTATGAAAAAATGTCCAAAGTCACACTTACTCCAAGAAAGTCCAGAAGAAGCCCCACGTTGGGCGCCAATTTTAAAGGATCCGGTGCGACTTCCAACTTTCTTGAAAAGACGACACAGTTCTTGATTAAAAACACAGGAAGTTTACTTACACTATGTACAGGAAAGATCGTCAACAACTGCTAAATTAATCATCAGCAATTAAGCAAATATCACACAACACCGTAAACTCAACGGTTACACACGTATTTACTTCCAAATACGAAAAACAACACAGCGAAATGCCTCGCAATAAACAGAGCCAGTACACTCTCAGTACAAATTCTCGATCGAAACTGAACTCTTTATCATGCATAACGCTTTTTATACACACCGAAAGAGAACTGTCAAATATTTCACAAGATTCCAAATGCTTCTCGAAAATAGTAGACCGTTATTTTATTTCTTCTTTTTATTCATTCACGAATCTTATCAATGAAAAATAGGGGGACCATATACTTCAACCGAATATATAGGGGCTGTATATTCGTTACGGGAAACTATTTACAGGTTACGTTACTACAATAATTACTATTTACAGAATTTGTAACAATATTACAATATGAGTGTCAATTTTTAAAATGTTCCTGTATTACCAAATGCTTTAATCTTTGGGGGTAGTTTTTTCCTGATTGGAATAGACTACATATGGTTCTACATAGTTAAAATAATCAGATAGGTGGCGCTAAAAGCAGAGTAAATATTTCTCCATTCCACTTAGCCCCGCTAGTTCACTTTGCTCCATATTGCCCTACATCAGACTTGTGGTTCATTTATATATACAGCGAAATACTTTCCATGTTTATAGAAACATGCTTTCAATGTAACTTTTATTAATTTTTTTTTTGTCGTAGAAAGCCATAGGTATGAAGAAATTAATTTAAAAGGTTTTATTCTTCGTTATTTATAATTAATAATATCTGAACTGGGCCGATCCTAGGGTGTCGGCCGCCCGTGTGCAAAGCCCTAATGTGCCGCACTTCAATGAGTAATTTGCATATTTTGACTAATCTTTAACATCTACATAAATATTTCTTCAAATTTCTATGTCAAGTTTTGATTCAAATAACAAAAAAAAGAAGAACGATGAACTTATAAAAAGGAAGACAAGTTCTATAGTAAGAAACTCCTTAGGTACAATTTATCTTTGAAGAAAGTAATAGATATACCAAAATTTGCTAGTCTGTCTGTACCATTTTATAGTCTGTCTTCGATGACATCAGAAGAACGGAGGAGAGGAAGCAGGGGGGGGGGGGATTTATCCCAGAAAATTATCGAAATTGGCGTATGAAAAATTGTTTTATTTAATCTTTGGTTGTGTTTGGTTGCAATGACTAAAGAGTCGGGTATATTCAAGATGCATAGATAAATTTTCGAAATTGACGCCAAATATCGCAATTTTAGGAACTTTTTCGAGACTACTGGAAAGTACTAATGCAAGTTGAAGTTCTTTCCTAAAATTCTTTCAAAAATTGAAATCAATTTGAGCTTCGGAAGGATTAGCACTCTTCCCGAAAATTTCCGAAACTGGAGTTTTAAACACGCAATCTTGGGCTATCTTTGTTAACGTTTCTAAAATGAGGTGAGATTTAATCGTCTCTCATCGAAAGTTTTCAGAATTGAAGTTTAAAACGCAAACTTAGGCTGTCTTTGGTGGCGGTAAGGGGATCTGGCGGCTGTCCTTCGGTAATTTCTAGGGACTATTGTTTCAAAAACCCACTTTTGACTATATTTGAAAACGATAAGGGGAAACTTGAAAATATTCCTAACCAAAATATTTTTCGGAACTAAAATCCATTTCAGGTTTTTTTTCGGAGGGTTTTGGGACTCCGAAGCGGATATTTTTATAAAAACACAATTTTACACTATCTTTGGTGACGTTAACGAAAATGGGAAGCTTTGGCGGATCTTTCGGATATTTTTTGATATTAATATCTGAAAAATACAACTATAGACTTTTGTCCACCTCACTTCGACGATTGATGCGTATGCCTTAGCGTCGAGAAAAGTTACATAAGCAAGGCAGTTCTCCGGAATTTTTTAAAAATTGAAGTCCGAAAATCGTACTTTAAGCATTGTTTGATAATGATGGGACAAAGAGCGGGCGGGGGTTCAGTGGGCCCTCACGAACTGTTTTATGAACTGTCTAAATACGAATCTTAGAAGTATAGTGATTGCGTTGGAAAAAAGGGGAATCCGGGATCCTTCCCCAAAAGTGCTTGAAACTGATGTTTGAAAAACACAATTTTAGTTCGTTTTTCAATACATGATGCGAGAGGGTGTGGGATTAGGGGCAGTGGTGTACTGGGCCGCCGGGATACCGGGAAAATTCCCGGTGCGCCGGTGCCTTTAGTGCGCCGGTCCCATACTCGCTTTTTTTAAAAGGACTTAGTACTGGATGATGCGGTGCCAGAATAAGACGACTAGACATCATAAAACTACGTAATAGGACTTTTTAAAATCAAAGTAACCCCCATTTTTTGGTTTATTCAAAAACATTAATGTAAAATGTTTTTCTCGTTCCCATCCAAATCTACTTCCTTCACCCAAAGAAAAAAATGGTGTCGGAATTTTCCCCTCTTTTTTTCAAAATAAAAGTGACATACTTCATAGGATTTTTTAACTATCAATTCACTAATCGTCAAAACAACAATAAGTAAACATTCAGCGCCGATTTGAATTCAATTGAAACTAATAAACCTTACCATTAAAATTTTGGGGTAATTCCCGTGGTTCTAATATTTTTTAGAATCAAGGCGCCTACATCACATTTTGGACAACTAACCTCCTACGGCGCCCTTCTCTTTATAACTCAGTAGCAAAGTAAATGTTTTAGTTCGGGGGGGGGGGGGGATGGGCTGAGGTCGAAACCTTTTTTTATTTCATCTTGATATCGCTTCCAGCGAAGCAAAAGAAAAGCAAAACTTTGGTTTCACTATAGTTTTGCGGACGGGGAGTGCGGCTGCAGCCTTAAACACACACACACACACACACGTATAGCTCCTTCCTTAGATTTGCCATTAATGTAACTAATCATAACTAACAGGAAAAAAATGAACAGATTTGGCAAACAGCATTGCATAGTCCTTTAGTGTTATTCATGATTTAGGAGCTCTGCGGAATATTACAACAGTTTCATATTTCGTTAATTATTGTGAAGTAATTAAAAATTTCGTGGCGCCGGCGCTGTGCTCCCATGAAGACTTGATTCCCCCCCCCCCCCCCTAAACAGTTTGGGAATCAAAATTACAGGTCTAATACTTGTGTTACAGAAGATAGTATATATACAGCGCTGATCCGAGTTTGGCATGCGACTGTGTAGGGCGCCGAGCACGAGGGGGGGGGGGGGAGTGCCAAAGAAGGGCGAATTGAAATTTTTTAAATGTTCTTGAAACAATTTTTTTTCGAAGCTTGTTCGTACTGCACTTCCCTCCCCCCCCCCCAAAAAATCTTGAAATATTAAAATATGCTTCATATTCTGAATTCAGGAACCGTTACGTGATTAAAATGTGCTTTGTTTGAGGATTGTATTGAGTCATATTGAGTGATTTAAGTTGGTGGCGCTACCAGAATTTTCTTCTGGGCAGGATTTTTTTATCATACAGTCCTACGTTAAACATTGGTAGTAATAAAAGGGCTGTCGATCGCCTCGGGCCCCAAGATATGAAGGGCTTGCTGCATTTTATTTCATTTTTTTTCTTTAAATATTGTTCTTTTTTTTTAACCAACACAATTGATTTAATTTCTTACTATTATGACCGACATAAATTTCAAACTACATATTCAACTATGTAAAAATTAATATAAAATATTTGGTATTTTTCCATTATACGCTCCTTATTCTGTTAGAGTCTGTGAGGATTGGGGCGCCAGAAAATATTCGCCCTGGGCGCCGTCATCTCTTAAGATGGTCCATCACCATGCATTATTACCATTGTATAAAAATGTTCAAGAATGCCTGAGCACAAATCCACTACCCCATCTTTAAAGTTTCTCATTAGGGTCGCAAACGCTTGCATTTCAAACAAATAAAAATTATCAGGCTGGTAATTTAAAATTTTTTCATTGAAAAACCAAAGCACTCAAATGGGTTGAGTGTAAAAAAGGAAAACTGGGGGAGAGTTTTTTAACACTACCGTCATCAAAGATGGCCTAAAATTACGAACGTACTTAGGATTGAAATTTTAAAAAGCTTCCAGGAGAGCGCCCCCACTCAAACATTCGAGAAATGCCCCACCCCCATCATTGAAGATCGCCTAAAATTTCGGTTTTAGGACTTAAATTTCTAAAAGTTCCAGGGGTTCCCGATCCTCCCTTCCCTCTAATACACCAATGGTGGTCGTCCTTTGGATTTCTGATTTTTTTTAAACTTCTGAAGCTTTCTGAGAGTAGCTTCTGAACTGCCTAATATCATCGTCAGAGATAATCTATAATTCTTTTCTGGAAATCCAATTTTGGAAAATTTCCGAAGGAGAGCCTCCAAACGTCGTCGCCTGCTAACACCTCCAATGATCGTCTAAAAGCTGCGGTCTAGGAGCTAATCTCGAAAATTTTCTTGGGGAACGATCCTCTCCCTCGCTCCAACATAATTAACGATTGTCTTAAATTTTGTTTTAAGGATTTGAATTTCAAAACGTTTCAGGGTAGAGCTTCAAAGAACTCCTCTCCCTAACATCATTGAAAGTCAATTAAATTGCGTTTTTAGAGCTTCCAATTGGGACAAAAATGCCCGTCCTCTTAACGTTACCAAAGATGGCCTACAATCGTGTGTTTAAGATTTCAATGTCAAAACATTGCCGGTCCTTCTAATGTTACCAAAGACAGACTGCAATTACGTTTTTACGAAGAAATACGTGTTACTTTAAAAAATCCCGAGGGCGGGCCCCCGAAACTCTCCTCCCATAACATCACCGCAGATAGTCTAACTGCGTTTTTACAGATACAATTTCGGGGGAGAGTTCAACCCCCTCTTCCTAAAAAAATCACATATAATCAACAATTGCGTTTTTAAAGTTTCAATTTCGAAATATGGTCGTGGAGCATCAACGAACATCTTCAGCCCTAACATTGCCAAAGCTAATCTAGAATGCACTTTTAAAACCTCAAATTAGAAAATTTTCCGGGGTGGACCCTCGAATATCTCCTTTCCATAATACAACCAAAATCGTCTAAAACTGTGTTTCAAGAGCCAAAGTTTCGAAAAAAATTCTTGGGGAGAGCCTCTGGACCCCCCTTTTTTTAATTTTAACGTTTCAATCCCGAAAATGGACGAGGGTGCGCCGCCTTTCCTCTTCTCCTCCTAACATGACCAAAAATCGTTTAAAATGCATTTTGAAAACAACAAAATCATAAAAGTTCCGGGGGACAAGCCCTCGCACCCCACACCTATTTTTGAGTAAATATTATTCTCATGATTAAGTTCATATTGTCAACATTTAGATGTAGTAATGACTAGACTCTTAAACCAGAAGCTAAAGACATTCTCTTAATTTTAAATACGTTTGAAACAATGAAAATGGACTATGAAAATGGGCCACCAATTTCATAGGGGGGGGAGGCTTTTTACTGTCGTTGACCCCTGGAAAAACAGTAGCAGCAGTAACAGTCCCACATTTATTAACATCTAAAACAGCGTTTCAAGTCATCAATTTTAAAAAACTTTGGGGGAGAGCTTCCCCCTCCCACGTCCACGAGAATCCTGTCACAAATTTAGAGAACTTCGTCTAAAGTTTAATTTTTAGAAGTTCGAACTTTTGATTTCGAAAAATTGACGGAGAAGAGTAACCCGATCTCTATTTTTTCATTTTCATGTTTTATCAAAGA
Organism: Uloborus diversus; assembly: GCF_026930045.1. NCBI lineage: Eukaryota > Metazoa > Arthropoda > Arachnida > Araneae > Uloboridae > Uloborus > Uloborus diversus. The sequence goes on along the minus strand of NC_072739.1, from coordinate 80,831,250 downwards.
TAGCCAAAAGTCTGGAATTACGTTTTTAAGACTTCAATATCAAAAAATTTTCGGGGACAACCCCTCAAACGCCCCGTTTTGCCTTATTAAAGATCGTCTAAAATTTCGTATTTAAGACCTCAATTTTGAAAAAATTCCCAGGGAAAGTCCCCAAAACCCATGTTTTCACCTAAAGTTATCAAAGATGACAGACGAAGGCGTATTTAGGATTTCAATTTTGAATAATTTCAGTGAGTGTGTCCCCGACTTTATCCCTCCCCAACATTATTAAAAAATAGTCATTCTTTTATTTTTTTAGGACTCGAACTTCTAAATATTTTCGTAGGAGAATGCCCAATCTTCATCCTTGAAGTCACCAAAGATAGTCTACAGTTACGTTAGGGCTTTAATTTAAAAAAAAAAAAATCCGGAGGAAAAGTTCTGAACAATTCACCTCCCCACATCATTGATTTCGTTTTTAGAACCTAGTATTCAAAAACACTCCGATGGAGAACCTCCGACCTCAGCGTTGCTACAAAATTCTTAAAAACAGTCTGAGTTTTCGTTTTTAGGACTGCAATATTGGAAAACTTCCGAGGAATTTTTCCGAACCCCAACCCTCCTAACTTCACCTACGATGTCTTACTATATTGCGTATTTGAGACTTATTTCGAAAAATTTCCATGAAGAGTCCCGAATCTCATTCCTTCTACGTTCACTAACGTTGTCAAAGATTTTCCCACAATCGCGTTTTGGACTTCAATTTCGAAAAACTTCGGGTTGAGCATACCCTCTCCCCCACAAATACCCAGAACACCCCTTTTTCTAACATTACCCAAGGAAGATAAAAAAGAAAAGAAATCTCCCATTTCGACAAATTGGAGGGAGCGCAAAAGCTTCAGTCCTCATAGGGGGCTGAAGATTATATACTCCTCTAATAGGAAGTTCATCAAGTTTAATTTATTAGTTGAGCTTAACGGATCGGGTGGGGGGGGGGGGGGAGTTACAAAAATAGGAGAAGGCGCCGGTCAAGTGTTTTTTCCCGGAACACATTTTCGACCCAGTACGCCACTGATTAGGGGCCTCTTTAAAAACGCCAATTGAGACTATCTTTGGTAGTAATGTTTGCGAATGGATTGATGGGCACTCCATCACAAAAATTCCGAAAAGAATCCAAAAATGTCATTAAGCAAACATTTGCAATGTCCCAATCGTTTTGGATTAAATTTCCATGTTTATCAACCAATGGCCCTATTTGACTCTTTCGACTATTTGACTTTTAGGGTTCCCATCAATGTCATCTGCTATCCTTTGCTCCAATTCCCTTTTCCGAAATCCGTACCAAATACTTAAAATTTCGTCGTGCTTTACAATACTGGAGCCTATCTGCACTCTGACCAGTTTCCTTAAACTGACGAAAAGCTGCTTGCTTCTAATTTAGAGCTTCTTTAATCTCCCTGGAGAACCACATGGGCCAAATTTTAGTACTAACACATTTTCTCCTAAATGGAACATAATCCCCAATCGTTTTTGCCAGTTTTTTCCTTAAATTCCAACCACTGCTGATCTACGTCGGTATTTTCCAATCCAGACGAGAAAACCTCTTTCAAGCTCTGCCTAAGTGCAACAAAATCAGTGTTAACGATATATTTCGGCTCAGATTTGAACCCACAACACTTTCCCTTATTAGCACGCAATGAAATTTGGCACAGAATTAGTTTGTAGCTGGGGGGGGGGGGTACCTCGAAGCGATTTTTCGAAAATTCGATTTTGTTCTTTTTCTATTCCAATTTTAAGAACATTTTCCCGAGTAAAATTATCATAAGATGGACGAGTAAAATACAAAATCATCATAACGTGGAACCGTAACATGGGCAAGCCAATTGGCGAGAAATTCATCATACATTATTTGTAAATATACAGGCGAACCAAAAGACCTTATATTTTCTACTACGGGGAAAGCCGTGCGGGTGGCACTAGTTTAAAAATAAAATCCGTGAACAAAACCTTCTCTTCGCATGATTTAACCTAATCATGATCTAACCATAATTTTTATGATAGTAAAATTGTGCTTCACCAGGTGGCAGCACTATCTAATGAGGATTATTCCAAGTGTGACGGAAACTGACATTGGTTTTCTTCGCCTTTTATTGTTGAAAATTGAAGTGTGAAAAACTCTTTTTTTTATTTTATGGTTTCATTAATTCTGTTATTTTATATATTATTTTTTTTACTTGTTACGAAATAAAGTTTTTCCCAACGATGCGTTTTCTTGAACAAAAGTAGAAAATTTATGTAAATTAGGTGTGAATTCATTTTTTAAATTGATGCAAGGGCGTATATAAGGGAGGGGCTGAGGGGGCCCGTTCCCCCTCCAAAATCTAGAAAAAAAAATAAGTAAAGGTAGTTATTTTTAGTTTTAGTTGCTCACAAATAATTTCCAATCTTTAAGCTACAAAAAATAAAATAAATAAATATGATAGTGATAATAATTATAATACGTTAGGTCAGAGATTTCCGAACTGGGTGCCGCGAAGTGTCTGTAGTAACAATAATATGTACATAAAACTAGATTAGGATGCCGTGAGAAAATTCAAATTCTTCAAAGGGTTCCTCGAATCGTTAAAGTTTGGGAACACTGCGTTAGATGGCAACATGCAATGGTGTTCAGAAGGGGTCAGGGGATCCGTACCCCGTACTCAAGAAAAGAACGTGTCTTATGAAAGCGATATTATTTTAACAAAAAGAAAAGCAAATAATGTTGGGGGAAAATCTCAATTCTTTCAAAAAGAAATATTTAAATTAAAATGTTCTTAACAGATGCAGTTTACTGCTTAGCAAAGTAAGTTCCCCTCTTTTTCTCCTCCCCCTCGGTCTAAAAATAAAAAAATGTTCAAAATGCTACACTTTGCTAGCCCCCTCCATCCACTAAAACCACTAAAGTATACCTCAAACCTCGTTTCAGGGCTTCAATGTCGAAAAATTTCCAGGGGACAATTGCCAAACACCTTGCCTTCTGAAAGCATTGAAAATCGTTTAAGATTGCTTTTATGCAGCTTCAATTTTGAAAAAAACCAAACCCTAAACATTACCAAATATGATCCACAGTCGTGCTTTTAAGAGTTTAATTGCGAAAAAATTTCGTACGAGGGTCCGACTGATCCCGTAAAAAATTTCAAAATGAAAAATTTACAATTTCGAAAAATTTAAGGTGGAGAGCGTTTAAATCCCAGCACCTAGTATCACTGAATGTCCCTTCAAAACTTCATTTTTCAGGACTTTAATTTTAAAATAGTTTTTGGGGAGAGCCACATAACTGCCCTGCCCGTAAAATTAACTAAGCTAGCTGAAACTGCGTTTTCAGAACTTCAATTTCGAAATATTGGGCGGAGGGATAATGGATTCCTTTCTATTTAAAAAAAAATCAATCGGGGACAACTTCAAAAAGTCCCATTCCTCTCATTACACTAACGTCAACAAATATAGCCTATAATGGCGCTTTTAAGATTTCAATTTCTAAAAAGTTCCGCAGAAGCCCCCCCCCCCCGAATTTTTCCTCCCCGTAGCATCACCAAAGACCGTGTAAAACTGTGTTCTTGAAGACTACAATTCCCAAAATTTCTCGGGAGGACCCCCGACTACATGACAGCATGAAGAGGACGGACAGTATGAAATCCTTTCCCAGCATCGAAAAATATGAGAATATCAAGGCCCTGTTACTCCCCCTTTGAAAAAATTAAAATTCCAAAACAAAAAAAAAAGTGAGGGGCGCTAATCTTGGTGTTTGGGCCCCCTCCAAAATAAAAACATATATACGCCACTGAATTGATGAGTACTTTTATGCAGAAGTAATAACAGGATATTGTGAACGTGAATGATGTTTTCTGCATTTGATTGAAATATTTAAATTTTATGATTTGTGTCGGAAAGACAAGAATTTTTGAAGTCCATTTATCACAACCCACTTTTTACATTTCATGAACCTTTTATTGCACTTGACTCAGTTACTGAATAAAGTGTAATGACATGAAATTAGAAATCACTCACTAATGATAGCTTTTCCAAAAACGTAACAAGCACGGTTTTGAAACAATTTTAAGAGTTGATTGATACGTAACGGTTACGGATATGTTTTATCAGCAATACTTAAAAACGGTATGCAGTAGAAAGTTGAAATTTTTGTATGTAGGAGTCTTAGTGGAGTCTAGTTGTGCACCTCTTCCTTCCTTTTGGTTACATTCAGAATCCGAATTTCGGATGTTCCAAAGGGGTCTTTTACACATTTTTTGGGAAAATCAGTGTTTATTTCAATGCAAACTCAAGTGATGTTACAATTTGACGAACACTTGGCGATATATCTAAACGCTTTTTGGTCGCCAATTTTGGCGATTTTTTTTTTTTGTTACAAATCTGGTTTTAATTTGGCGCTATTGGCGATATTTAGAGAGTTATCCGTTGGATCGCGTTAAAATTATCGATATTGGAAAAATTAATCTCTGTAGCCATATTTCGCCTTTTCCCTTTTCTCCCCCTGCAGCGTACATAAGTACACGCACCTTTATTTATTTATTTAATTTTTATTTATTTATTTATTTATTTATTTTTATTTTTATTTTATTTATTTATTTATTTATTTTTTTTGTGATATTAAAAAACCATGGATTATTTGAATGCAAAATGAAGTAGTGTGGTGTCCACATCAGATTTTTTATTATGTTTCCCCAAATTTAAAACTCTAAATTCTGCGTTGTCTTGAAAACCTGTTATTTGAGCCAGATACAGTCGACAGCTTTTTATTTTGATAATAAGTAGGCAAGCAAAAAATAAACCTTCAGCATAACCATTATTTTTATTCCTCTGTAGAATGCTCAGTAAAAATCCTTTCTGAAAATCATAATTTTGAAATTCGGGAACCATTTTCACTCCTACTTTGCATTTATCTACTACATTTAAATGGTGAATAACTTTCGTTTCTGGTACTGCAGCTCTAATTTATAACGATCTAACATAATTTTCTTTTGCCGTCTCTTTAAACCCAATAACTTGATAAACTTGAAAACTTTTTTTTGAAACTATACATTTCTTTTTTTAAAAAAATTTCTTAAAAACAAACAAAATTGATCTTAAGAACAAGTTAGGCTGTAAAAAACTGATCTCTGAGTTCTCAAAAAACTTGCTTAATTTTTTTTAATCACACAAGCAGTTACTCAGCTCATAAAAATATCTACAAAGGCTGTTCAAAGAAAAAGTTTCTTCAACGGAATTATCACTATAAAAACTCATTCCTCAGTCAAACTTATTATTAGAAAAGGTAAAAAAAATTTCTTTTCATACTATGAATATGGTGAGTGATATTATTAATAAGGCATATAGTAATATTAACTTTTATGAAAAACGAATACTCTCGATTGTTCTCCAAATTTCAATTTTAAGAGAATGATGTCGTTCTCCAAGAGTTTTCTCATGAGTATATTTTTGTTTCACCTCTCCGCTAACAAGAATAAAACAATAAATAGCATTGAAAATCAAAAAGTTTTTTTAACCAAATCGTCATATTACAATGTCATTCCAGATTTTATAAAATGTCATTCAGTCACAATCTCACAATATTTGTTGCTTAAATAATGGTCACATAAAATAAAATTCAAAGTATTGCTTTGAAAGTCATTATGTAACTTGTTTAAATTTAATAAAATAATTTAAAAAAAAAACAAGAGATTTTTAAATCTAAAGAGTTTCTATAAGCTTGGTTCGCACTAAAAAGTATGAAATAAAATAAGTAAATAAAATAATTTAAAAAAAACAAGATTTTAAATCTAAAGAGTTTCTATAAGCTTGGTCGCACTAAATGTATGAAATAAAACAAGCAAATAAAACAATTAAAATAAAAAAAAACGATTTTAAATCTAAAGAGTTTTTATAAGCTGGTTTGCGCAAAAAAGTATGAAATAAAGTAAGCAAATGACTTCTTTTGATTACAACACTCAACAATGTTCCAGTTGATCTTAATATCTCCATGTTTAGTTAAATTTTAAAGTAGCCAAATAAAATTAAATTAAAAATTTGGAGAGAAGAAATAGTCGGGCATACAGCTTTGTACGAATAGCTTTTACTGCACCGCCCATATTTCTTTCTTCTCTATTTTTTTAATTAAAATTTTACTATCTACTTTAGTATTAACCTTAAGGGAATAGCCCTTTCACTGTTTGCTTTCTTCCACCTGTAATCAGGCAGGGTATAGGACACTTTTTAGTAAATTCGATCGCCCCACCATCTAGTGTTTTTAGTAATATGACAACAATAAAAGATAATGACCTTCCTGGTGGCGGCCTCTTAGTATTTAAACATAATATTAGACGGGGGAAAATCTAAAAGGTACTTAATTAGATGACGATCACGTGTTAAAAAATGTCACACTTCCATTTAATTTTTCCTTTAGAATCGTAAATATTAATAAAAATCGGTAGAAAATTGCTGTAATATATCCCAATCGCGGCTTAAAGAAAAAAAGCATTATTTTTCATGAAAACTTTCGTATTGTTAAACACATTTTACTCAGCATATTTTGGTCATTTCAGAAGCAAAGAAGTACTTTTCCAAATTAGAATGGGAGAATAAAATTGATATTAACATATTTCAAAGATGAAAAAAAAAAAAGTGTCGGATTCCCCCCCCCCCCTTTTTAATCAGGGTCGTACCAGGGGTGTGCACAGAAATTTTGGGGTCTATCACAAATGACTTTTTCGGGCCCCCTCCATATTGTTTTCCCTTATATTTCACGCCTAGTTTTAAAAATAATGGACCCCCTTCAGGCTCGGACCCGGGCCAACAGGTGTCCCCCCCCCCGTACACGCCCCTGGTCGTAACCAGACTTTTGTTTCGCGGAGGGTTTCGTCAAACACATTTCTCGAGAAAAATATATGATCAATAAAATTTTATTTCATTTCTATATTCTCTTGACTTTTGTCACAACAGATCGTTTAGCTTAGGTACTACTTTAAAGGATTTAACATGAGCAATAATGCAGGGGTGCTCACCTGCGGGGGGGGGGGGAGGTCATGGCGCCAGACCTGCGCCATTAAAGTTTTTTATGGGAGGGGGGGGGTGTTTTGAGGGGCATTTTTTACTTCTTTTCATGGGGCTCTTTGCGATATTTAGAAGGGGTTCGCCCTTGCTCTTAGGGGGGGAGAGCACCCGTGAATTATGTAAAAAATGACGTATCTATTAAAACGAAGGAAAGAAATCTGATGCCTACACTATATAACTTCATCGTTAATAAATCGTTAATTTTAAATATTCCGTGTCTTTTTAGCAACTTAAAAGAATAGTTGCGTGTACCCATACACGCGCATTCGAAGTAATTAAACGTCTTAAATTATTATTTTTGATACTTACAGAATATGTTAAATATAGAGATTCGCTGTTTCAAACGTAAAAGATTAAAAAATTTTAATATTTTTCTTAGCGTTAGGTATTCAAAATTGGGCGGAAAGCGCTGTATTGTTTTCTAAAGCCCTGGTTTCATAGGAGCAAAATCGCCGATGTTCGGCGTCTCTCCTCGGCGTGACGCTGAAATCAAAGTTAAGCCATGGTTTCCTAAGAGCGAAGTCGCCGATCTTTTGGGAGCCACTGTAGGTGTGTGTATGTTTCCTATCCAAATTTATTGTTTATGTCGGATCCCGACCAAATTTGGCAGGGAGGTACTGGGGCCCCCGAGAAGGAACGTAGGGGGGTTTTCAAACGCCAAAAAAAGAACCGACCCGTTCGAATTTTAAATTTAAAGGCCGAAAATGGCATTAAATGGCTCTTTCTACTCGAAATAATTTTCCAATTTCTTTAATTCAGGTCCCATTCGAAAACCCGCGAAAAATACCCATACAGTTTACTCAGTTTCTACGAATTTCAAAAAAAAAAGCTGCAAAATCAGCGGGAAAAAATTAAAAAGCACTTTTTAGCCTAATGGAACTTGATTTTGATATCGGAAAACTGTCGTTTGCGCATCTCATTTTAAATCAACTTTTAGAAGGTTGCCACATTTTTTTCTCGGCTGTGACTAAATAAAATTTTTAGTCCAAGAGCCCATGATAGCCAGACATACATCATAGTATAAAGGCCCAAAATTTTCCTGCGTAAGCGCACTGTAGCAGGTATGAAGGGTTCGCTATTAGTTAAGCTGACTCGCGCTGGTTTTCGCGGGCAAGAGGTAGCAAAGGCGCGAAAAAATGGTGAACAAAAACATCATAGTATAACGCGTGATTTTTTAAATATTTTATTAGGGGTACTATTACGAGTTAAACCTTACAAAGCCAGACACTTAGCACGCTGGCTTTGCGCAGCCAGACACTTCAAAGCAGGGAAAAAATGGTGCACAAAAACATCATAGTATAAAGCGCGATTTTTTTATATATTGTAAGGGGTGCTACTAGGATTTACGCCTTACAATGCCAGACACTTCGCACGCTGGCCTTGCGCAGCCAGACACTTCAAAGTTGGGAAAAATCGTGTCCAAAAACATCATACTATAAAGCGTGATTTTTTTATATTTTGTAAGGGGTGCTACTAGGAGTTATGCCTTACAATGCCAGACACTTCGCACGCTGGCCTTGCGCAGCCAGACACTTCAAAGTTGGGAAAAATCGTGTCCAAAAACATCATAGTATAAAGCGTGATTTTTTTATATTTTGTAAGGGGTGCTACTAGGAGTTATGCTTTACAATGCCAGACACTTCGCACGCTGGCCTTACGCAGCCAGACACTTCAAAGTTGGGAAAAATCGTGTCCAAAAACATCATAGTATAAAGCGTGATTTTTTTATATTTTGTAAGGGGTGCTACTAGGAGTTACGCCTTACAATGCCAGACACTTCGCACACTGGCCTTGCGCAGCCAGACACTTAAAATAAATGGTGTCTAAAAACATCATAATATAAAGCGTGATTTTTTTATATTTTGTAAGGGGTGCTACTGGGAGTTACGCCTTACAATGCCAGACACTTCGCACGCTGGCCTTGCGCAGCCAGACACTTAAAATAAATGGTGTCTAAAAACATCATAATATAAAGCGTGATTTTTTTATATTTTGTAAGGGGGTGCTACTGGGAGTTACGCCTTACAATGCCAGACACTTCGGACGCTGGCCTTGCGCAGCCAGACACTTTAAATAAATGGTGTTTAAAAACATCGTAATATAAAGCGTGATTAATTGCCTGCAGTTTTACAATAACTATCATAGCGATCGGGTGGCAGACACTTCTTTGTTACTTTTCATTTTTCGGCGCCTGATGAACAGCGCCGTAGAAAAACTGTCTCAAGTGCAGCTATATATCAATAGAAAAATGACATATGATGCCACAAAAAAAGGAATTCAAAAATTTTATTTATGGTTTCGTTCTGGTTTTTTTTTCAAGCAGTCATTTTCACTACTCAAATTCAATGAACCTTGTAATGATTGCAAAGTATTGTCGCAGATTAAGGGAAAGGGTCGCGACCGTCATGACCCCCCCCCCCCCCCGCTCCTTGTATCCACTTCCCTTCATTGTTCTGCCCAAAAAAATTGAATTCGAAATTTTTTATTTCGATTATTTTTTTTATTTTTTCAAGCAAACATTCAAAAACTGTCATGGGTTTGGGGGGGGGGGGGGTCATGACCCCCATGACCCCCCTCCTTGTATCCGCCACTGACGAAAAGGTTGACCAGTAATACGATTTTTCATGTCTGAGTCGCTCCTCGTAAATGTGATAAGGAGTCTATGTAGGTCTAAACAAAAGCGCGACAAATTGAGGAATGACCCTGTACGGCAGAAGCCGTACCTATACAACTAAAAAAGATACTCAGTAATTGCACTCTTTCCGCAAGTTAGAACAGGATTAAATATGTAATGTATTAATGCCAAGAAATAAAAGGTGTTATTATCACATTTCATAAAAATACATAAAGTTGCTCACTTTTTTCCCAATTTTGAAGTGTCTGGCTGCGCAAGGCCAGCGAGCGAAGTGTCTGACATTGCAAGGCGTAACTCCTAGTAGCACCCCTTACAAAATATAAAAAAAATCACGCTTTATACTATGATGTTTTTGGACACGATTTTTCACAACTTTGAAGTGTCTGGCTGCGCAAGGCCAGCGTGCGAAGTGTCTGGCATTGTAAGGCTTAACTCCTAGTAGCACCCCTTACAAAATATAAAAAAAATCACGCTTTATACTATGATGTTTTTGGACACGATTTTTCCCAACTTTGAAGTGTCTGGCTGCGCAAGGCCAGCGTGCGAAGTGTCTGGCATTGTAAGGTCTAACTCCTAGTAGCACCCCTTACAAAATATAAAAAAAATCACGCTTTATACTATGATGTTTTTGGACACGATTTTTCCCAACTTTGAAGTGTCTGGCTGCGCAAGGCCAGCGTGCGAAGTGTCTGGCATTGTAAGGCGTAACTCCTAGTAGCACCCTTTACAAAATATAAAAAAATCACGCTTTATACTATGATGTTTTTGGACACGATTTTTCCCAACTTTGAAGTGTCTGGCATTGTAAGGCGTAACTCCTAGTAGCACCCCTTACAATATATAAAAAAATCGCGCTTTATACTATGATGTTTTTGTGCACCATTTTTTCCCTGCTTTGAAGTGTCTGGCTGCGCAAAGCCAGCGTGCTAAGTGTCTGGCTTTGTAAGGTTTAACTCGTAATAGTACCCCTAATAAAATATTAAAAAATCACGCGTTATACTATGATGTTTTTGTTCACCATTTTTTCGCGCCTTTGCTACCTCTTGCCCCCCAAAGCCAGCGCGAGTCAGCTTAACTAATAGCGAACCCTTCATACCTGCTCCAGTGCGCTTGCGCAGTAAAATTTTGGGCCTTTATACTATGACGTATGTCTGGCACCCATGGGCTCTTACTCTATTTGTTTTTGTTTTGAGGTAAAAATTTCCCTTTTTGATTATTATTTGGCGATTTATCTTCTTTCCATTTTTTTTTAGGATTTTAGTTGTATTTATGGAGGGTTGCGTTTAATTTATTCGGGAATTTTTGATTTCCCGTTTTCTGAATGATTGTTTTGACGGGAAATTGTACAGTATTTTTTTCCTCTAATTGAAGATCGATTATTGAACATGCGTCACTTGACATAACTTTTATTTTCGAGGTGGAGCGGGCAAAGCCAGGCAATGCAGCTAGTGCTTCCCTAATAATAGTAGTACTATTTTTTGTTTCGAGTGAAATTGAAACATAAATAATCAAATAAAATAGAAACAATAATTGTTTCAACAAGAAGAAGTCAAAAGGTTTTTTGGAATAGTTTTGAAAATTTTCGGAGGGGGTTTGAACCCTAAAACTCCATCCCTTAAATACAGCCCTCCCTGTCCCAATGTCGTTGCTTGTACGTATGACAACCATATACTCAAGCAGGGTGGCGACAGATCAGGGAAATCAGGGAGATCAGGGAAAAGTCAGGGAACTTTATTAATCAGGGAAATATCAGGGAATTTTGAAAAAATTACAAAAAATCAGGGAAAATTGATTTTTATGAAGAAAAAAAAATATTTTTTTGCTTTACAAAATTAAGTACTCTAATTCCCTACACATTTTCCGCCAATTATGCGTTCAAAAAAAAGTAAAATTAATGAGGTGCGATTATACACCGCCGCATATTTGTGCATCTTTTTTCCTCAGCGTCAAAGTATTGAATCTTACTTATTAACCACAGGATGAACTTCCTAAGATTGCTTCTGTGTCTGTTAGGTTGTTTATTTTACCTAGGGTGAAATTTCCTTTCACGCTTTCAATGCTACGTAAAATAAACAACCATACAGGCAAAGAGGAAGAAAGGCCTTAGCTCTTTTGTCTTTATTCCATTGTCTCGAAGTAATTAGCGTACTGTAACCACGATTTCAAGAAGAAATCTTTAGTTTTTGAATAATTCCTGATAAAAGCTTAAATGTTATTACGTCTTCACGTTTTTAATAATATTGCTAAAATTGAACTTTCAATAAAAAAACTTTGTTTTTTGCCGTTATACTATTTGTTGTCACTGCCGATTATAAAGGTTTTCTTTTCTTCAGACTTAAGTGATTCTTTTATTTTATAACCAAGTCGTATTCTTCTTTTATATATTTTGAAATTAAGTAAACGTTTTTTTTTTTTTTTTGCATTTCAAAGTTGTTTGTTACAAAAGCAATCTAAGAATTTTTTTCGATACATACTGAAATCATTTGAAATAGAGTTTACTTGTGTTTACTGAAATAAATATTTTTATTTTTTTTCTGTTAAAATGCTGTATTCATTCATTAAAACCTATGTTCTTGATTAGAGAAAAGCTCCCTGTGAATGGATGTCAAATGGTTTCATCTGTTTTGCATAAATCTGTCAATTAGTTATATAAGAATAACTACATTACTTCTATTCTTTCACTATTACTTGTTATTCCCGCAACAATTATTATACTGTTTGAAAATTTAGTTCAAAATAATTTCAATTACTTTGTAGTTCAATCATAAATACACATATGTTTTGAAGAGTGATTTTAATAGTTTCTTAAAATTCTTATGCTAAGTTGTTTCTGGAAGTAAAGTATTTTTTAATTTTTTTTATTTTTTAATTTTCTATACTCTTTCCATTGTAGAAAAATTTAATATACTGTTTTGTAGGGTTTTTTTCCCCCCAAAAAAATTGACTTGATAGGTTTTTTTTTATTCATTTTATTAAAAAAGCAGCATCTTTTTAAAATATATCTTTAGTTCAACAACTTTACACAACTTAAAAGTTAAAACGTTTAAAATACTGCATTTTATACAAACATGCAATGGATTTCACGTAGAGCAAAGAAAGAAAACCATGATCATTGGGAACGTAAATCAGGGAAATTTGGTGAACTTAATCAGGGAAATCAGGGAAAAGTCAGGGAACTTTTTTTCACAGTTCCTGTCGCCACCCTGTCAAGCTAAGGTTTGCGGGCTGCATGGGAGATGTCAAAATTTAATGAAATGATTTTAAAGATGTATTTAAAACAAGGCAAAGGTAATGAGCTTGTGATACATAAATAATTTTCTTCGACGACAAGTTCTTTAAAAAGGGATTAATTCTAAGCAATAAAATCTGCATGACTTTTTGATTCACTTTTTATTGCAGTGAGTTTAAAAGCCTGAAGGGGAGGACAATTTAAATAAAAAATGTTTGAAACTTTGCGCATCCGGAGCAGCGGGAAAAGAAAGCGAAAAAACTTCTTCAAGTTGATTTGTGTAAGCGCGGGAAAACTAACAACCAGATGTTCGAAATGAATTTTTCTGCCACAAAATAATTAATGTGCAAAAATAAAAAGAGTAGAAAAAAAGTTTTAAAAAAATGGCAATGGTTTTGTAATTTAGTACTCTTTTAGTTGAATGTAGCATGAACCAGTGAGAATTTCATGAAGGTTACGGGGTGGTACATATTTTTCTTTCTTTTTTTACTGAATGGATTGAAAAGAATGCGTCATATTTCCGAGTCCCCACCTGGCATTACGCAAGCGAAGAACGGCAATATTTCCACTGCTTTTTCTCGCCTTAACAACAGCTAACACAATGTGGTAGAATACTTCTTTCAGAAAGAGCATCAATTTCCTTCAGTACTCCTCCAAAACCTTTCATACTATTTTTCAATAAAAAATATTTGTCGTTATAAATAAATTCCAAGAAAAGTTGATGTGGGGTATAATAGAGCGGTAATGTGTAACCTCAAACGCCCCCTTCGCTGGTGTAAGAACTCTTGTGGACAAAAAAAATCTACAGCTTCAAAAAGAAATTTCCTTGCTTCTCCTGAAAAAGAGTAAGGTAGACCGGGGTGGGGGCACGTTTACGCACTGCCCCTTTTCCGAAACGAGTTATAATTGGAGATCCAACATTCATACCAGATTGATGTTACTCCCTAGCAAATATTCTCACAGGTTTTTGGGCATCAGCCGAGTTTCGGTTTAGCATGCGGATAGAAAAATCTGTCTTCTACCAAGTTGAGTAGATTTTGTGTTGAACGTTTTGAAGCTTATTGTGAATAAATAATACACAGTTAAAAACAAATAAATATATAAAAATTAGCAGAATTTTATCCTTTTTTGAGAAGTGTATTTGTATGGACAGAAAAATTATTAAATTTTGTTGCACGTTAAAAATAATCCAAACTTGCCGACGGGGCACGTTTACGCATTTTCAGCGGGGGACACATTTACGCACGTTCTTACTGTGTCATATTACTCTGTCTTACTTCAGAACGGGGACCAGTTCGCTTTTTTCGCTCTGTACTGTTTCAAACCTTAATATTTTCATGTTATTTAGTTCTGAAAATCACCATTCATTTCTAATTGAGTAACAGATTCGTATCTTATAGCTTACAATCATATAGCGTTGTCTTCATGCCTATAAAATGATCTTTAATTAATTGTGTGTAATTTTCTTATTGTTAAATTGTTTTAAGATAAATAAAACATTTAAAATTGGTTAAATATTTCATACACTTACTCCTTGCTAGGATTAAAAGCAAGTTCGGGGCAAGTTTACGCAAACGACTTGAACTCAAAAAAAAACATTTTTTTACGGTTAAAAACACAAGCTGCGCATCAACTGAATATACGGATTTTGACTCCATTAACTGCTTCATACAATCACAATGTTTAAAATTTCCTCGGTTAAAACATAAAAATTAGAAAATTCGTTGAAAAAAATCCTCGTAAACGTGCCCCGGTCTGCCTTACCTGAGAATATGAAAGGTCATCTGAGCAGGGCCGCAGCGAAGGGGGATTAAAACTCTAAAACCGTTGATTTGAAACAAGGAGGTATCCAGCTACACTTGGAGGAGGTGGGGGGCAGGCCCAGGGGAGCCCCGATGGGAAGTCACTCTGACTTCCAAAAATGTTTCTTATTCGGCAAAAATAACATTAATCGGCAAAAGTTGCGAAGTTCTATTCGGCAAAATTATCATCTTTCGGTGAAATTTGGAGTTCCATTCGGCAAATTGAGTTTCTGCCTTCCCAAAAATGTAAGTTCGGGTCCCTCAAGATCAGGCCCATCATTTGGGCAATTAAGGGACTGGTCAATTGCCCTTCCTCCAAGATTTTGGAAACAGTGTAATTTTACAATGATAGTGGTTTTTGGCCAACTAAACACCAATAACTCTTCCTTTTCATGTGCAGTGGACTCTCTCTATCTGAACACCCCCCGGTATTCTGAACGCATTTTTAAAATCCCAGCGAAACTCCATAGACTTTATATAGGCTGATCTCTCTGTACTCTGAACACCCTATAATATGAACACCCCTGTATTATGAAAGCTATTTTTAACTCCTTTCAATCATTACCTCTCTATATACTGAACATGTTAACAATCGGCACTCTGAAATTCCAATAAATCAAATTGGAAAGCCTGAAATACATTCACAATTTATCACAATGATTGAAGGGTATTAAGGGGAAGATAGAGGAAGAAGAAGAATTTATTATTATTATTATTATTTTCCAGGATATTGCTGCAGCGACACGAAAACATTCAGCAGAGATAATAATTTTTTTTATGATTTCCACATTCCACACACCCACAACTGAAGCTTAAAAATACTTAACACTATACCTATATAATTATATGCTCATTTTCTGTCCCCCCCAAAAAAATCGATCATTGTTAGCAGGTTTTTCCAAAATAACAAAAGTTGTACTTTAAGGGGTTAAAAGGCATCTCACATCGAAGTTACAGTTGAATGGAGCTAAATTACTCTTAAAAAAATAATAAAAGGCGAAAGAAAGTAAAAGACAGAATAATACCTGAAAGCGGAACAGAAAAGAAAAAAAAAAAAAAACTTGGAAAGTGGGAGAAATACCGATTCAAATAATATTCTTGCCACAGGTGGGCTTTTCATTTCTCACAAAATTCACAAAACAGGGGTTTGCCGCAAAAATACCCGACAATAAGGGTCAAACGCTAGGGGTATGATGTTTACTCCGCCATCTTGGTCCCACAGCTCTTTCAATACAGGAAGGCATTACCACGCTTCATTGACTTTCGGGGTTACTCAGAGCATTGATACAGTCGGAATGAATTATTTATTTGCGAAATAGGAGTGAAATCTCCAAACACTTCAGAGAAGAGTTAAACGTACTGTAAGTCCGAGTGGCTTTTTCGGAAGACGAGCTGTGGCAATTTTATGGCCTTTTTGCCCGAATAAGAACCGGTAGCAATTGATTGTTCCGAGACGGTATCCAACACTTGCCCACAACTAAATAATTTACAGTTTAGTACGAAGCCCATTGCTGACACGTAGCAGATGTGAAAGTTATGATTCAAAACTTCCTTTTGAACATTCATAAGCAGAGAGCGTGAAATGTATCTTTATTGCTGGGATAAACGTTCACCGTTCATGTTTGGTGCTGATTGCCAAAAAACTTTACTTTGAAACTTTAGTTGTTTGATTAAGGGCCATTCCATGTGACGGAATGGGACATTTTTGAGTAGTTTTGTCGCAAGGTTTTGTTTCTTAAATACAAATAAAACAAACGAGAAATTTTATTTTTGATAGGAACAGTTAAGATTTGTCATAAGAACTATGTAGAACATCAAAAGTTACTCAATTTGAAGCAAATAATTGAACGACATGCAATAAAATGCCAGTGACGAAATGGGACCCATATGAATCCCGTTCAGTCACGGGCATTTTATTGCGTATTCATCAATTATTTTATTTAAAAACGATTTGTTTAATGGTCTACAGAATTCTTATGACAAATCCTTACTGTTGCTATCAAAAATAAATTTTCTAACTTATTTTATTTGTATATTTATAGAACCAACTATACTGAAAAATATCCCATTCCATCAAATGGAACCGCCCTTTAGTGTATTCACCCTTTTAAACGTGCGTTACAGTAAATCGTATCTGCAAGTAAATATTTGATGAGTAATCTTCATACATATAATCTTTTTCGGTAATGTTTGACATGCAGGGAAAAGCTTTATTTTGACAGGACTGAACTGGATCCGGTAACTTAATTGTTTTACTGGTAAGACTGTCATTTTAGGAGAATGAAGAAACGAAAAAGGGGGTCAACAATGAACACTTTCTACTGGGGTTGAGGGTTAATCCATTGGAGTTAGGATTAAAATTTCAACCATCAAAATATCACCGAAGAGACAATGTTCACCCGTCCTACCTTGACGGGAGATTTTCTAGTTAATTACAATAACTAAAGAAGAAAAAATTAAATTACAAACTTGTTATCAGGGGAGCTGAGAACTAAAATTTTTAAGGGGTGGGAGTAGATTCCGAATTTCAAAAAATTGAACTCCGAATTTTACCGAATGATCAAATACAAGCAGATCTACATCCAATGAGAAGAGATGTAAATGATTGGGCATCATTTGATTAAAAAAAAAGAAAAAGAATGGAATATTTCATTGCTGTCCTCCAAATTTACCGAATAATTGGACAGAATTTGCCGAATAAGTACATTTTTTAGGAAGGCACTAATACCCCTGATTGTAATAAATTTCTTTATGTTTTTAAAAGTAATCTTTCCAACTGTTTTTGAGAAAATGTAAATAATAATAAATAACAGGTAACAAGTTAAAAGTATACTTTTGCGCAGAAATCATAAAGGTGATTCCCTTCTGAAAATTTAACAATTTTATGCATT
Organism: Uloborus diversus; assembly: GCF_026930045.1. Lineage (NCBI taxonomy): Eukaryota > Metazoa > Arthropoda > Arachnida > Araneae > Uloboridae > Uloborus > Uloborus diversus. Next base: position 80,813,628 of record NC_072739.1, on the reverse strand, counting down.
AGTAACAAATTCCATGTAGTCCTGAAACACGTACCTCCAACTTTGTTTATTTATTGTACACTTAATTACATTGATTTTCTATTATAAAATATAAATAATGCAGATTCAAACACAAAATTAATGATCAGCCACGGTTTTGTGCCTAAATAGGCTGATCCTAGTCAATTTATCAACTCCCTTTCAAAACTATTCACCCCATTCTATTGCAAGGACACCCTTGTGCAATTAACTAATTGAAGCAAAGTATTTTTTCATTAATTTTAAAACCATTCCACGCATTCTTCAACTAAAATTTGTAAAAACATGAAACTTATGAATAAATCCTTTACCTAACATCAATTTCCACCAATCAGAGGGTTTTTGAGAGCTCATGTGCAGGAACTTCCGTTGATGAAAGCTGCACCTATATGATCATGTCAGTTGTGATTTCACTGTCGTCAGCGATGGATGTGACAGCACAAAAACGTACAAAGATAGTTACTCTTTCCAAAGATACGCCAAAGACTTATAGAAAGATTTTAAAGATAGTTGGCGTTTGAGTATTGCAACTGTGAGTCGCATTATAAAACAATATATCTCCAAAGCGGAGAGGGAAATGTGGCTGAAAATTAAAAACGACATCAAGAGATGACTATTTTCTACTTATGCAAAGTAAAAAAGACTCTCCAAAGGCTAGTGCAGCACTTAATAGAGATTTGAAAGAGATTAGAATGAATATTTGCTTATCAAGTGTTATGAGGCACCTTATTGTAGCCAGTCGGTCAGCCTATCGATCCATAAAGAAACAACTTCTGACCATTGAATGAAGAAAAAGTGCTACTTGAGGGCGTTAAAATACAAGATTTGGGCTGTTGAAATATGGAGGAAAGTACTATTTTTTTTTTAGCGATAAAAGTCATTCCATAGTCCAAGACCAAAGAAGTTAACACGTGCGGAGATCTCACAGGCGAAAGAACATGAACCAATTTTTAAAACTCCCTCAAAAAACTATGTTTTGGGTTTGTTTCCGTAACAATGAGGTTGATTCTTCGCAGCCTGTTGAGGGTATGATGCGTTCTGAGCAATAAATAACAATTCTGGAAAAAAAGGTTTTACCAGAGATGAAAAAAACAACACCCAGATGTAATGTGCATATTCCAGCTGGATTTAAACTGTTTCCATACGTCCAACTGAGAACCAAATTGAGACAGTGGAATGGTTTGGGAACTTTCCTGATATAAATCGAATCGAGAATCTTTGGGTTGTACGCAATAATTGCCTATTGCATACGAACTGTTCAACTATGGAGAAGCTAATTACTACTCTAATTCATATCTGGTACAAAAGGACACAAATATTATAAATGATAGTAAAAAACAAATGGTGGATTCCACGCCGAATCGGGTCCAAATGTTAATAAAGAGTCCTGAACGTCATATTATGTACTAAAAACTTTAGATTTTATATAAATTTAAATCAAATCCTATTTCTTCTTAGTTTTCTTAATGTTTCGAGTTTGTTTCAATTAAATTTGCACAAAGGTGTAGGTAATGGCTGCTCCCGGTAAACTATTCCAAATGTTTACAACCCTGTTGAAGTAGTAATTTTTCCTAATTTGAAGATTAGCTTATGATTTGAGAGTAATTATCTCTGATTTTGTCTCTATACAGAAATTTAGCCCAAATAGCCGGCCTTTGAACCCTTTACAATGGTTTGATATCCCTCTTACACTGGGCCCGATTAAGTTATTGGGGGTCACAGGCCAAACACGCTTTTGAGACAACCTGTAGTCAAACATTATAAAAGTAAAACTTTATGGGAAACCAGCAGTGACGGTTTTAGTCATGCGGCGGTGCTCAACCACTAGCTCAAAATATTTGCTGGGGTGCCAGAGCACATCACACCTTAGACGGATGTCCGCAAATGATGTCAAGCTTTGAAGGGGATTTTTAAATTGTGAGTTTGTCAGAAGGAGGAGGGAGGAGTAACAAGAAATGTGACACCACGCATTTTGTTTATAAGAAAATGTTTATGCAAAATAGCATGACATGTGACAAGGGGGCGGGAGTAATAAGTTGAAGTGCGACACTTTGTACCAAAAGGGGAAGTGGTGTCAAATATGTTGAAAAAGTGGGACATCATTTATGGTAAGCAGAAGAAAAAAGAGAAATAAATAAAAGAGAAAATCACATAATTTTCTTTCTCTTTCTTGAATAATACGTTAGAATTTAAACTATTTATTCATTTGAGGACCCCTAGGTAACGGCCTATTTAATAATCAGGGACCTTATTCTCAAGATAAAGTGGTCAAGTCTGGACAGCGTTAAATGAGGGTCTTACCAAACTTCTATATAAAGGTAAACTTCCTTGAAGTTACGTGAAATAGAAAGGAAATATTGGAAGAACACAACATAAGATCTCAGCTGTTTTGAAATATGCATTTGAATGACAATCTCTCTACCCATTAAGGTTTTATTATTATTAGAATTTTTATTATAGGTTTTAGCAGGCTATACATGCAATTAGGTATCAGGAATTCGTTTTGGTGTTTCGCCGATAGGTCCTTGTGTTTGTTGCGAAATCCTTCCAAGTTCAATCGTCTGCTAAAACGCCGCTTTGCCCAAAGCATGGCGAGGAGATGGACAGGACCTTCATTTGTACCCCCGTACTTTGTTCCTGATCTCTTCTCAAAAAACAAACCCGCTCGCAAAGGATACTAATCAGCGGAACAAGTGCGCCCGGAGGCAGAGCACCTGCTAATCAACGTCAAGGACCAGACTCCAACTCCTTGACTACCAGAATGCTGCCTGGCCGGAAGACAAAGATTTGGAGAAGAACAAAAAGGGATAAGTTCTTGGAGCTGGAAGAGACCTGACGCGTGTTCTCCGGGTACGTGACGTGCTTTCAGAAATGCCAATCATGCGTCGAAACACTTGCCGTGGCCAATTAAATGCCATCCATCACTTTTCGGCACGTGCGGTGATCTTCCCACAGGCGGTCTTCTTCTTCTTCCAGAAAGGTCACGCACGCATCTGATCAGATGCAGGAAAAATAACAGCTGAAATCGAACTTTGATTTGGATTTCGTAATGATCTGAATAAGAAGCGATCTGGCACTCCCTCCTTTCGAGTCTGTGGTGCAAGAAATTGTGCAAAACTAAAGTTTTTCCTTGAGAAGGTGGAAGCTGAGTCCGATATGTGAAGCAAACTTCGTTTGCCATTATTGAACTATACTTAATTTCGCATGGTCAATCGGATTCTTGCTAACCAATAACAGACATGGAAAATGGACGTGGGTAGAAATCTTAAGCCTCAGCCTTTCACCACTGCTGCAATTGCAATTAACGTCAATCCCTTCCTCTTCAGACGTTGTTTGAACAAGGTAAGAGTTAAAAGAAATCGCTGAAGAGTAGACGGGGATAAAAATCTTGAACCTTATCCTTAGTTAAAAATCGCTGCAATTGCAACTAACATCATTCTCCCTACATCTTCAGACGTTGCTTGAAAAAGGTGAGGATTGAAGAGGTCGCTGGAAAATGAACGAGGGTAGAAATCTTAAACCTCAACCTTAGTTAACCTCACATTAGTTAACTATCGCTGCAATTGCAATTAAAATCACTCCCTTCAGCTTCAGACATTGTTTGAAGAAGGTAACAGTTGAAGAGGTTGCTGTGACTCGTTCTCCAACCCTTAACTTCTGATTTGGCATTACAAACCTGCTGTCTCAGCCAGCTTCACACTCCTCTTCTAGATGACTCAGCCTTTATCCTTTTTACTTCCTTTTACAAAAAAGGAAATATTGTATTCACGAAAAAATTTTCACCCAAAAATCAGCCTTAATTTCCATTTTGCTCACCCCCAAATGAATATTGAGTTTTCTTTCCAACCCGACCACACGTGGATATGTGCCTAGGAACGTACAGACACCCGAAATATCCATTTTGACGATCCCCGAGTTAATTACAGCGAGTTTCCTCGTGACGTCTGTATGTACGTATGTATGTGCGTATGCGCGTATGTGAGTGTGTATGTCGCATAACTCAAGAATGGAATGTCCTAGAAAGTTGAAATTTGGTACGTAGACTCCTAGTGGGGCCTCGTTGTGCACCTTACTTTTTGGTTGCATTCGTGTGCTCTAAAAAAGGTCTTTTCCCCCTTTTTTTTGGGGAAATCATTGTTAATTTCGATGTAAACTCAAGTGGTGTAATAATTTGGTGGACACTTGGCGATATATCGCCAGTCTTTTGGTCGCCAAGTTTTTTTTCGCCAACTTGGCGACAAATTTGGCAAATTTTTTAAATAATTAAAATTTTTTTTTAAAATCTGGTTTAAATTTGGCCACTGTTGGTGATATTTAGACAGTAAACTATTGAATCATGTTAAAACTGCCAATAATGAGAAAATATCATTAAATTGGAGTAAAAGGAAGTAATGTGCTGCACCCATCAGCTCGTTTCTCCTTATGATCTTAACGATTTGCAGATCCTTGAGAGGACGTTATTAGCCATTTGGTCTTCACCTTCTTCTCTTACTCAATGGCTTCTAATGTAAAAGTTTTGTCTCTTGATTATCAGTGTGTCTTTCGATGTGGCTGAGCCAGGGTAATCGTTGTTGCGTATAACAAATTTCCCTAAATATTTATTATTATTGTTATTTTTTTAATTTATTTTACGTCTATTTCCCTATTTGTTCTCATTCTCCATGAGGCATTATTTTTCTGCAATAATCCTTTCTCATTATTTTACGTTCAAATATCTTTAAATGATTGATCCGTTTTTGTGCCAAAATCCAGGTTTCTCAACTATGTGTCACCAGAGGCAGGATTATTGTTTTCAAATCTTCGATTCTTATATGTCCAAACCTCATCGTCCACCTTCTCTACAACATCGCCGATTTTCCCACAATTTTTCACGCTTTTTTTTTCAGCGGAAACCAAATCAGCAAGTTTGTACAATGGGGTTGTTTCCTTCAGTCAAAAGTATTACTTTTAGTCACTGAAATTGATAGAATGAGTAAAAAAAAAAAAAAATAACATAGACTCAGAAAGTGTTAGTGATAGGGAAATCAAAAGGACAATTTTCCTAATATTACAAAATTTTCAAGGTATAAAAAGTGAATTTGCTGCTCATTAAGCTATTTTGATCTTTCTCCTGAATTCGCCCTTCTTTCCTTCATTGTTAATGCTGCTAATTGTTTGAAAAATATTCAAATTAGCTATTATGTCACTTATTTTATTTCTTTAAAATGTGTCAATGAATTACGAAGACCAAAACTACTCGTAAAATAACCTATGCTCCAAAAAAGAAAAAGATGTTTTAGAAAGTTTGACTACATTTTCCTATAAATTTCTTTGCGGCTAGCCAATACTTCAATAAATTATGCTTGATTGGCATTGCAGCACGATGATTTATAGATATTAAAGTGCTCATTAAACATTCTGTCAGTACATAGAGTATAAAGAAATATACATAGAGAGGCCCCGTCTATGGTAAAAAAGAGATGAAATTGAAGCCGGAATTATAGGATACAGCGGTGCAATGATGGAGCGGGGTTATGATAACAGGATCGCTTCGCGAGAACAGTTTTTACAAATCTCGCAAAGGGACCGTATAAAGTAGCTGGCGGATTGGTTTGCATTTTAGTTCATGTTTTAATGCAATTTCAAAAACATGCTTCATAAACTTGCAACGATATCTAAGTTTAAATTAACAACCAATTGAGATTCAGTAATGGAGTGTTTTGAATCAAGATGTATCCCAAGAAGCTAGGGATCTTGGGATACAGCGGTGCAACTTCCGGCTTCAATTTCTTAGTATAACGGGGTCTCTCTTATGTGTCAGCAGAAAGACTAGCTCGCACTTTCAATAAATTTAACACGCAGAAAATGAGTGCTAAAATACAGTTCATCCTAGGTGGGACAAACCTAACCTGTTAGCATTCTGAAGGCTACGCAGATCCTAATCACCGCATTACGAAGCTACCAAGTTGTGTGTGCATTAACTATGGTTTGAAAGTTATATCAGCATTGTTATCATCCTTTTTATTATCTGATTGAGAAAATATTCAGAATATAAGTATAACGCGTAAAGTTGAACTAAATTTATGTGTATAAAACCAGTGCTGAATTTACGCGAGGGCTCACTGGAGCTCTCAGCTCATGCCCTTCCTTATTTATAGCGAATTTTTATAGAAATTAGACGGAGTAGTGGAACTCTTTAATATTGCGCTCCGGAGTCTGCCAATTCATTAGTTATGCAGACTTGCCAACCCTTCCGCATTTTGCAAAAGCTTTCAGCATTTAGTCCATATTTTCCACTTTTACGCGCTCGTTATCGAATATTCCGCAATTTCGTATCAAGTGTATTTTATTAGAAAATGTTCCTTTTATTAGCTTAAGATGAAGAACAAGCTGAAGATGATGTGATGGATGAATTGGAAAAGAAACTCTGCAATCTTCAAGTGGAGAGCTTGAAGATTACAAAGGAAAATGTGGATGAACAAGTTTCTGGAATGTGTTCTATTAAACAGAAAAAACTTTAAAATTTAGAAACTTTCTAAAAATTTTCTGGCCATTCTTTTTATTCCGCACTAGTGCTACCCGCACGGCTTTGCCCGTAATAGAAAATTAAAAGGTCTTTTGGTTCGCCTGTATATTTACAAATAATGTATGGTGAATTTTCTCGCCAATTGGCTTGTGCCCATGTTACGGTTCCACGTTATGATAACTTCGTAATTTACTCGTCCATCTTATGATAATTTTGTCCTTAAAATTTGAATAAAAAAAAAAACCACATCGAATTTTCAAAAAATCGCTTCGAGGTGCACACCCTCATGCTACAGACTAACTTTGTGCCAAATTTCATGAAAATCGGCCGAACGGTCTAGGCACTATGCGCGTCATAGAGATCCTGATAGACAGAGATCCGGACAGCGAGAGATCCTGACAGACAGAGAGAGATCCGGACAGAGAGACTTTCAGCTTTATTATTAGTAAAGATAAAGATAGCAACGTAGAGTATGGGATGGCACTTTCACTCGTCAAAAAGAACAGCTGATGGAACTTTGGAAAAATTACTGGTTATCAATTAAAGAAAAGAAAAAAAAAACCTTGTTATAGTTGATTTTTTGAAAGAAAAAGAAAAAAAAAGAAAGAAAACAAATATGCAAACGCTGTTTCTTTGAGCTAGAAATAAGTGTGAGATTTATTTTATTAACAACTAGTGGTACCCCCACGGCTTTGCTCGTACTAGAAAATTAAAAGGTCTTTTGGTTCGCCTGTATATTTACAAATAATGTATGATGAATTTCTTGCCAATTGGCTTGCCCATGTTACGGTTCCACGTTGTGATAACTTGGCAATTTACTCGTCTATCTTATGATAATTTTGCTTGGGAAAATGTTCTTAAAATTGGAATAGAAAAAGAACAAAATCGAATTTTGGAGAAATCGCTTCGAGGTGCACACCCCCATGCTACAAACTGACTTTGCCAAATTTCATGAGAATCGGTCGAACGGTCTAGGCACCATGCGCGTCACAGAGATCCAGACATTCAGACCGAGAGACATCCAGATATCCAGACAGAGAGACTTTCAGCTTACTCGTTATAAATTTGTGTTGCAATAAAATTATAGTTTATGTTTCATAAATGGTCGAAAATGTATAGAATTACCTGATTTTAATGTTAACGATGGTAAAATATGTTTTTTTTTTTTTTGGTAACAACTTCTTATAATCACGTGTTTTGTTATGAAAATGTCAAAGTAAAATAATTGTATAAAGTATCACGATAACTAGACGATGAATTTTTAGTTATACTTTAATCACACACAATAATTTGATGACACGTAAAATCTTCCTCATTTTAAATTATTTCTGCCTCAATTTTTTAGATAATCTTCTGATGCATGTTACAAAGCAGAGGTTGAATCTAGTAGAACCAATCGATTGACTAATCGAGGAATGAGTCTGGTGCCTAAAGTTACTAACAAAGTAACTTAACTCGATTTAATTTACTAATTGATTCAAATGAATATGATTCCGGACTATGGAGTACAGTTGCCGTATGAGATGCTGTCGCATATTAGATAACGCATGGTATCTCATATTAGGAACTAACCTTGTTGCAAAACAAATAACGCTTCCCAAAGTTAAATACACAGATTAATTTTAACCTATCATGTCTAATTATAACCATTATATAAAACCATTAAAAAAATCACTTAGTTTTAACCGAATAGATTACATTCCAACAATAACACTCTAGAAAACTGAAAAAAGGGAATAAGCATAGCCCACGCATCGACTACTTCATCGAAGCAAGTTGGTTGCTCCAAAGAATTTTCACTGTGTATGAAACGTACACTGCAAAAAAAAAAAAAAATAATAAATATATATATATATATATATATATATATATATATATATATATTAATTTGAATTTTTGGCATCTTGAATTCAAATTATGTTTTTCGCAATCACGAGCGTGTGTTTATGAATGCGCGTGTGTGTTTGTGTACGCTCATGTGTGTAGGTGCGTATGTATGCATGTGTATGCGTGTTGTGTATGCAGTGCTGTCTGTGTACGCGCATGTGTGTGTTTAGGCGTTCGTGTGTGCGTATGTAGGCATATGCAGGGCCGTATCCAGAGGGGGGGCCTGACGGGCCCGAGCCCCCCCCCCCCCCCCCCCCCCCCCCACCCCCCCCCCCCCCCCGAAACCCGAAATGTTTTGTACCGTAAAACAGAAGAAGGTTTTTTTTTTAAATTCCTAATGTCAGAAAAAAAAATGACAAAGTTTTTTTTATTCTCAATTTTGCTACTATTCAAAATTTATCATATTTTGAAGAAATACAGAAAAAGCAGTTCTAGTTCTCATTAGCTGCAAGGCACACTTGAAATTTAGACCTTTAATTAGGACTTCCTGCTCTCTTTCCCAATTCATTTCAGGGCAGTCCAGGGTTAAGGCAGGCCCTTTGTCAGTTCGGTCGACTACCAAACTGACTTCTGTGCACTTCCTCCTCCACTGTTAATACCTGTAGTATGAGAGAAAAAAATAACACTTACTCTACTCTCTTTCATTTTCTGCACTACTTGTGATTGAAAAAAAAAGTTTGTTTCGAGAAATATTTCGTTGCATTTCTTTTAAACTTAAAACGGGTGTGTCTTACAAAGTTATAGGGTCTGGTGGGGTAAAGTGGTCATAATATCGTAGGTTTTCAACTTAGGTGGATAATAGAAACAATAAATTCTTTAAACACTTCAACATTTTTTGTTGTTATTTTACATTGCATTATTAAAGAACACGGTACATTGCATTTCAGGAAAAAAATATTGAATTTAAGTAGTTTTATAACACTTTCAATTCCCTTTGTATTTATGACCACTTTACCCCATGGGATGGGGGAAAGTGGTCATAGCATGGGGTAAAGTGGTCATAGTTTAAAAAAACTGCAAAACCGTTACAAATAACCCTAATTTTTGTATATTTCGGTTATTTTTATAGTTACAAGTATATGTACGAGTATATACGGGTATACACGTGTCTACTATACGTGTCGTGTAGACATGAGTAAACATGTTCATATATGAATAGATACATGTATACATCAGATGCATGCACATGCCTACTTAAGTATATACGTGTATACACGAGTTTATACACGTATATACTCACGCATGTATACGTGATTACCTATAGGAGTGTATACGTGTCTACACGAGTATATACGTATCACGTGTATATGCGAGTAAAGCGTCGAAAAGAACATGATATGCGTGTTTTGCTCTTGTATCTCGAGTATATGCGTGCATACCTGAGTATATACGTGTACAGTCGACGTATATACGCATATATAAGTGTACATACATACTTATACGAGTATACACGAGTTAATTCTTGGATATATCCAGTGCGTGTTTGTACGTGTCTACTCACGTAAATATATATGAAAGCACGAGTATATTCGTACGTTTACGTGTAAACACGATTATATGCCTGTTAGACGTATATACGTGCATTTACGTGTATACACCATTACATGTATCCACGTATATCCACGAGTATATCCGCTAATATACATGAATGCTTACAGAATGAATCCAAGATTTTTTGCAAAATCTAAGTGGTGTTAAAGGGGATGATAAGAAGTAAAGAATCATAAGGAATTTATGGTCGCTGACGCGCTACATGCACAAAAGGTCAGAAACTGACGTTAGCAAAACAGGTCACAAATTTGTTACACAAAGATGATTTTACCCGACATTTTAGTTTTTAAGACATATTTAGAGCAGTTGTTAAAAGTTACGGCCTGTAGTAGTTCTAATACACGCATCGCAACGAAGGTGCAGCGACTGATGAAAGTTTTTCAAAAGTCTCGTAATTGCAACAGAGTGATTGCGATGCATGTATTACAGCTGCCGGCCGCAAATTTCATCAATAACTTTAAAATTTTCTTAAAACCTAAAATGTTGTGTAAAATTGTCTTTGTGTAATAAATTTGTGACATGTTTTGCGTCCATCAGTTTCTGGCTTTGCGTGCATGTAGCGCGTCAGCCTTGAGTTTGATTCTGGATGTTTCTCATGATTCTTGCTTCTTATCATCCCATCTAACACCTTATAATAATTTGACCAAGAGTTTAGACTCACCCTGTATACATGTATATCATATGCTTGAATGCAAGTGGCTACTCGAGTACGTACGCGTATATACGTGTCTCCCTGAGTATGTAATTGTTCGTATATATACGAGCATATAAGCGGGAATATACGTGTATAGTCGAATGTATATCTGTATAGATAAAAAATACTTGCAGGTACCCAAATACGTGTTTTTATTGGTGCATTTATGTGAATACGTATATATACGTGCCTACACGAGTATATGCGTATACATACGCATATACTCGTATATTTAACCCTGTTTGTTGTAAAAACAATACATATTAAGTGAAATTAATATTTAATTTATATCTGCCTTATACTTAAAGATTTAGTGACTTTAGAAGAACAATATTCGTTAAGCCTAATATTATGACCACTTTACCTCATCTTACTTAAATTGTTCTAACAAATTATTCAAAATAGATTCAGCTAACTGCTAATGAGTAAGAGTTCTTGAGACATGTAGGAAGCTTCCTGTGCAGTCAATCTGTTCATAATTCTAACAAACAAAATTTCCCAAGGAAGTTAAAAAAGGTGTTTAGATTTTAAGAATTTTCATATTTACACAAAATATTTTTTTTTACCAAATAAAATTTTGCCAGTTGTAAAATTTTGTATTCAAAATATAGTTTATAAATACACTACCCTAAAATAAAATTTTCACATTTATTCGAACATTAATTTCCAAGCTATAGCCATTTATTTGAATTATGACCACTTTACCCCATTGACCACTTTCCCCCACCAGACCCTAATCATTTTGTAAGACTGCAATCAACTTCTGAAAAGTGTAAATAAAGAGCTTCAAATAATTTCAACTGTTCGAGAGTCTTTAAAAATTATTTAAGTTTTTGAAATTCCTTGAAATGTTCTCCAATTTTGTATCTTATCAAGAAAATAAAGTATGAATTGTCCAAATGGCTAGAATATTACTCTTCCGTTCTCATTTTCTTAATGTCTACACCGTTTCTTTTAAACTATTTTGTACAATTTTCATACTGTAGTAATATAAGGTCTCAAAATACAGATTTTTTTTTTCGAAAATTTCTCGGTTGAAAAACCCCCGGACCCCTGAAATTATGGATGTTCTACATCCGACTTAAAGGGACACTCTCCTGTTATCCCTACCACTACAATACGTGTAGTGGTAGGGATAGGTGAATAAGAAAAATAATAAGAAATTAAAATAACAACAGTCCAAACAGTGGAATCATTAAAAATCGATACAAAAAGTCTTCTATGTTAACATTTTTATGCGTTTGGTGTGTCTATATATACTATATGTGTGTGTGTTAGGGCAATGTGCTAATCTGGGCCCCTCCCGAAAAAAATTTCTGGATACGGCCTTGGGCATATGTGTTTGTGTCTGTGTGCAGGCATGAGTGTGTGCGTGTAGGAGTGTGTGTTTGTATCTTTGTGCAGGCATGAGTGTGTGTATGTGTGTGTGTGTAGGATTGGACGCAACCTGGAGACGGTTTTCGCAAGAGGAGCAGCATCGTGAGGCCGGTCGACGCGACGGTGGTGCAGGCAGAGGGATTTGGTGGGAAAATAAAAGCATAGGAATTCAAAACAGTCAAATGAGAACAATAAGCAATCGTGATTGCTCAAAAAAAAAGCGTAAAGTTACCAATATTAACGGGTGTTACCCTACACAAATTCTGCAGTGTAGTATCATTGCTTTAAAACCTCGAATTGTTGGAGGAACCTTCCACTATGGTTTCAATAGAATTCAAAGGGCATGCGTAAAATCTTCTTAGCGAAACAAAAATTGGCCTTTGTGGCCGAGCGGTAAAAGCTCTTGCTTTGCGTCCTGTCTGTGATCGCGTTGTGGTTCAGACACCACTCAGGTTATTTCCTCTCTTAGTACAATAAAAATTTCTTGTTTGTATATTTGTTGTAAAAAAGCATGAACTTGATAAATATTGAATGAACGAATAATTTAAAGCAAGAACTGCAAAGAAGGGGTTCCTAGGATAATTTTTTTAAGTTTTAATATTGTTGTAACGAAATTTCAAGTATTGTAACCTACTAATTTATTTTTGTACTTTCAACTTAAAACGTGTATAAAAAAATTATTACTTAATCATTTAATATGTTTGGATAATTTTTTTAAACCATCGAATAGTTAACTTGAAGCATAAGTCTACTTACAATTAAAAATGAGTACGCGTTCAACAGAATCAGATGAAAGCTGAATTTTTGATAATGTGTAACCCTTCAAGCAATTTCTCTGTAAGCATGGAGAAAATTCTGGTGTAGCCTTAAGCAGAAATTAGTGAGACGTTAACCTTCATTACCATGGTGTAACCTTCCACAAGCCATGAGTAACTTTACACCAGTTATACCAGTTAGGTTGCTCCAGAACAGTAAAAGCAGCTAAGCTACCACCGATTTTAAGGAGTAAGGTTAAACAGAGTTGTTTATAGTGGATAGAAGATATACTATCTGTAAAGATGTGTGAATGATACTAGAGCAAAAATACGTAAAGATAGACAAATGTATTAATAAATGCCCCAAATACATAAAATAATTTCAATAAACACTACGGTTAAACACTGATCAGCTGCGTGTCAATATTTTAGCATTTCGATTGTTAGTATTGACCACTGCAGGAGAACGTATCTATTATTAGGTGGCAACAGGTAAAGCTTCCTCACTCAAGTCAGCTGACAAGTTCTGGAACAGCTCTATACTGAAAAATCAGAATATTCTTTATATTGCTCTGACTTTTCTGACTAAGATAAGCTACCCCTTAGGTGGAATAAATCTTCAAAACTCTCCTTTCATTCAGAATCCAAAGATCAACTCTCAAAACTCTGTGGGCAACGAACCTCGCTTTGAGACATGGAACATTGACAGCTCTTCAGATATGTCAACCACCTGCGGATTTAAAAGAACTCGGGCATGTCATCGAATTTTTGACAGCACGTTTTGTCATTCAAATGCCCGCAATGGTCAGGTCTCATAAACAATTTTGGTGCAGGAGACATTCGAATTGCTATTTCGGGCGATTTCCTCGAAGCTCGAATTGACAGGCTTCAACTCCCCTCCAGCAGACTTGCTTTCATTTTCGGACTTTCGATTTTTATGTGTTTATTCCTTCTCTTTTTATTCTCGTTCGAGCCGAGCTGAACCACTTTCGATTTTGCCCTCCTAGTCCATTCAATACGCATTAATTGGATACGGTAGTGATTGTTGGGTGCCAGCTTTCTACTTGCTCGGAAAAGCTCCTGTCGAGACAAGTGGTCTGATGAATAGAATTCTTTTGGAGTTTGGAGGTGGGACGAAAAGTTCGGCATTTTATTTTTGTGTTCTTAACCAGTGGCTACCGCGTCTGGCGGAGGCGTTCCACGCAACAACAAAAACGAAGACGATTATGGAAAAAAATTACAAAGCGAAAGGGGGGGGGGGGCTGTAAGCCCTTTTGGAACGACGTGCGCCGTAAGAAGAGAGAAAAATTCCGCCTTCTCTCTACATTTTTTCCCCTCCTTTGTCCATCTTTTGAGGTTTTGTCCGCGCCCATGGCGAAATTTGATCCGCTTTGGAAGACTACGGCTCGTCAAGGAAGCTTGTCAATGCTATCTGGAGATAATATCACAAGAGGAGTATTTTTTAAATTTTTCCTTTGGGAAGGGAGAGAAGTAGAAAATCTATTCTCACAGATGGAAAGCATCTAGTCAGATAAGCGTATTGTAGAGGTTATGCAGAAAATTAGCGGAGGATTTCTCCCAGAAAACAAGATTAAAAGCTTTAGTAAAAGCGATAGTGAAAATTCCTATTGTCGTGGGAAGTTATCGATTTCCGTTTTTGTTGCGCGTGCTTCTCTTTTTTGAGTTCGGACCTCAGTGACGTTTCAATCCAAAAATTGGGAATGGGATTCGATCTTGCATTTCAAGCTTCTGACTTTTATAATAACAGTATAAGATGCTGATGAAAAATGTAATAATATTATGAACTTTTTTTTTTTTTCCGGCACTAAGAGAAATTCGTAAAGCAGAGTCAAGTTAAGCTATAAATTGCTTTCCCTTTTTGACAATCCTTTAACTTCTCTGTCCTAACTGTCAAAGCGTTGGGTTCTTAACCATTTTAATCCCATGTACCACTTTTGAGTATCATTTACTATACCTCTACATCAGCAGAAACACTTTTTCACAAGTTTATGAACATGTGTTATATGAGTACAAATTCAACTGATAAACAGGGGATAATTAGTGGGAACTGAGGACTAGTTTTTCTTTACAAAACGTATTCATGTTCAGCTCAGCTTGGTCAACTACAACCCTAAACCATCTTCAACACTCTGTATTTGCTCTTTGATAGAGCTTAATTTTTGACGGAAGAAACGCAGGAGTCCGATACTACCGTGGGCAATTTAAGGACAGTAACTGATCTTTTTCCCCATCTATTGTACGTTAGCTTTATTGCATAAGCTTGCTTATTTGGTTTCCGCTGGCAAAAAAGTGCGAAAAAACGCCTAATTTCATGCTGTTTATTCAATCCAAAACGCGTTTCTTCAAGTATCTCGAAAACTCATTTCTGCAGATATCGCCATTTACCTGCCCACTGCAGTATAGTCCTTAGAACTTATAATTCTTAACCCTTTCAGACGTGGCGTCCGGATACCGGACATGAACTTTAAACAGCTGCTAATCATTTATTAATTGAATAAATTACTCGATTTTTTACGCAACTGACACTTTACAGTCTGCTTATTATTATCTGTACAAGAATTTTCCATTTTGGGATTGACAACATAAAGAAATTGGGGTTGGGAGATAATGGGACTGGCCCATTTTCCCAACCACGGATTCTCGTCACAAAAGCGAATTTTTTTTTCCTGATCTTTTAAAAAATATAGATAATCTTTATATTAATCATTTCAAATGCTAATATTATGTTTTATTATTGTTAAGATAATATTTTACAAGGAAGTTTGTTTGATGTTTCATCGTTTTATTATCTGAAATATGTATTTCAATAACATATGTCTGGATTATTGGACGTGTCATAACTCTTTTAATTTCTCACTTATAAACTTGAAATTTTGTCTATAAGATACTCTTTACCAAAGTACACTGTCTACCAAATAAAAACACTTTAGGTTAATTATTTCAAAATTCCGTCCAAAATGGGAAAACACATAAAATCGAAAAGAAGTGCTGGAGTTGAGCGAATCCCCTGCTCTTCGGGTATGCAAAACCCGAAAACTCTTCAACGCACAAGTAAGCCGTTATAACCTGAAAAAGGAGCTTCATAGTAATGTCTGCTAGCTCTTTGTGTTATTTTTCAACACCAGTCTAGAAGTTAACTAACAAATTATGAACATACTTCTATTTCTATGTAGGATACCACAATATAATTTCACTTTTGTTGCAATGGGGTCGTTTCCAAAATTTCAAAAGTATTTTGTTCTGAAAGAGTATGCTTAAAAACATAGGATCTGACCATTTTTTGATAAATTTGTTTTCGTTTAATATTTTTAAAAAAAATTACTTAAATCGGAGCGCTTTCATTGTTTACGGCTTCTGCCGATGACATCACAAATGATGAAATGCCATTCAGTGTTGCCATTCACGGTCCAAAATATTTAATTCGCATGGCAACTCACGTGTATTGGCAACGATATGATTGATAGCAAGCATAGACCGCAATATTTAATTCGCTGCTTGATTATCATAACGTGGAAGCGTAGTAGAAAGATGCGGCGAAGTGCATCATTTGTGACGTCATCAAGACTACGCCTTGTTTCAAAAATTGGACATTTAAAAAAATTAATTAAAAAAAAAACTGTTGGGAAAATAAAAGTATTTTCGGGGTCCATGCTATTTTTTTTTTTTTTTTTCTCATTCTATCCATTTCAATGACTTAAAGTAGTACTTTTGACTGAAGGAAACCACCCCATTAAAATCTGGCAATATCAATACGAATTCGCAGACTTTTCGTAGTTAACTGCGTACCCCCAAGAGCAGACGTACCAGTACCACCAGGTGAGAACCATTGTCCAAGAAGGTTTTTGAATAAGATCGGACTTTAAAATTCCTTCTTTAATCAATTATAACAAAAAAATTCTTCTTGGACAAGTTCTGTTCTATAAATATTTCCCTATTGCTTTAGACGAGCAACATATTGATTGCAGAGCAGTCAAAATTCAAAGAACTTCTAAAAAATGGAATGGCTTTTTTATTTGCAAAGATCTATATAAATATGAAGACGCCATTGTCCTGTGGGGGAGCTAAAGTTGGGAGGTATTATGCCCTGTGACCGTGATCGACATTTAGGTGTTTAGACATTATAGTCATCATTGCAGCAGAGTTTTTTCAGCAGTCTGCGACGCAGATTGGAAATGCAAATGTTTTGCAAGTTAAACTGACATTAAATTTATCGTGAAATCTAAAGCAACACCGAGAAAATTTTGAAAATAAGATGCCTATCTTAAAAACTATGCACACACGCTATAGCTGTGGATTATATCCCAGATATACGATCTTCGTCCGCAGAAATTTAATAAATATCTTTCTTTTAAAAAACTTCAGAGTTTTTTCTTCTCCATACAAGAAATAGTCTGCAGATGACGCTCTTTCATCACCAGAAAGAACGTCATCTTTCTGATGGAATTTGTTTATAATTTCCAACTTTTACAGAACTCTAATCTAAACCTTTTTTTTTTTTTTAAGCAGATTTTAAATGCAATTTTATGTCTTTACTCACGCAATTGGTTTTTCAACACTGGCTGAAAAGGAAAGAAAGCTCAGTGGTTTAAATTTTTTATCTATTGCCAACTTCCCTTTGCATCCTGCATTTAAGATTCGCAAAATTTAGTGTTGTGATTTTCCTTTCTTTCCCGTGTTTCCCATGTTATATCGAAAAAATTGAATGTATTGGTATTTTATATGTGTTTTGACCCGAGAGAAATTCATTGCAGTATGAGGTCGCAAATCAGGTTCGTTTTTTTTTAATTTCTAATTCTTAACCTCAGAGCTAGAAGAACGTAAGTCACATTTTGACAATTTTACAGAAGAGAGGACAAACTTTTTTTCTGGCGCACGCAAAGTTTGAGAAGCATGCTCTTGCTCTTTTAACCCTGGTAAAAAATTGAAAAGGTTTTTTTTTTGAGCAATCACATTGCTTATTGTTCTCACTTTGCCGTTTTTGGCGTCTTATGATTTTATTTCCCCCCTCCCCGCCTCCCTCTGCAGCACCACCGTCGACCGGTCCCTCCCGATGCTGCTCCTCTAGCAAGCACCGTCTTCAGGTTGAAACCATGTCCTAAACACGCACGCATCCATACACACACGCATGCCTACACACATGAATGCCTACACACTGTCGCATACATATATACACACGAACGCCTACACACCCACACACGCGCACATACATACACGCGTACATACACACGCATAAGCCTTTTACACAAAGACATACACGCCTACATACACACATTGGTGCCTCCAAACAAACTCTTGATAGCGAAAAACATAATTTGAATTCAATATGTCAAATTTCAAATTAATTATTATTTAAGAATTACGTTCACATGGCTCGCAGGCTTCTACATACGATGCACTAATAAACAGAAAATCGTAATTTTTGAACTTACGTAATTCTAGCTCTGAGGTACAGAATTTAATATTGGTTTTTGTTTTACGATATTTTTTGAAATAGATGAGAAGTTTAAAGTATCGATTTTTCGTGTAAATATGTCTAGCTAGACACGTTTCCCCCTTAGTGAGCGTCATTACCCTACTTTCCCCTATATATCGTTCCTACCCAAATGGAAGATGATGAGTATTATTCTTTTAATTCGTGATGAAACAATGTTGTTTCTAAATATCTTGCAGGATTTTCTTATGTCTTTGGAAATTTTAAGCTACTTATTAGATTTTCAAAGGCAAGCTCTTGGAATAGTCCCTGCGGCTTAGCTAAGAATTTGAAAATAAAACGAAACATGAACGTGCGCCATTGTCAATTAGTTTTCTTCTCAAAGACAGCAGTGAGAATATCTCCGAATCAAAGCAAGAAACATCATAATAAATAGGAATTCCTGTCACTACTAAGAGCCTCGCTTTTGTCGAGTCAGTCACGAACAAACAGCTCAAAAGCACCGGTTTATGTTATTTTCTTTCACGTCATTTTTCCACCGGCAAAACAAGGAAATAAAGCATCAGCCAAAAAAATAAATGGACAACGCGAGAGAAAAGAGAATTTGAAACTTTGTTGTTAGAAGTGACAGCTACAGTGTAGCAGAAGGCATTAAAAGACAAAAGTAATCCCATTTAATTCACCTAAATTTAAAAACAGTTTATTTCAGGAGGGAACAATAAAGTAACACTTGGGTTTCTTTTTAAACTGGCGGTTATAAAAAAATCCGAGTGCTGCATGTACGAATAATTATTTTCAGACAAAGGGGGTATTTAGATTCGCAGAGATGAGTTTTTCACATTTGACTTTCAAATCTGACCGTCCCGAGTGTTTTTATGGCTGAGAAACAAAATTGCGACTCGCTGCAGCTGTTCTAAATTTGCTTTTATGCTTCTGATTTTTGTTTTTGCTCACGTATGAGTGCCATTTATCTTTTATTGAATAGAATTTTTAAAAATAAATGTTTACTGACTTCATTGTGAGTTGTTTACTTTTTCTAAAACAAAACAAAGGGCTTGTTGTCTCCCGTAGAACTGCTTTCTTGGATCCAGATATTCTTCATGAATTATGCATGCTTGCATTAATTTTGTTATTACCTCAGATTTCCGGAGCAAGACCCTGGCTATGATGTTCGATCTTTTTTTTTTTTTTTTGGATGGGAGGTCAAGCAAATTCTGACTGCTTGAATGTTCGAACTTGGACGTAGTGCACAATGTTGACCGAATACGATGCTACAACGGCAACAAAATATATCTCAATAATAAAAATAATGCTGTGGATAACACAAACTACAGTGATTGATACATCCCAAGTGACGTCCATCTTTGCTTGTCATGATTTTACGTGTTTCAAACTTATCGTAAACTTTTTTCTCAAAATTGAATGCAAAATTTGACTGTTGATTCTCATGGAAAATGGAAAAGTTCTTCGGCAGCAGGCGCAGACACAAGGAGTAGGCGTGTCCCCTGCGCTTGCCATGCCCCTTACTTACCTCTTTCTTGTGAAAAGTAATTCCAGGAGTTTTCTGAGACTTGCTGTTCTGTAAGCATAGGCAACACATGTCATCATCTTCCAGTTGAGTTGAAGTGAAAAGCAAAATCATTTGAATTGATTTCGTAGCTCAAAACACAACGAACTACTCTGTTGAATCTGAGTGAAGCTAGGCAAATAAAGGTAACGGATCGGTTGCAGTGAAAGCTTCACTAAAGGCCTCTTATGGCAGCTCCCTCCCTCCAAATAATTTATATATTTACAGAGCCAGAGGCGGACTGACCCACCAGCCAATGGGACCGGTGCGCCCTAGCACCCTCAAACCTTTGCGCCTTCTCTTATTTATTTATTTAATTATTTTTTTCGCCCTCAAACATGTGCGATTTTTTTAAAAATTTTATTTATTTATTTATTTATTTGGTCCTCAAATTCGTGCGCCTTTCTCCCCCCCCCTCAAACCTGTGTGTTCTTTCAGAGTCGAGGTTGGCTCCCTCTTGGGGAACACAGTCCGCCCGCCCCTGTATAGAGCCCGTCGTATTTTAAACTTATATAACTGCATTCTATTCTAACGAATTTTGCTGTAAAATTCAAATTTCTTCTAAAACAATTAAAACGCCAATAACAATTTGTAATGTCGGCATTAAATCAAGGTTTTGTTTTTCATTGTAAATAGGGTACCCCTGCAAGAAACCTCTTCTTTCCTTAGCAGCTACACTACTTGCGGATTTCGAAAATGAAAACTAAGATCTTATCCTTAAATTCGACCTTCAAAAGCACTTTTCTCTTCGAAGCAACAATCTTCGATGGCGCGTGTCAAAATTTTGCTAAAGATCGATTCCATTCCCCTGATATTTTCCCTTTTGACAGTTAATTGAAAAGACTTGAGGTCGGAAACTACAATCTGAAAATCCTATTTTTTTTCCCCTCATGTCACAGTGCAGCAACTGAAGCGAAGATTTAAGAAATCGTATTAATAATTACGTGTCAGTTCCATTAAGATTCTTCGACGCAATTACTGTTGCCACTTGATATGAAGAGAATTCTCTTTCATTATTATTAATAAACGATTTAATGATTCCAGGGGCTGAAAAGGTCTGATTTGGTTGTCGTTCGTTTGATCGCATCACTTACTTGATACTAATTTTTTTTTCTCTTGCTCTTTTCTCGTTGTTATTGATCTGCTGATGGCCATTGATTTGGTAGGAAGAAGAAACTATTCATCATTGAAATAGCTAATCTTTATGTACTTATAAATACATTTCTTTTATGATACGAATTAACGAAAAGTAATTAAAGCACTGCACAACGTCCTGCGAAGAACGATTTTTCATACATAATTATCTTATTTTTTTCTATTAACAAATTTCATTTTCCTCTGTAACTGTGGAATGTTGCCTTATTACAAAATCTGATTAGCATTTTTAGCGCGTTGGAATTTTTGTTAATTCAGTTAGTCAACAACATTCCCTCAAAAATACTCATTATATGAGGAAACATTGTAGCTATGTAATTAATTTTAGAAGCATTATTTCAAATAGATCTTTTTCATTACCTTTTCATCTACTTCTAGTACTTTTAAAGACTTATGTAACATGCAATCCTAAAAGCAAAGCTACAAACTACTGACTAGCTGAAAAGTTAATTTTTGATAAGGAAAATTTTTTGTTGTCAGAGGAAAGTCTTTTTGATCTTCATTAATTTTATTTCATATTGTACATTTATTTGTCGAAGGCCACCATACATTTTAGCTTAACTGCATTGCCATGCCGATGTGTTGGAATGTTCATTAATATACTAGAAAATCGCCCGTCAAGGTGTGGACGGGTGAAAATTGCTTCTGCATTTGAACGAAGCCATTGCCTGTTTGGTGATATTTTGATAGTTGAAAATTGTTACCCTTACTCCAGTGGATCAACCCTAAACTCCAGTAGATAGTGTTCATTGTTACCACTTTTTCGTTTCTTCATTCCCCTGAAATGACACAGTCTTATCAGTAAAACAGTTAAGTTACCGGATCGAGTTCAGCCTTGTCACAATAAAGCCTTTCCCTGCATGTTAAACCATTACCAAAACATATCAAATTATCATGCTGTAGCGCGAGTTTCATTGTTGAAACTCACGGGTTACTCGATCATTGGGTATTATATATATGAGGATGAGCTTATGCTTTTCGGCTGCTAATGACAGAGAATGTTCCTTACATGATGTACGCGTGTAAATTAATATTTTATTTTCAGTTATCATGGTTATGATTTTATTTATAAATGTGACAGAAGTTTCATATTTAAACTTTGAAGAGATGTAACATGGTGATTTTCTAAAATCCTAACAATATTATATCCTAGGCGTCTAACAAGAATTGTTTGGCCTTGAAAGTTTTTCTTTTTTTTTTTTTTTTTTTCAATTGTTAAGAAATTACTTTCCTGGTATTATTCCATTCTTATTAAAAAAAAAAAACTCTTTTGTTTTTTTCTACAAAAAGGTTTTGTAGAAACAGAAAGTCACTCTCCTGGCGTGTCCCAATTCGTTTCTCAAATGTACTTAAATTATTTTAAAATTTTATATCAATATTGCACAAATTCAATTTGTAGAAACTATGCATACTTAAAGGTGTAAAATACCATTCTATAAAGAAAATTTTATTATTTTAATTATCAAAGTTCATTATTTTACAGTTTGTTCCCAGGTTTTCATGTCACTCTCTCTGCCTAGAAATGAGTTCATATTACCATTTTGTTGGATTCCTTGAGTATTTTGTTAATATGATTTTTCTTCTGTTCTTATTAAAATTTTGAAGTTCAAAAATGGGGCATGTCACATTTTTACTGTCATTCTCCTGGACAACATTTTTACTTTGAATAAAACAAAACTTTTTAATTCTACCCATACCCCATTGTAAAAAACGATTCAGAAACGTTCCTGGAAAATAAAAGGCAGCTGATGTGTGCCCAATTTCAACCAGTAACATCTCTTACAAAAACCAAGAGTGTTTTTCGATAAAAGTGAGTAACCTTCCAGAAATGATGGGAAATCCTCCCCAGTTAAGGTCAGTCGTAAACCTTCTACAAAAAATGAATAGGTTTAATGTATTTGATTAGCACCTTCCTGGTTTACCTAGAAACCTCCAGAAGCATTATATTAGCGCAACCATGGCCAAAGCTACGCGAATAATTGCAAGCAAGAACCAAACATATTCCTTGCCTGCAATTTCTGCCTCGCAGGGCTGCAGCTATCCAGTGACTTATTTGCTCCCATTGGGGGCTTAGTCAATCCAGACGGACCGTAATTAAACCTGAAGCCGATACACTTAATAAACACGCTCAGTCAACCTTTAAACTGGTAGCAAAAAACATTTTTCACACCAGTGAAAAGTCTGCATTCGTGCATCTTTTAGCAATTCAGTAAACTTTTTTTGCGAAGATACTTGATTTTGCGGGGAAATAGGTGAAAACCTCTTAAATCCCGAAACGTTCCACGGAAATACCCAGTAGCGTTACGGATTTTTTTACAGGGTTATGTCATGGGGTTGTTATTTAATTAAGAGGTTAAAAAAGAGAAATAACAGTATTTACCTTGATCATAATTCTGGGCTTACATAATAGGCAAGTTGTAAGGAAAATGTCAAATCTCCTGGCGCATAAAAAAAATGTCACTCTCCTATCATTATTTATAAAGTAATACACCCAGTAAAATAGGATTTATTTCCAATACATTAGCTAGAAAATACGATTGGGATTTAAAAAAAAAAAACAATAAAGCTAAATATGGCAAACTATATACAAAATATATATAGCAATAGAAAATTCTATTAGTTAATTTCTCTCCCTTTTTTTTTCTTGTTCAGATGAATCTTTCAAAAAGAGATCTGTTGGTTATTAATATTTTTTAATTTTAATGTTGCTTGAATACATAAATGAAGTTGCTTTAAATTTCTGACTATGATAATTTTTAGCACAACTTTCTGGAATTAAGTAAATACTTTCTAAATTATTGAATCAAAAATAACAAACAATATAACTTTTTGTAAAAAGCAGAAAAAATCGAGAACTACCCGGCCGATTTCGCTGAAATTTTCACAGTATCTTTCTTTTATTGTATAGCAATTGAAAGTAGCATTTTTAGTACATCAACTGAAAAATATTTTTTTTTGTGAAAATAACTTGTCGTTATTCGGACTGTAAGCTATTCAGTAGATAGCACCGGTTAATCGGCCATAATAGGCTACTTTCCCCGATTATTTATAATCGGCAAAATTTTGCTGATTAAATCAGTGGAAAAAATATAAGCAGACGTGTAACAAGAGACTATGATGAATACATTTGTTATCAGTAAATAAATGTAATTTTCTGCAAACATTACTACAATACGTAGTACGAAAGTGTGCATAGTTAGCTACGATATGCTCATCTCATCTTTTGATGACATATTTTTTTAAAAAAATGTTCAGTTATTTTGTTCTTTGTAACTATGCTTATAATCTTATGATATACATTTTACAACTTACTCTGTAAAATTATTAATTGATTCAGCAAAAAAGTAATTATTAATAAATATTTGATTTAAAAAAGCAAAAAATGTGTTCATACTTGATTATTATAAACTAATGGTTGAAGTTTTCTTTTTGAATAAATACACATTTATACAAAGTTGCAAAACACATTTCATGTGTTGATACTTTTTCTCTTTTAGCATAGTGCTTTTAGGTCCTTATAATTTTTATAAAGAATAAAAGTCTTGAATTAACTTTCTTCTAATAATTTAAAAAATAAATAAACTAAACGTGCTCCTAAATTAGCCTGCTGACCACAAGCTACTTCCTAATGTCAAGTTAACAATGTAATATTATTAAAAATAATATGAAGATTGGCTGAAAGAATTTTGGATAAAATTTTGAAATTGTCTCTCAGAAATAAACTATTACACTATTTCTGAAATCGAGAATTTAAAAGAAAATATGATGGGAAAATTAGTAGCATTAAAAAATAATCACTGTGACGATGGCCGATTATCAACAGCCGATTAATTGGTAATCGATCAATTTGCTTATCGGCGTTTCCCTAATATTTAGAGTGAATAATTTGGAGAAACCTATATATAAAAGGACTGTTCTCGAAGAAATTTTCGCTATTTGGGAGTGTCAGTTAAGGGAGGTTTTACATAGATTTTATTTTGTCATGCAAAAAAACATACTTTTTGATTTAGGTTACAGGTTTTTTTTTTTTTTTACTCTTGTTAAATTTTTGATAACCTTTGATGAAACTCATTTTGTCACTCCTCCCGGTGTGGGAAATTTTGACCCTCTCTTTTGAGGAGTTTAGGATAATTAAAGTGAGTTTTCCTTCTATTTCTCTCATAAGTTCCTAACAAAGAGTAAGTATAATTTTTTTTTTCAGATTTTTAAAGCATTTGCAGTTTTTTAACATTTGTGATCCGAAAATGTCAGTTTTTTTTTGAGAATCACCGAACAACCGCTCCCAATGACTGATGAGAAAATGTTAATTGCTTAGTGAAAACTTTAAAAGACTGAGTAAAAGTTCTTCTATTCTCTACATAGTATAAAATATAATAAAATCTCTAAAAAGCGTCTGTTTCTTTGAAAGCAGAAAAATCTAGAACTACCCGGCCGATTTCGCTGAATTTTCACAGTATCTTTCTTTTAGCCCCGGAAAGGTTTGCAGATCAGTTCGAAAAAAAAATCGACTAGTTCTTTTTTATTCCAATTTAGGCCTAATTTTCACATAAATTCTAGAATATGGGGGTGAAAAATTACTTGCACATATATTAATATTACATATCGTTAGAAAGGGTAGAATTTTCCGCCTTCTACGAAATTTGTTCCAATGCTCTAACTTTTATTAGGGCGGGAGTTATTTGCGTTTTTAGCTTGAATTTTTTTAGGCTTAGTTGAAATTTAAGCACTACTTTCTTCATTAAAAAATCAATAAAAATTAAAGAAATTGTCCCACAGTTTTCTTTTTGACACCATTGGAAAAAGCTACATTTTTTACTCCATTTCTAACTCGACCTTTGGTCGAAAATGTAAGCTTCTAACTCCAGAGGAAAAAAAGTTACAAGACTTTTTAAATCAAGTTCAAAAAATCCCATTTCCATTCAAGTTGTTAACCATTTAATTTTTGCGTTTCCCTGGTTATGCTTTTTGAATCCATTGTATCTTTCACACTTTAATTTCTTAAATTTATTTTTATTTTATGTTTCCATGGTCACGCTTTTTTAAATTCATCTTTTCGATTTTAATTTCTTAAAAGTATTTTAGTAGTGTCATCATTGTTTTAAGGGAAATTTTGCATGATGTTTTTTTTTTTTCTTTTATTTAAGCTTGATTGTTGAGCATAAGTCACTTGATACAATTTTTATTTTCATGGTAGACTGGGCAAAGCCGGGCAACGCAGCTAGTTATGACTAAATGAAAAAAATCACTAAGCACATAAGAAATATCAAAGATTGAGAGAATATTCTGATGGGTAAGTTAAGAAACCAGAAGGGGTCGTTCATAAATGATATCACGCTTTGAAGGGGGAAGGAGGGTTCATAAAATCTCGATAGTTTAGGATAAGGGGAAGAGAGGGGATAACCAAAACTGTGACACGACTGAGACATTTTTTTTTTTTTTTTTGGAAGCATTTTTATAGCAATATGCTTATGTAATATAGCACGATGTGTGAGAAGGGAAGGAGAAGGGGAAGTGTGACACTTTGAGAAGAAGAGGGGGGGCCGATATATTGGAAAAAAGATTTATGGAAAGTCCCAAAGGACTCCGTGAAAAACTCCAATGATTAAGTGCAAACCTCAAAGAATTTTCTGGACAGATCTTTCAAAAAAAAAAAAAAAAAAATCCTAATTACTAAGCAAAATTTTCCTATAACTGAGGAAAAAAGGCTTAGAACTGAGTGAAAAATTTCAGTGACGGAGGGAAATTCAAGTAATTAAGCGAAAATCATTCTGCTTGAACGGAAATTCAAGGGGGGAAATCTTGGTGACGGAGATAAATAAATTACATTATACCAGTGGCGCTGTGAAGCGGGGGGGGGGGGGGGGTAAAACACCCCTCCAGAGCCATTGGTTTTAACATAAATGCAAATTCTAATTCAGTAGTTTATGCATATGAAAGGACTGTTTTTAATCAAAAAACCCGCTTCAGAAGGTATTTTTTATCAAAAAATTCCCTTCAGAAGGTTTTTATAACCCCCCCCTCTCAGAAGGTATTTTTCACAAAAAAAAAAAAACCCTTCCAGAAGGTATTTCTGGCTGAGCTATTGCATTAAGTCAATAACCTGTGCGCACAAACACGAAGTCAAAAATTCTGTCACTGTCGCACTCAGTGAGAAACGAGCATCACTGTTGTATACTAAAATAATGTTCAAAACACTTTTTCAAAACGTTGGACATGAATTCTAGCGTCAAATTCTAATGATTACGGAAAGTTTTTGCAACGCAAAATCTTAGTTAATTAGTGAAAGTTTCCAATGACTAAGGGAAGAAGGATTGTTACTGAGTGAGAAACTACAGTGGCTGAGAGGAAAACTTGAATGATTTACTAAAGTCATGCTGGTTGAATGTCAAGTCAATAGAGAAGTCGCAGTAAAACTGATGGGAAAATCTCAAATTGGAAAAGAATTTCAATGCTTTTACAACGAGCCCCCCCCCCCCCCAGTTATTCAGAAAAAAAACAGGTGTTTTCTCTCCTGTCTGATTAATCATGTTGTGATGAAGTAAGTATTATCAATTTCACCTAACTAATGCTTTAACCAAGCGTTTACGGAATGTTACAGCCCCGAGCTTGATAAATGTTTTATAGTATATACTTTGAGTTACGTTCAGCAAGATATATAGTGCGCGTCATGTTATGTATGGTTGAAGTATTGTTAAAAAATATTAGATCATGTTTTTTTTTTTTTTTTTTTTTTTTAACTGTTGTAATTTTTGTTGTTACTGTTGTTGTTGCCGTGTGCCAACTAGGCTGGCAATTTGGGGTACGCTGCTTCAACTGTACCGTAATTTGGTGTGAAGTCCGACTTCCACAGTACGCACATGCCATAAGGACCCGTTTATAGGGTAAGGGTGATCAAGCCTAATTTTCATTGGTTTGATTGCTATCAGAATGTTTAACCCATTCCTCCACATTTAGTTTTCGAAATGCTTTTTTAAAAATTAGTTTTTCGTCATTTTTGGAAAGTTTCCTGAGTGATCTATTTACGAGTTGTGATTTAGGTTACTATGTATGACAATTCCGGTTAAACCCAGATAATGCTTACTTCGCCAATTGCCATTAGTCGATCTCACACAGTTTCAGGTTTAAGCGATTTTGTAGATTTGTTTGACACTATCGACTAGGTAAAACATTCATAAAAGGTGGTAGAAGGATATGGGGTAAATAGTCAAACTTTTGATAATTGACTATAGGGTATGGTGAATATATTGACTATGCGGAGGTATGACCCGTTCTGACCTCCCCATTTAGTTTCATTTGATGGTGTAACAATTTGTAAACTATATAAATTAGTCTTGAAAAGAAATGTTTTTTATTCAAATGAAAGAAGTTTTTTGTTCTTCACTTGCAATCAGTCCCCTGATATTCATTTGAAACACTACCTGTTGTGATGCATTATTCCGATCAAACTAAACACAACTGAAACTTAAGAAATAAATAAATACCTTTGTGTCGAGAAGTAACAGGAAATAGTCAACTTTTTGCTGCACAAATTTTCAGATTACTGCACAATCTGAATAATCTTGCATTTATCTGTATATTTGTGCTACAAAACGTAGGTTATTTCCTGTTACCATGAAACTTGTTTTTCTCATTTGTCGGCAAACTTTATTAAGATACTGAACCCATCTCTAGTTCCCATAGGCTACATGCACTTTGTATCACTGTCATTCTCTGAATAATTATAAATTGGTCATGACCAAATCAGATGCAGACAGGTCGAATTTTGTTACAGCTGCGTGTGACTTCAAGCCTCAAGAGGGTCACACGTGGCCTTGGAGACACTCCTGCGTTGAAGGTCCGCCATAAAATGATAAATCATATGAACTTTTAAGACAAGCAAAATTGCCTGTCCTGCATCGTAAAATCGACAAAAATGTTAAAGCCCATCACATTTCATACGCAATAGCAAATTCTTCCTTTATAAAGATTACAAAATATTTGAATGGAAATGCAACATTCGTCATTCCCTTCTTTATTTCATAGCGGCAGAAACACTCCCTATCATTAATCCACCTTTTACGATAAAACCCAGCTATAACTTTTTATGATCTTATCGCTTGTTTACTTAAAAGCTGCCCCATTAATTCTTCAAGTGGACTTAAACACAATTCGTCATTATTATCTAGACGCGAGATATTTGCTCCAATCGTTTTTAGCGATCTAATTTAAGCGATGCTTTCTCGCGACAATTATCTTAGCCGATCTGATGCCGTATGTAATCGTGCAGTTCTCTGATCGCCGCACACATCGGAATGAGATCTTACATTTATTTGCAGTTAAAAGACAAATATTGGGCACAAATATGCTGTTCCGATACGTTTGATGTTGAGTTAATTGCGATCTTTGATGGTCCTTATGCCCAATGAAACATTAACAAGATCAATTAAGCCCTAAATCTCTCTGTAATGAGCAATTAGATGACTCGGATGACGTTTGAAAAAGCCCAAGCGCAACTGGTTCTTTCGAAAACGACCCGATTTCCTTTTTGTTACATAGTGTAGGGGAAAAGGGGCACATGTGAACATTTTTTTTTATTTCTTAATTTCTGAGAAAATATTTTAAATTTCTCATAGAAAAAGGGTCTCTATGATTAAGTCATTTTTTGTGCCATGGATTTTTTTCAGATTTAAAAAAAAAATTCTATATTTTATGGAATTTTTTTAAAATGTCTTCAATTGTTCATATGTGCCCCTATAGGAAGTAGATGTGAACAAGCTCAGGGCACATGTGAACACGATTGAAAATTACAGGACGAGCATCATATTTCAACGAAAAACTCGTTATAATGAAGCATATGCGTATATACTAATTACATTCAAGAGTTCGTAACCTATTGTGTGCCAGTTTGAATTGTACAGTAGCTGTCATTAAGAAAATCTTTTTTCCGTATTATAGAACTCTGCTCACTGTCAAATTTTAAAGTTTCATTTTAAAGTTCTCATTCTAATCAATGGATAGACAAGAAAAAACCTTATAAGACTAAACGATACAAAGAACATTTTATTATGTATGAAATATATTTTTGTTATGTAGTGCGTTCATACAGAATATGATGATAAATTTTAAAATTTTGCTCAACTTCAGTTTTAGTAAAAGGAAAACATTTTGTCTTTATTTTCCTTACAAATATTATGATCCACTAAATTTTTAGCCAACTATTTAGTGATTAACGAATTAAAAAAAAAAAAAAAAATGATAAACTGAATAAAATTAGTAATTATGTAATAGTAATTAACAATAAATTTACAAACTGATTGCAGCAAAATAATAATTATAAATATCTACATCTCTTTTAACACTTATAATAAGCCTACACAAATATTTATATTTGCGGAGAGGAAATGGAAGCTGTTTTCGTGTGTCCCTACATATTGCGTTCACAAGTGCTCCGGCAGCTACCTTAGAACTAATTTTCTAAAATAAAGAATTTTTAATTTAAGTAAAAAATTTATACATTGTCATAAATTTACGTGAATGTTCATATAATGGTTTGCAATAATTACATTTATCTTATTAATTAGTTTAAAATATGTTTTTACACGAAGAAGACAGTGACAAAAGTACATCAACATCTGCTGAAACAAAGAAGCTGTCACCACAGGAACATAAACTGGTTCCTTGCTCTGAAAGTTTGGTTAAAAAGTAGGACTGGTACTGCTCACATCTGCCCCCTTTTCCCCCTACCTGTTTCTTTTTTTTTTTTTTTTTGAGCAAGAACAAGGAACAAACAACATCAAAAATTTCCATTTAAAAAAAAAAAAAGTGGTTACGAAGTTTCTTAATCCCCCCCCCTCCCGAGCCTTGCTAAATTTTAAACACCTTGATACACGCATGAGAAAGACAGAATAACTAAAATACTCTTTCAAAACATTTTTTTATAGGAGAAAAAAGTGAAATATTGCAGAAAAACACAGCAAACTCTTTCAATATTTTTGAAGCAGTTTATAGGCAATAGCTGTTCAAAAACTTATTGCGATTTGT
The DNA here is from genome assembly GCF_026930045.1 of Uloborus diversus. Taxonomy (NCBI): domain Eukaryota; kingdom Metazoa; phylum Arthropoda; class Arachnida; order Araneae; family Uloboridae; genus Uloborus; species Uloborus diversus. Next base: position 80,782,647 of record NC_072739.1, on the reverse strand, counting down.
ATTGCAGAATCGAAAATCAACTGAAAATGGAAAATTATAAATTGTGCAATTGTTATGTTGAGCTCTTGTTGTAACAAAGGTAGAAAAAAAAAAAGCCTGAAGGGATAACGATTTTTTCTGTTTCTGGAGATAATTCATCCCACACAGCAATGCTCTTTTTGAAAAATAGATGTCCCGTTGTATTATTTTGTTGAAATAATAAATAAAACCACTTTCAATTTCATGCAAGACGATATGATTTTTTTTTTTTTTTTTTTAATCGAGCAAAATAGAGGCATGCTGTTCTTGGCACAAGAAAAATATGTAAAGAAAAAATTCGACTTTTTGAGCGTATAGTTAAAGCAAACCTAACTTCCTAACTTGGAAGCATTTTAATGCTGCGGTTAGGATCTACGAAGCCTTCACAATGCTACTATGGTTAGGAGTTGCCACAACTATAATCTATACTATTAAAAACCTGTGTGTGTGTATGTAACCCTATCTTCTCCGGCTGTCTTTACTATTGAAGCCTGTGCGCGTCTGTCTGTGTCTGTAACCACACCACCTCTACGCTGGCAATGTCTACGTCAATACTAGTACCATTGGATATAGAATTTAGGATAGAGGACGAAGCCAGTTCGCCCAGTCTCACCCCTCTGCACTTTAAGGGGTTGGAGATCCAGTGCTTACGATTTCTGTTCTAAAAGCATTAAAATCATTAGTTGTCAACTGTCGCAGGTGGTGAACAAAGGTTGGCGAGCGACGCTAGCAGGGATCGAGCGCCTAGCTTAATAATAAACACAGAGATCATTTTAGTACCATTACACCATTATAAAGAAATATAATTAGAATTTTAGACTCCATGTGTTGAAAAGTCTGTTGTTGTCTGTTACGATTTTCTTAGTAGCAAATTTTGAGCGGCAAAGGATGTAACGAAATATAATTCACATTTTAATCTGTTTAGAAATATCGTGCGTTGACCCCGGAAGATTTATCTCATAAACTTATACCTAAGAATAGAAGAAAAAAAAAATTTTTTTTTCGTCAGACCACTTCAACTGCTTTTTGTATTTCCAAATGAACTCCAAGAACATATTTTCTGGGTCGTCCATATGGTCACGCGTTTTCAAACAACATCTCCCCCAACCACTTATATAACCCGGTACCTAACTCATTCCATAATGCCCGCACGAAGTACCGATTGCACCTCCTATCTACCTGTCATGTCACATAGCAGCAGTTGCCACTCGAAAACCATAAAAGCTTGGAAATATTAGTCAGATTCTTGGCAGAATATTACACGACTTTGGGTCAGGGGGTGGAGAAGAAATAGCGGCTGCCTCTTCAAACGATCTCTCGGGGAGATGATGAGGTGAAGAAAAAAAACGAAAGGCAGACCCCTCGAGAGTTTTTCCAGAGTTAGCGGGTCAATAAACTCCCTGGTCAGGTAAAATTAGAAAGAAAAAGCGTCTAAAAAAATGACAGAAAAAAACCTTACCGTCACAGTTGGTAGGCGCTCTATGGTGTCCACTCGTATCAACTTCCGCATGCGGTGAAAGATTTTGCTTGTGGCTTTGCAAGTTTCAGCCCACTGAAAGAAATTGAAGAATGGGTCAGTTTGAGATATATTTAGGTATGGAATGTAGTCTTTCCAATTCGGGATTGAAAAAAAAAAATCCTATTGCCTGTTTAACATATTGCAAGAATTTTGATAATTTTTTTTACTGCATACTTAAAGTGACCATTGACCATACGTCTCGTTCCGGTAGCCTGTCCCGTAGGGTGGTTCAAAAAAACGTTTTTTCAGATAGAGTCCAGGACACCCCCTTTTTTTTTAGACTTACTAATAGCATTATGCTGTAAAAATTTTAGCTTCTCACTCAAATTTTAAGACGGTGCTCAATGACCCCTTAATTTAATATTAGCCGTAGCATAAAAAATGCCACAGATTTCAAAACATTTAATTTCCCCAGCTGTTTTTTTTTTGGGGGGGGGGGGGTTGGGTAGATAATTATTTTATTGAAATGTATATGCATATTACTAGTGTATATTATGATATGTAGCATTGTTTTTTCAGTTCTATGTATTTTTTTATCCCTCTCCTCATACTTATGAAGTTTGGAGGAGGGGGTTGAGCACCATCTTTCAGTTGAAATAGGAAGCTAAAATTCTTCCAGTATATTGCTATCCACAAGTCTAAAAATACTGAGGGGTGTCCTGTTATCAAGGAGAAACTTTTTTTTACATGTATTTTTGAACCATCCTACTGTCCCGTTGTTCCCACGTATATTTGCGGGATGCTGAAATGTCCCGTTTTCTGAGAGGACTCAATGGAATCTTGGAAATGTTTCAGCTGAAAGTCCTTGGGTAGAATTCTTTAGGGATTTGATAATTGCTTTGAATCATAAACTTTCGCATAACTATTGATTACACCTACTTTGGCAGTAACACACCAGTAGAAAGGAAATCTTTGTTTCTAAACAATTGGCGAGCTTGGGAAAAAGCAAAGTTGTGAATCGTAGTTTTTAAAGGAATGGGTATTTTAAAAGAAAATTATATAACATCTTACCAAGAATTTCTTTCTTACTTAAAATTAACACCAAATATACTCAAGAAAATTCGTGCATTAAAAATATAATATTAATTGAATTTTTCGTTTTTAAAGGTTTTTTTTCCATAACAAGCACGAACTGTAAAAAACGTACATTTTTTCTTTTAAATGCACATGTTGCCTTTTAAACTGTTAAATGTCCCCTTTGGGGGGAGGGGGTATAAATGGTGACTTAACGCATGCCTGACATTTTCAAAATGTAGTTGTTACGTAAATTACTAAGATATTTTTAAGGTTCAAGTTTAAGTTACTCTTAAATCAGTCAAAACTGATTTTAACGGTCTAACACAAAATTAAAAATGAACATAAAATGAAAACTGTGAATACCATGCTTGGAGTAATCAACAATTACGAAATTATAATCGACAAAAATTGATTTCATTTTTGCGTAATCGTAATCATAAAAAAACCGAAAATACGTGTAATCGTAGTCGTAATCAAAATCGTTAAAATTTGATTCAATCAAAACCGAAATCAGCCAATTTATAATCGCAATTTCATTCTTCATTAAGAGCATTCATTCTCTTTGCCTTTCGAGTTTTTCTTTAAACACATCAGTGGTTTTTTTTTTTTTTTTTTTTGTATGCCAAGGATGCAATAGTGCTTTGAAGGGGCGTTTTGGGCAGGTTAACCTTCCAAAACCATTGGTTTTTACATACGGGGTGTCTGAAAAGTCCTTGACACATTTTAAAAATTCATGGAAAAGAAAAAAACAAATTGTCGTATGAATATGAGGTTTACGCCACAAAACTTCACATGTTCAAAAAAAAATTTAATAGCACCCTTAAAAAAAAAAAGAAAAAAAAAAAGTTTTTTCAAAAAAGGAAAAGACGAAGAGGAAAAATATAACTACACTGGCCTCAAAAAGTTAAGGTGCAACATGTTTTTCGAAGCTCAGCATAAAAAAAAGTCAGTATCAAGCATTCATAGTTTGCATCTCTACATAGTATAAAATGAAGTGTCCAAAAAGCGTCTATTTGTTTGAACTCGCAAAACTCGAGAACTACCCGGCCGATTTCGCTGAAATTTTCACAGTTTGTTCCTTTAAGTCCTGAGAAGGTTTGCAGACCAGTTCGAAAACAATTCGATGAATAGTTCTTTTTTTATTCCAATTTAGGCCCAATTTTCACATAAAGTCCCGAATATGGGGGTGAAAAATTACTCGCAATTAGTAATATTATATATCGTTGGAAAGGGAAGAATTTTCCGCGTTTTACGCAATTTGTTCCAACGCTCTAACTTAATTGCGGCGGGAGTTATTTACGTTTTTAGCTCGAATTTGTTTAGGCTTTGCTGAAATTTAGGTACTACTTTCTTCATTAAATTTATCAATAAAAAGTAAAGGAGTTTTCTTTTTGACACCATTAAAAAGAGCTACCTCTTTTATTCCAGATCCAACTCGACCTAAGGTCGAAAGTTTAACCATCTATCTCCATTAGAAAAAAAGTTACAAGCGAATTAAATGAAGTTCAAAAATCTGTTCTCTATTCAAGTTTTTAACCATTTTATTTTTCGTTTCCACGGTAACGCTTTTTGAATCAATTATTTCCATCTTTCTCATTTTCAAGTCTGAAACTTATTTTATTTTGTGTTTCCATGGTTACGCTTTTTAAATCCATCTTTCTCATTTTATTTTAATTTCTTAAAAGTATTTTAATATCAGTCGTCATTGTTTGGAGGGGAAATTTTGCATGATGATTTTTTTTTTCTTTTATTTATGCCTGATTGTTGAATATACGTCACTTGACACAATTTTTGTTTTCAAAATAGACCGGCAAAGCCGGGCAACGCAGCTAGAGAATGATAATAACGAACTTTAAAATCATTTATAAAAAAACGATAGCTACCACTTTTACTTTATAGAAAAGAACATATCTTTATGAGTGGGAAAAAAATATGCAAATATCAAGATTTCGTACTTTTGTGTGTAAATTGTGTTGATTTTCAACTGTTGTTGGCAGTTTCGGTGACATTAGTCAATAGAATTTAGAAAATGTCTCAGAGACGTCGTTTACCCGATTCGTTAAGGTGGCGGGAAGTTGAATGGATGGAAATGGGATTGTCACAGGCTGATGCTACTAGACGTCTCAATATGTATCACGTAGTGTTTTTCAGCGACTTTGTGATCAATACCAATTCGAAGATTCTGTGTCCAGAATACCTATTCCAGGCCGACCACGAGCTACAAAACCTGCAAAAGATAAGACCGTTTTCTAGTTTTTTCGGTTCGGTGGAGAAGAACCACGACTGTCCCGCAGCTCATTGAAGATCACTTTGTAGCATCAGGAAGAAGAATAACTGCTACTACGATGCGAAATCGTTTTCCCAAATACAGGTCTCTATGCAAGCCGACCATTTGTGCATGTTCCCCTCAACAGACCGCAGCGAAGGATCTGCTTATGCTCTGCAAGAGAACATGTTTCCTGGATCCAGTAGCAATGAGCTTCTGTGCTGTTCACAGACGAGTCTAGATTTACGTTGGAGAGTGATTCAGGGCATTTAATGATGTGGAGTGAACAGCGCACTAGATACCAATAATCTAATACTGTTGAAAGACACAGTTATAGAGGTGGTGGAATCTCTTGGTTTGGGCAGGGATCTCGCTCGTCACACTGAGCTGTATGTGTTCAATGGAGGAACTCTGACTGGTCTGAGATATCGGGATGAGATCCTTGATCCATAAGTTCGCCCATATGCTGGTGCTATTGGTAATGACTTCATTCTGATGGATGACAACGCAAGACTTCACCGAGCTGGGATTCTTGAGGAGTATCTTGAGGATCACGGTTTGGAACGAATGGAATGGGGAGCTCGATTTTTGGACCTGAATCCGATAGTAAATCTTTGGGATTATCTTGGCAGACAGGTTGCTGCTTTGAATCCTCCTCCAAAGTCGTTACATGAGCTGGAACAAGGCTTACTCTGTGCCTGGTCTTCGCTTCCTATTCCAGTGTCCGAAAACTCAATAAACAGCATAGAAAATCGATGCCGCCAATGCATTTAAGTTAAGGGGGGACACATTTCTTATTAAAACCCATTTTTGTATTGTTTCTATGACATTTTACTACATAACACTGCGATGTTCTGTTTTCTTCAAGAATGGACTTTTCCGAAAAGATTGCTTTTTTAGCTATAAATCGTTTTTGCAATACACTTATACAAATTTCTATGACGCATTCAATGAAAAACTATTTAATGCATATATCCTCGAAATTTTTTGTTTCTACATTCATTTATTTGCAAATTAGACCCAAAAAAACAGTTGTACCTTAACTTTTTGAGGCCAGTACTATAAGTAATCGCTCTATCGTCACAGTAAGAAAAACAAACTTCATGTGCCCATGTAAGATGTTTAATCGTTTTATTAAACAGAAAGTAATATCTTCTTTCATTACCAGAGTTCGTATGTTGTGCGAACCACATCTAAACGGTACTCAAGTTCAGCTCATGTCCACAAATGGTGCACAATTTACACATATTGAACTCTAGTAATGAAGGTTATTGCTTTACGTTCTTTACTAATAATAAAGCTCAAAGTCTCTCTGTCTGGATGTCCGGAGGATGTCTGGATGTCTGGATCTCTGTGAGGCCCATAGCGCCTAGACCGTTAGGCCGATTTTCATGAAATTTGGCACAAAGTTAGTTTGTAGCATGGGGGTGTGCACCTCGAAGCGATTTTTCGAAAATTCGATGTGGTACTTTTTCTATTCCAATTTTAAGAACAAAATTATCATAAGATGGACGAGTAAATTACGAAATTATCATAATGTGGAACCGTAACATGGGCACAAGCCAATTGGCGAGATACGAAATTATCATAACGTGGAACTGTAACATGGGTACAAGCCAATTGGCGAGAAAATTCACCATACATTATTTGTAACTATACAGGCGAACCAAAAGACCTTATAATTTTTCTATTACTACCAAAGCCGTGTGGGTTGCACAAGTATTTTAATAAAATTATCTAACACTCCACATTACGTATGTTTTTCTTACTGTGACGAAAAAGCCGTCAAAGTAAACTACTTACAATCACTTTTACTTTATTATTTATTTTTGTGTACAATGTCATAAAAAATTCAAGAACCTTTGAAGTATTATGGTGCAAACCGCATAGTCATACGACAATTCGTTTCTCTTGTTTAATGAATTTTTAAAATAAGTCAAGGACTTTTTGGACACCTTTTATTAGACGTATTACCTATCCTAACACAGTATTTTGAAATGGTGCCCATATGGGGGTGGGGGCAAGTAGAGCTCAAGTACCCCGCCCCCCCCCCCCCTTAAAAATTAGAACATCCTTGCTTTTAGTACTTTTTTCTTCACAAAAAATGTAAAAACATTTCTTCTCCAGCCGTTAATGAATAAGTTATTAAAAACGTCACATTTTAATGACTCTAATCTGCACTAAAATCAGTTTCCATGGAGAAAATATCCTGAAATATCCTGCAAACCACGGGGAAAATATCTAAGCCCCCCCTTACAATTTTGCATATGGGCGCCCCTGATAGTTTGTGTATATGTTTAAACCATTATGCCCCCAGTGGCGCACGCAGAAATTTCTCAAAGGAGAGGTCCAGGATCTAAGGTCCACCATTCTCATATCATACTCCAACACGCATCCAAACATATTATTTTGATTTTATCGATTGTTAGGAACAAAAAACATTTTTTTTAAAAAAACATTGAATAGTTACTTAGCATTAGTTAATAAAATAAATTTATGGATAATAAATACTTAATACTCATACCAGATAAATACTCATACCAGAAAGCAGTGAATGTATTTACTTTTCTTAGTTAACAATAAAAACAGCGAAGCAAAATCATCATTCTAGAACAATTTATATATACATGCAGTTCGACTTCGTAGGGGAAGAAAGAGAAGAAATAAATTTAAATTTTTCCATTTATTAAATCTGAAATATTATTGTTAACTTTGCTTGGAATTATTTTACGTAGTACCACATACATAAGATTGTAGTCATTAAAAAAAAAAGGACTCAAGGGCCATGGGAGGCGTCCGGACCCCCTGGATGGACCCTCTTTTTTTTTTGTGTGCCACTGTGACCAGGGCCGTCCGAAGAGCTGACGGCGCCCGGGGCGAAAGTTTCCTGCCGCCCCCTCCCCCATACACGCAGAAAAATCAAGTCAGTTATAACATCAGTGTATCATACGCGTGAACACGTCATACTTGCATTTTTTAAATAACAACGAACAAAACAATCAGAGGGGTATGGAAATTACAAATTAAAACGGAAGCAATGAATCTGTTTCTAATAATCATTGTGCAATAATACCCCAAAAACTTTTATAAAAGTAGAAATGTTTAAAATCTGAATACTTATCTTATAAAATATTATCCCACAAGATAAAAAATAAACAATTAAAACAGAAAAAGTTACTCATATTGATCAAGCTAAGAATACGAATAAATAATTTGTCTATTATAAACAGAAAACATTTGTCGGATGTTATTACATTTAAGTTAAATATTGATCTGGACTCATCCAATGATTCCTTTCAAGAGTTTTTTGGTTTTACTTGTACCAATTTATAAACAGCTTTCATATATTTGAAAAACAAAGATGTCATTTTTTGCATCAAATTTTTTGTAAGTTTAAGGGGAAAGCCCCATCCCCCCAAATACTCAGCAACATCGAAAGCTGCTTAGAATTGCGTTTTTAGAGCTTTAATTTCGAAAAATTACTGGCCCTAATATTACAAAATATGGCCTTACGATCACATTTTTAAGACTTGAGTTTCAGAAAATATTCGGGCAAGGGTCACCATACCGCCATTCTTAAATATCACAAGCAATGATTTTTTTAAACAGCACTTACAAAAAATTTAAGTGGAATAGTCTCTGAATATAAAACTTTGCTTAAGTTTTTTGAATCATAATTTTCTAAAATTTTCGAGGGGGGGGGGGCTTCAGATCCTCCTTCGCATAAATCTTCAAAGTTTGTCTAAATTTGCGTTTTTAAAACTTCAGTTTCAAAAACTTGCAGGGGGAGGGGTGGAATTGATTCCAATCTATTTTTTAAAAAATCGATCGGGGACAGATCCTGAGCCCCATCCCTTACCTTAACGTCAATGAACATGGCCTATAATCGCATTTTTAAGGCTTCAATTTCTAGAAATTTCCGCTGAGACTCCTATACCCGTAGTATCTGCAAAAATTGCGTTTTTAAAACGAAAAGTTTCAAAATTTGGACCGAACCCCTTTCCAGCTAAAAAAGACTTTTTTTTAATCCCCCCCCCAAAAAAAACCTTTTTTTTCTGGTTACGTCACTGCACACAGGAGCAGAATTCCAAGAAATTTGGTGGAAGCTAAAGGAGAAGAAGGCTTTGTTTGATTCTAAACATTTATAATCCCAGAATTTGTATCTGATACAAAGAAACGAATGTTTTGGAGACTGGGAGAGAGGACTATTTCCGTGTACTAGGAAAAAATAAAGAATTATTGAAAATATCCTCTGTTTTGTGTGTTTATGACTGTGCATGTATGATAGAAAAAGTAAGGGAGCGCCTGGCGGCGCCCCCTTCATTTCGTGGCGCCCGGAGCGATTGCCCCGCTCCCCCCCCCCGCTCGGGCGGCCCTGACTGTGATCCTCCTCCTCCGAGGATCAACTTTAGCTGCGCTAGTGTAGGGATGATGATGGTTTGTTTTTTTCATTAGTCAATGTGATGTTTCAGAAACCAGGATTTTTCGTTAATCGGTAAGGTTTTTGCTTTTTCGGTATGATAACTTCCTGAATGATTAGGGTACTTTTCCCTTATTAGTATATTTCTAATGTGCGAAAGTTATATGATTTTTTTTCTAATATCACCTGGATTTTTTAAAAAAAAGTCTTTTGGATTTTTCTCACAAGTGAGGTGTCAGTGATTTTACCCTTAGTCCTAAGTTAAGTCTTAAAAGATGTTTCCTAAGTCATTATATTTTCTAGTGTTTCTTCTTTAATATTATTACGATTTTTTCCTTAACTCACTTTTTTCCTTCACCCCCATTCTTTCTTCACATAAAAGCTGATTTGCAATAATCTAGAATGCGAATTACAATCATGAGCATTCCGTCCCGAGATTTCAGCAATTGAATAAAGCATTTTTGAACGTGCATTGAGCATTGTGTTCAGAGCTGTTCGTAATAGACACTGGAAATGAACGGAATTTAACGTTCCTGGCTCTCGGTGGGTAAAATAAAATTGCACAATAACTTTAATCTGGACTTTCGTTAAGAATTTCTCCTTTTTGCAGCAACTTTCAAGAAAGTAGTGAACTGTAAAAGAAAATAAAACAACCTAAACGGGCACAAGTTTTCAGGAATGACGGATGTCTTTGCAGTCATAAGCTCATTTCTGCTCCATTGAAAAAGGTATTCCATGTAACCTTTAAACACGTGTATGTAGTTTCTTGCAAATTTGTGCCTATTTACTTTGTTTTATTTCCTTTTGCTTTTCAAGAATGAAGTAAAAGGTAATTCAATTCTTTAGTAATGAACTACTTTAATCTTCTTAATTTCATAATTGCTAAGAATTAATTCAAGCTATGAATTCCTGTTAATTGTCAAGACTCTCTCTTGTTTCTTTTTTCTTTTCTCTTTTTACTCTACAGGGGAAACGTGTGTCTAGTTTCTTAATCCTCACATCATGCTACAAAATGTATAGCTTTCAAAAACAAGATGGGGAGGGGGGATGCGAGTGATGTGGCTGCTTCAGTTCTAACAATTCCTCCAAAGGGGGCGTTCGCGTGACACAAACGAAGTAACAAAAGCAGAAAGATTTAGCTCAGCTTTTATTGTTGACAGCTCTGGGGATCTGCCATTATGTATCTTGAAAGAGTATGAAAGAAAGAGGACAGGGAATTGTAGAAAGTGTTAGATTTCTTTTCCTTTTATTTTCTGCCTTTATTCTTATCCGACGGTCATGAACAAATAACGAGGCTCGCGTCGATTGAGAAAGCCGAACGAATATTTAAGTAATTGCTTTTAGAATCTGGCAACAGCTTATTAGATTTTTTTCCCGTCTTAGGAAAGTGCTTGAAAGATGGGAATCTTGGACAATGGGAACTGATTGCTGAAAGCGTACAGCTGCTTTTAATTGCAATCTCGCGCCTTTGTTTTCCCGCCAATGGGGAAAGTGTTCCTTTTTTTACGTAGTACTTTATATAAATTGTTCTTCTAAACTGGGGGCAAAGAAAACTTAAGCAGAACACGCTCTTAATACGATTCAAAAAGAAAAAATAAACGGCCTTTTTACTGATTAAGTTCTTCACTGTCAGATATTTTCTATTTGTCTTTTTTTTTTTCTTTCTTGTAAGTTGTGTATTACAAGCTTTGTTTAACTTCGCATTTTAATAACTTCTAAAAATCCTAATGACACAGAATTGATTTTTGAAAGATAAGACCAGTAGAAGGTGACTAAAACCTTTATTTTATGATGCAATTTTAGTAGCATTCAAAAAATTAACTAAAGATTTAAAAAAAAAAAAGATATCGTGATTGAAATTTTGTGTTCACACTTTCTCAAAGTGTGCCTTGAGTGTCATTGCATTATATTAAAAACGTTTTGCAAAATTTTACATGATTTAACGTAATTCATGGGAAGATATTTTACTGCATATTTAACTGCATTTTTTGGAAAATCATATTTTTGTGTATGTTGTAGTAATTGCTTTTTTTTTTTTTAAATGTAGGATTTTATCATGCCTCGAAATAAAAGTGGAATCAAGAGGGATCCAGTAGATGTTGAGGCATTGCAAAATGCTATTGAAGCAGTAAGAAGTAATGATCTTGACAAAAAAAAAAAAAAAAAAGACTTTCAGAGAGACCGAAAAAGTATTCAAAGTGAGCAAGTCAACCATTACTAGGCATTTACGAAAATTGAAAGTGGGTCCAATGAACTTGAATACAACGTAAGTTATGCAGTTAAGCAAGTACAAGAGGTTTGTCTCAAGGTACACGAGCATTATGTACCATGGACCAAATTACATAAAATTCGTGAAAAATATATAAAAATAGAAAAATATTTTTTTATAATCCGAAATATTTTTTTACTTATGCAAAAAGGCTTGAAGTTAAGTTTTGATATCTAAAAACCATAAAAATCACACATTCTTTTTTAGAAAACCAAAAAGTTTTAGAAGTGGTCCAAGATACAATAGTCTCCCCTATGTATTTTTATTTCTTGTCAATCTTAAATGATGGGAATTAATAATCTGGAAGTTTTGTATTTAGATGAAGTTTTGCAGTTTAAGTTCATCTATATAGGTGTTTTGTCCTATATAGATTATATAGAAGCGTAATTTTACACAGAAAACACCTTTTTACTTTCTTCTATATCTAATATATAGAAGAAAGTATTGGATTCGTGCAAATTTTCGAATTTCGAATTTTGACGGATTCGAACGTTTTGAGGTGTGCTGAGTCCATTTCGACCATTTTTGGAAAATGTCTGTCTGTCTGTGTGTGTGTGTGTGTATGTGTGTGTGTGTGTCACGTCTGTGTGTGACCAGTTTTTTGTGGCCGCTCTACAACAAAAACTACCGCATGAAATCGAACGAAATTTAGTTCACATATGTGCCCCTATGTGAACTTGTGCCCATTAGTTTTTGGCGCGAATTCCTCCAAGGGGGGTGGAGCAATGGGACGTTTTTCGAGTTTCGCGTGCTTGCTCTTCCTCAGGAAGTAACTGGCGGAATCAAACAAAATTTGGTCCATATGTTGGTATTAACAGGAACAGGTGCTGATTCAATTTTGGTGTCAATAACTCAAACGGGGGTTGAGCTATAGAACGTTTTTTGTCGTCAATTGTGACTGCTGTATCTCAAGAAATAATGAACGGAATGAAAGAAAAATTTATCGGCAAGTAGCCCTTAGTGGGTATAAGAACTGATTTTATTTTTGTGTCAACAGCTAAAAAGGGGGTAGCGCAATCACCCGTTCTTTTTTTCCATTTTGAGTGCCCTATCTCAAGAAGTAATGCTACGTTCTGGTTGAAATTTGGAATATATGTGAATCCATATGTAAACAGGCTTTGGTTCAATTTTGACGCCGATCGCTCCAAGAGGTGTTGATTTTTTTTTTTTTTTTGCGAATAAAAATATTTTTATTAATGCAACAATAAGAAAGATAAATCGTAATAGATTGTCGTCTGCGTATTTCTCGTGATTTTAATTGTATGGAAATGATAGGAAATATTATCTCAATGATTTAAAATTTTTAACTGTTGCCATCTTATGTTTGTTAACAAATAAAATATTTGTAATTAATTCAAGCAAGGCTTTTAAAATAACTTTCAATTTTCGCTCTTTGCTTTGCTTTTGCAATAATTCAGACATTGGGATAGTCGTCAAGTTTTTGCATTGTGTAATTTTGTTTTTGTTGGGAATATTGCTTCCTCGTCAAGCATGGGGAGGGATCAGAAAAAAAAAGAAAAATATAGAAGAAAGTTTCGTGATGGCCACAACATACTAGTTTATGTAAAGTCTACTTCAGTTAAGCCTTGGGAAAAATACGAAAATCAAACCGCTTACGATTTGTAACCACTACAACGAAAATTTCGCTCTATAAATAAATATTTAAAAAAACTGCCATCATGGCAATCTGAAAAATCAGAGCAACATCAACTTTGGTCAAGTTCAAGTGAAAGTAATAAGCAATTCGTGATGGCTCAAAAGCACAAAACTAAGTAGTTACACAGCAATAAAATGCTAAGTTTGGAACCGTTTACTTGCCATGTAGACATACTGGAGAAATCAAGACTGGTACTGAAGGGGGGGGGGCAAGCCAGGGCCCTTGCCCTGAATGGAAACTTCTAGGAGGGGGGGATTCACATTATTTCTGTGTTTATATTTCGTTGGCATTCAACATAAAAACTTAAATAAAGAAAGGTAGGGGCAGCACGCAGGGTTCAAAAATGTCATGATATTTTCCAAAATATCGAAAATATCCGATATTTCGCTATAAAGATGTTTTGATACATATTCGATATTTTCAATCAACACAAACTGTAGTCTTCAAATTGTAAATGCATTTTCAAATCACTCTTTATTTTCTTTTATTGTTATTAAAATATGTAGACTTAAAATTAACGTTTCTTTCATTATGTATTTCTAATATTTCATCTAACATTTTTATCAATATTAATGTAGTTAATTCAGCATTAGCTGATTTACTCATTTTTACTTTATTCTATATCTAATATATAGAAGAAAGTATTGGATTCGTGCAAATTTTCGAATTTCGAATTTTGACGGATTCGAACGTTTTGAGGTGTGCTGAGTCCATTTCGACTATTTTTGGAAAATGTCTGTCCGTGTGTGTGTGTGTGTGTGTATGTGTGTGTGTGACCAGTTTTTTGTGGCCGCTCTACAGCAAAAACTACCGCATGAAATTGAACGAAATTTGGTACACATATGTGCCCCTATGTGAACATGTGCCCATTGGTTTTTGGCGCGAATTCCTCCAAGGGGGGTGGAGCAATGAGACGTTTTTTGAGTTACGCGTGCTTGCTATTCCTCAGGAAGTAATTGGCGGAATCAAACAAAATTTGGTCCATATGTCGCCCCTAACAGGAGCAGGTGCTGATTCAATTTTGGTGTCAATAGATCAAACGGGGGATGAGTTATAGAACGTTTTTTGTCGTCAATTGTGACTGCTGTATCTCAAGAAATAACGAACGGAATCAAACAAAATTTTTTTGACAAGTAGCCCTTAGTGGATATAAGAGCTGATTTTATCTTGGTGTCAACAGCTAAAAAGGGGGTAGCGCAATCGCCCGTTCTTTTTTTCCATTTTGAGTGCCCTATCTCAAGAAGTAATGCTACGTTCTGGTTGAAATTTGGAATATATGTGAATCCATACGTAAACAGGCTTTGGTTCAATTTTGACTCCAATCGCTCCAAGAGGTGTTGATTTTTTTTTTTTTTTTTTTGCGAATAAAAATAGTTTTATTAATGCAACAATAAGAAAGATAAATCGTAATAGATTGTCGTCTGCGTATTTCTCGTGATTTTAATTGTATGGAAATGATCGGAAATATTATCTCAATGATTTAAAATTTTTAACTGCTGCCATCTTATGTTTGTTAATAAATAAAATATTTGTAATTTATTCAAGTAAGGCTTTTAAAGTAACTTTCAATTTTCGCTCTTTGTTTTGTTTTTACAATCTTATACATATAAAATCTGAGTATCTATCTATCTATCTATGTCCAAGCTTCTTCTCCCGAACGACAGTGAACTGACCATCGAACCAGGTATCGATGGATTCGTAATCCTCCCGTCTTCATGTTTGGCTATTTAACATAATCCTCCGATAATAATTAGCGGAGATATCAATTAAAAACTATTAATTATGACTCTTAGATTACAAAATCAAATCCCTATTTTTCGAAGGCTTTCCTCCATTCAAATTATTATTCAGTGCTTCAACTCAACTTTCCGGATGAACGCTTTTATTAAAATTTACAGCGTGAAGAAAATCATTGAGATGAAAGATCTGTTGCCATTTCTTTTTCTCGAATATGAACAGGTAAAATTCTTGTTTTTGTTTTGAGGCTTTTCCTGTAATCAGGGGATTTAAATTGTTTACTTTTTTGGGGGGTTTTCCGCAATCTGCCGCAAAACTACACTGACTTTTTTTTTTGGTTCAAGCCTGAGTGTTGAACCACCACCACACTAGAGTCAATGCCTGTGGACTGGTAACGAAATATTTTATGACGTCAGCACAGCTTAGCCAGATGATCTTTAAATGTCTCGTTAGTACAACTAAAATCAAGATGGTCTGTAAGTGTGTTGTACCACTTTGCAATGGAAATTATAGAAAAGGGCCAAAAGTCTCCACTTTTGCGTTTCCAAAGGACGCAAATTTGAAGGACGCATGGATAAGAGCTATTGACCGTAAAGATTTTACACCTACAAAGCAATCTAGGGTAAGTAATTCATAATTGTTCCTCAAGTCCTAAAATTAAAGTACTTGTCTATGTTAAATTTACGCATGAAACACCATGTTAGTATAATGCTTGCAGTGATTGTGTGAAAATATTGCAGTCAAGAGCGTCCATATGGGGAAGTGGGGGGGGGGGCAAGGGGGGGGCTCAAACCCCCATCCCTTGGAATTTAGAACTTCCTTGCTTTTAGTACTTTTTTCTTTGAAAAAATGTAAAAACATTTCTTCTCCGGCCGAATTAATGAATAAGTTATGAAAAATGCCAAATTTGTAATACATTAAATAATTTTTAATAACTCTAATCTGCACTAAAATCAGTTTCCAGGGGAAAATATTCTGCTAAACCATGGGGAAAATATCGGAGCCCCTTACAATTTTGCATATGGGCACCCTTGATTGCAGTGTAATATTTAAATATGCTTTACCTGTATACACTTTCCTACTCCTATAAGTTAACTATGCTGAATATCGGAAATAGTTCTTTGAAGATCAAGGAAATTTCATGTTTTTGTTGGCGTCTCAAATCTGAAATTGCGATGACAATACAATACTAAATGAAACTTGAAAAAGCGTCAAAAATGCCATGCAAAAGGACCTTACAGAGAACAGAAGATCATTTTAAATAATATTTACATCCTCTAGGTTGTTATAATCTATGCACAAAACACAGTTTCAATCTGATTCATGTGAGGAATTTGGTACTTTCCCATTATAGGTACCACGGTTGGTGCATTTTGTCGATTATATTTAATTTTATTGTTTGACGCCAATTTGGTCAAAGTTGCATAGAAACAGCTTGTTTGACGATACCGTACGTTATTTTGTTTTTTCAGTGGGCTTTTTAACAAAACAATCTTTTAAACAAGACGAAAAGTTACGTTAAAATTAAAAATAATCCGCTAAATTAAGCAGTTAATAAGTAAACTACTTTGCCAAATAGAAAAATAAATCATCAAATAACTTGAAAAGTTAAACAAAAGAGATCCTTTAACTGAACAAAACATTAAAAAATTTATTAAAATATAAAATAATACACAAAATAAAAGAATGAAATATTAAAAATGAACATGTTTTATTATATTGTAAAATTAAAACATGAGGAGCTAACATTGTGGCAACTTAAACAATATTTTTCGGTTCATTCTGATTCAAAAAGTAAACAAGTCGCCAAGCACCAGCAAAACTATTGTAATACCCAGAGACATTTTAAACTTTTCACGAATTAAAAATTGTAATTACATCACTTTCGGGCTTCGTTTTTTAATCAAAATTAGTATTGTGGAAAATAGTTGGGAAAGAAATTGGGATGTTTATAACATTACATATGAATGGTTTGCTATTTTTAAATATATTTTAAATTTCATTGAAAGACCTTCGATACGTCTTTGGCAGTAGTTGTAGCTGAGTAGTATCTGGAGTTTTCGACAATGAGCACCCGTTTAACATTAACTCGCTAAATATCGCCAATTCTGTTACTGAATTCGACGTTTCATTTTTATCTCCAATTCCTCTCCCCAGTTCAATTTCAATTTCGGCGCCAATTCTCATTTGGTGGTGTATAGTCAAATTAGCAGCAAAAAAGTTACCTTATGGTCGCCAATTTACGACTTCAACTTAGCTGCTTTCAAACTAATATTAATTTTGCGCCATTATGATTTAACTACAATTTCTCAGTCTCATTCAATTCACTTTTCTAGGTGTGTGAGCTGCATTTTGATACCGAAGGGATAGAAACAAAGTACTTTAATCCATCTACTGGAGTCTTACTGTCCGCACCTTTGAGTTTTCCTCGCCTAAGGTCAGGTTCAGTACCATCAAAAATACCCGGAGCACCTTCTTATTTATCAAAAGATAAAAAGTATAGAATACGTTTCGAAGACAGAAGAGAAATTCAGGAGAACCGGCAACTTTCTCTTGCTATTTCAGAAAGTTTAAAAGTGAAGGAAATTGAAGATGAAAAGATTTTATATCAACTCTGGATGATCTTGCTATAAAAATTCAAGTACACTTAAATGAAAATTGGTGTACCTTAAAAAACGATGGCGATATTATCGTTGCTCTTATAAAGAAAACCCCTGCGCAATGGAAAGAAACAATGGTTATGGTTAGTTTTGTTCGATGTTTTAATTTCGAAAACGACAAAATTTTTAGCTCAAGCAGCAATAACCGAAGATAAAAGTAAAATTCCCTATAAAAATTCAATGTTGATTAATAATACTACTTCAATATTGTTGTTTGAACCTATTGAAATGTAACATGCTAAGAAATTAATATTATTTAACGTAATGTTTTGTAATAAATGTACAGTTATTACATTATTTTGTATGACACATTAAATGAAAGAAAAAATTAGAATAAGTTTTACAGCAAATGTAAATGATTTTATGTATTACATTCCATTCTGAAACAATGGAACTTCACTTTAATATATGAAGCTTTATTATATGTCATTTTAACTTTTGCTCATATTTTATCACTTTGTAAAAACAATTTGTATACATTTTTCGATTTTTAATAAACTGTATATTGTATTCTATTCTGTAAAATGTATTTTAAGTGACAATCGTTATTTTTTCATTCAACATTATACCAATAAATTTTATCTTACAAGCTCTACAAAAGAGAATAATAATCATGTACAGTTTTAATTTATTACAGTTCTAGGATTTTTTATTACATTCTGTGGGAGGATTTGCTGTTTAGAACTTGTTTATCAAATTTTATATTCGTAGTTTTTGTTTGACATGTATAATTGAATTGACTTGGTAGTAGTAGTGGCATTTCTCTTCTCTTCTTGTAATCTTACAATATAGTTCGTAGTGAAACCTGTGTAAGTTAACCACTTGCGGTTATGTGGTCAACTAAAACAGGTGGTCAACTTATAGATTTTGAATTATATGATATAGATCAAATTCTGTTCCTGAAAATAGCGGTCAAATTAGACAGGTGATCAACTAACAAGGGTGGTCAACTTCACAGGTTTTACTGATTTTGACATTCCATAGGGGTAAATTGATTCCCCCCCCCCTCGTTACCTACCAATGGCGAGTCTGATTGCGTCAAATAAGGTTAATAAGCGAAAGTTGCACTGAAGAAATAAATTGATTGAGTTTTAACAGTATTGTTTAATTTAATTGGCGAATATAGTTTTAATCCGGTTTTCCCGTTTTGCGGATTATTTTGCTTTTTGAAGGCTTATTTTAATTACATGGGGGTAGGAAGGGGGGCTATTTTTCAAATTTCAGAAACTTTTTATTCTCATTTAACGTTTTGTTTCTTTAAAAGTGTACTAAAAAAATACAAAAATACATGATACTACCAAACACGCAGTTTCATATTTGTTAGTAACTTTTATTCAACATGGTGGCAATAAATAAAATGAAAAATGATCGCCAAGTTTAAATACGGAAAAATTACTCTCCAATTAATTTATTTGGGAAATTCTTTTATATTTTAATGTAACTTTTTAATGTTATTTGATGGCTTGATTTCTTCTTTTGGCGAATTATTTTACACTTCAATGGATTAATTTATTTATTTGAAGGAATATTTTATATTTGATGGAGCTTTCAATCTATTTAATTTGATTTTTTTTAAATTTAGAAGTAACTTACAAAGGCAAAACAAAGCTGTATTATTCGCAAAAAGGTATATTTTCTATGTAACTTGGACTAAACATAATGATAAATATTGCGGTTGCAATGCAGTCGTAAAATGTCGCCAGTGAGCAAATCCTTAACTTTCAATAGCGATAAATCCATTATACCGCCAATGTACCCATATTACTCGACATTATAGCCATTTTCAAAAATTAACAAAATTGGCTTTTTATAATTCTGTGAAAAGTAGAGAAAAGAAAATTTTTAACCTTAATTTTTATTTCTAAAAAATTTAACACTTCATTTTTCAGAATGTAGAGCAACTAGGTTCATAAATGAAATGAAATTTTTAAAATGCTAGCCAGATTTCCTTAGTTTACGCAATAATATGGTTGATTATCGGCCAACCCATGATGACGTCATTTTTCAGTTCACAGGCATTGACTCTAGTGTGGTGATGGTTGAACTCGCGTCACTTGACATAACTTTTATTTTTGAGGTGGACCGTGCACGTCGTAAAGTAAATGAGTGATTTACAAGTTATTTGAGTTCTTTGAGGGTTTGTACCTGGAAAACGGATTGATGTAATTCTTGTACGACCATGTGGATAGAATCCATCCAAATATTTATCTGAGTGGTATGTTGCATTAATAAACACCCGGGCAACGCCGGGTAGTAGACTATTTTATGTAAAAAGCGGATTGTTATTGTGCATAAATATTTCCGATATAGTCTATCAGATGTAATTCAGTTTAACGTGAGTAAAGATTATAGTTGATAATGCATATATTTTCCCCTTTTGTGCTGACTGAAAATGTACTCATAACTTGTATCATTGATAACGATTATTAACGTTGATGAGGTGTTTTGGCAAAAATATGTTTTACTGGTGTTTTGCAAACCTTGCTTTACGCGCATTTATTTATTCCTTAACGCGTTAGAAACTAGTGTCAGTGTACTACAAAAGCATCAACTGGACTGCTCTTACATTTTTTAGGTAGCCCGTGCAACGCCGGGCACGCAGCTAGTAATTCAGACATTGTGATGGTCGTCAAGTTTTTGCATGTGTAATTTTGTTTTTTTTAGAAATATTGCTTCCTCGTCAAGCATGGAGAGGGATCAGAAAAAGGAAAAATATAGAAGAAAGTTTCGTGATGGCCACAACATACTAGTTCTTCTGTTGGTTACTTTTACACAGTTGTAGGATTCAGAAATAAAAATATGCATTAGTCGGTGCACAGTGAAAAAACATTTTCTTTTTTTCTAACCAACATTTAACATTTAATTAGGCACTTTTAATCTGAATTAAAATTGTTTTCTTACTTTGTTATATTAATGATGCATTATTACATCATAAAAATATAGTAGATAACTTTTTGGTTATTTTCAGTAATAAATGAACAATATTACTATGATTAATATAATTTTATATTGAAAATACCATAGTCGAGAAAATAAGTATCGAAAATATCAAAATATGATATTTTCAAAATAAATATCGAATACATATCGGCGCACCCTGGGAAGCAGTTTCAAAAAATCAGAAAAATCGTGGATCCAGCATTGGGAGAAAGTAATTTTGAAGCCACCCGATTGACAGCAGATTTGAGCTCGCCATCTGCACTATGAAGTGCGACTATTTTGGATCTGTGACTTGTTTTTGACTCATTTATGGCCTCTGACTTCAAAAATGATTTCAGTTTGAGTCTATCACCCTCACTCATGTCAAGTTTTTAAGCTGTATAGAAATCAAAAGCGATCGCAGTAAAAAAAAAGACAAAGCACCGAATTTTTCAGGAAAGCAACAATGTGGCTGTTTCCTCCAGTCAAAAGTACTACTTTTAGTCACTGAAATTGATAGAATAAGCAAAAAATAAATAAATAAATAAATAAATAAAAATAAAACATGGGCCCAGAGAAAAACTTTCACTTTCCCAACAGTTATTTTAAATTAATTTTTTATAATGTCCGATTTTTAAAACAAGGTGTGACCTTTATGACGACACAAATGATGCACTTTGGCGCATCTTTCTATTGCGTTTCCACGTTATGATCATCAAGAAGCGAATTAAATATTGCACTCTACGCTAGCTATCAACCATATCGTTGCCAATACACGTCAGTAAAGATGCAAAATAAATATTTTCCTCTGTGAATGGTATTTCATCATTTGTGATGTCATCAGCAGAAGCATAAACAATGAAAGCGCACCGATTAAAGTATAATTTTTGAAAGTATATTAAATTTAAACAAATTACTTAAAAAAGAGTCAGATCCTATGTTTTTAAGCATGCTCTTTCAGAAAAAAATACTTAAACAACCCCATTACATACATTGCTTACACAATACCAAAATAAAAAAAGTTTCTCGTAACTGATGAATACGGAATTATTAGACATTCCTTACTGAAAAATTTCTTTTTTACCGTGACAATAAAAGGAATTAAAAATTTTCACAAAGAATAATTGTAATATTTTGGAAGAAAAAACACTTTATATCAGTTCATAAAGCTTTATGTCAACCACCTGTGACACGCTCTAAGTAGTGGAGAAAAAAAAGCTGATGTTGTAGAAGAAAACTAACTACAGCTTTGAAATCAACATGCCTTTTTACTTTCTTCTATATCTAATATATAGAAGAAAGTATTGGATTCGTGCAAATTTTCGAATTTCGAATTTTTTTCTTTAAATCAGCTCAAAAATCGAACTCAACATAAATTTTATTACAAATTATTCCCGACCGATAATCTATTTCTAAGTAAAATTTTCTAATGCCTTTTCTTCTGACGGCAGAATAGATCTCTTAATAGATAAATAAAGATCATTTCGGCTATACTGCTGTGTGCAGGTAAACGGCAGTATCTACAAAAATGAGTTTTTTGAGATACTTGAAGAAACATGTTTTTGATTTCCCACAAACATCAATAAAATATTTAAATTTGACTTTAAGCTATTCTATATGTTTATATTGAAATTTTTTTTGGCAGTTTGTTTCATTTTGATTTTGCAATCAAAATTTTGATTAAAGTAGATACTGTCGTTTACCTGCTCTTTGCAGTAGTAATTTTCATGAACTTTTGACTGGTAATCAGCAGTAACTGCACAACGTACTACTGGATGACCAATAATTACAAATTCAACATAGTACGGAGTAGATATGTCATTACGAATTATATTTATTGCAAAGTGAATAATATATTTTATTTTCTTTATCTTTATCTTCTTTACTAATAATAAAGCTGAAAGTCTCTCTGTCCGGAGGATGTCTGGATGTCTGTAGGATGTCTGTGACGCGCATAGCGCCTAGACCGTTCGGTCGATTTTCATGAAATTTGGCACAAAGTTAGTATGTAGCATGGGAGTGTGCACCTCGAAGCGATTTTTCGAAAATTCGATTTTGTTCTTTTTCTATTCCAATTTTAAACCCATTTTTCACAGAAATTTAATAAAATGGGAAAGAATTTGTTCTGAAAATTACCTTTCTTTTCTTTACTTCTTTATCTTTCTTCTTTTCTTTTCTACCTTACCTTTATCTTTTCTTTACTAATAATAAAGCTGAAAGTCTCTCTGTCCGGAGGATGTCTGGATGTCTGTAGGATGTCTGTGACGCGCATAGCGCCTAGACCGTTCGGCCGATTTTCAGGAAATTTGGCACAAAGTTAGTATGTAGCATGGGGGTGTGCACCTCGAAGCGATTTTTCGAAAATTCGATGTGGTTCTTTTTCTATTCCAATTTTAAGAAAAAAAATATCATAAGATGGACGAGTAAATTACGAAATTATCATAACTTGGAACCGTAACATGGACACAAGCCAATTGGCGAGATACGAATTTATCATAACGTGGAACCGTAAGATGGGTACAAGCCAACTGGCGAGAAAATTCACCATACATTATTTGTAAATATACAGGAGAACCAAAAGACCTTTTGATTTTTCTATTACGGGCAAAGCCGTGCGGGTATCACTAGTAAAAAATAAATAAAAACCGTGTATACACTTGGCATAAATTTAATATAAATAAATGAAATGCAACTTAAAAATAAAATAAAAATTATTTTTTTTTTACACAAATGTTTTTATGCCATTATAAAAATAATTAATAAATATTATAAAAATAAATTAATAAATAAATTATATATATATATATATATATATATATATATATATATATATATATATATATATAAATATATATATATATATATATATATATATATATATATATATATATATATATATATATATATATATATATAGGTTATAAATTTATTATTAAAGAAGACATAATTTAAATAGGGTATCGACCTACATCCACTTGATATAAATTTAATCCAAAACACATTTGCGTACCTACTCAGATACCAAATATACATGCTGATTTAAACAGTCCTTGCTACAACGAACTCATTTTTGTGTTTTAACTTTTTAAACACTGAATAGAAAAAAAAAAACTTCAGTATTTTTTTTTTTTTTCGCATCTACTAAATTTTTTGTCATGTTTCTTCTTAATTTGAATTCCTCAAAGTCGCGGACGAAGGGGGGATCCACTTTGTAAAAGAAATTCCGGGAACCTCGGCAAACTCAACTTTGAGGATGTCCTCTATGTATGGTCTTGACATGGATATCAGTTTCCACTGAGATTGTCCTTCAGGGAAACCACGGAAGTCATTTGTAATCGTGCTGATGACAGTCATTTTGTTGTTGGGGGAAGCCACAACATGTACAAAATCGTGAAAATCAAATACATTTACTTAAAATTCAAATACTGACAACGAATAGTCGACAAGGCATGTTTTGATTGCTTACGGCATTGTCAAAAACTCTTATGTTCCTGCGTTATCACTTGGCAACTAGAAGATTCTTTAGGCATTTGTAAAACTACGACAAATCGCTTAATGTTCCGCACTTTGCAATAAAGCAATAAATCTCCATGAAAATTTAGGCGAAAGAAATGCTTCGTTGTTAACAATGGCTCTCACGAACTACTAAAGGTGCAGCAGCTTAGTATACTAAAAATTGTGAAAAATATCGTCTGCAACAAAACAAATGGAACAGAATCGTTCTGTTGCTACACGTTTATTTATCGTCTGCCAAGCATTACTTGTGTTTACTCGTATGTTATCTTCTATAACTGTATATTAGCAAAAACTAATTTTATTTTATTGTTTTTAGAACAGAGATATGAAGAATAAAAGATTATTTTTTTAATGTTTGAAGGCTGTGAAAATACAAAACGTTTCCTTCGGCTTTGATTTGAAATAAAGTGATTATTTTCCCCATGTATCTCCCCATTTTAAGTATCTCTTGTGTCAAGGACGAGAGGCGGTAATTCCCAAATTTTGCCGAATGATAAAATATAGATCTTAGATGTAGATCATTATATGTAGGTATGCCACGCATACCTACATCTAATGAGAAGCGACTAGGAATCATTTTAAAAAATGCAACATTTTCTCTAAATTTGCAGAATCAAGGAAACTTTTGAGAGGTCACACAATGACCTCCCATCGGGGCGTTACTGCTAGCGCTTAGTTGAGCTAAAAAGAAATCACAAAAACCGTTTATGCGTCTTGGTTCATGTTTTGGCGGCGATTCATTTATGTTCCATTCCCCGGACAATGGTTATGAGCAGGTATTAAGTACATACTGCTGATTACCTGCATAATGTAGCGATAATATCAGTTACTGCTAAGCACCACTGATAAAAGAAATGCTTTTATTTAGCGCTAACCAAATAAACATGTTTGTACCATAAAACTAAAGAAATATAGATTTAAAAAATGCAAAAAAAAGAAAAAAAAAGAAAATGGAAAAATTTGTAGTACTTTCATTTACCCTCCCACGGCAGAACAATCATGGGCAAAAAAGTTCATGAAAACCAAAAAATTTGCAGTTACTGCCATTTGCCTGCCCATGGGAGAAAATTTCCGCTCTGCCGTGGGCAGGTAAAGAGCAGTAAGTACATTCTGCCAATTACCTGCAAAATGTAGCGACAAAAGCAGTTACTGCCGTTTACCAGACCATGGGAGAAAGTTTCCTTTTTTTCCGTGGGCAGGTAAAGAGCAGTAAGTACATACTGCCGACTTCCTGCAAAATGTTGCTAAAGAAGCAGTTACTGCTAATCACCACTGTGAAAAAAAAATGCTTTTTTTTCTGCGGCAACCAAATAAAAATGTTTGTACCATAAAACTATAGTAATAAAGATTTCAAAAATGCAAAAAAAATGAAACTCGAAAAATCTGCAGTTACTGCCTTACCTGCACACGGCAGTATAATCTCCATTTGTCACAGAAGTAGCAGTTCGATCAAAATATTTTCAATACGTCACATAATTCTTTTTCCTCCAAGAGTAAGAAGTAATCAGGGCATTTCCACCTGGAGAATTTTTTGATTGCATTTTTTGTCTCTTTTTTTTTATTATTATTTTTTATATAGTTTTCATGCACTTTTCGTTTTAAGTGTACGGTTTTTAACAAAAGTTTGCGTCGGTGTCTCAAGCTTGGTTATGTGTAAGGGGCCATTCATTAATTACGTAAGGGGTTATTTCATTTGCGTCTGGAAGGTAAAAAACGCATGAGGATGAGCTTTTTTTTCTTTTCTTTTTCGTTTTTACAAAGAATGAATCGTCTTTACTAATAATAAAGCCTCTCAAAGTTTGTCTGGATCTCTGTCGGATATCTGTCCTGATCTCTGTCGGGATATCTCTCTGTGACGCGCATAGCGATTTTCATGAAATTTTGTTCAGAGTTAGTTTATAGTATAAGGATGTGCACCTCGAAGCGGTTTTTTGAAAATTCGATTTTGTTCCTTCTCTATTACAGTTTTAAGAACAATTTACCGAGCAAATTATCATAACGTGGACAAGTAAATTACCAAATTGTCATAACGTGAAACTGTAACACGGGCGAGCAAATGAGCATATAAATGACCTTTTAATTATCTTCTACATGCAAAGCCGTGCGAGTGCCCCTAGTGTAAAATATAATAAAAGAATCGCACTTGTATGGTATGTTTTATTTTTTAGTTAGTATCGCATCATATACGAAAAAAAAAAGAAATGTCGAAAAAACATTCAGTTTAGATTCCAACTTTTTAGCAAATATTTCTTGGCACAAAAAGATTTAGTTGAATTATTGTGAATTTAAAAACAGTACCACGATTCGTTATTTTCTTATTTTGAAAAACGAAATGGAACTTTACGTAAGAATAGGGAGGAGGGGTTTGAAAAATCTTATGTACCCTTACATGGGGGAAGTTGTGGGGTCAAAAAATTGCCAAAATCGTCCTTACGTAATTAATGAATGGCCCTTAAGTTAAAATATCAAAGTGAAAAGAAAACTTTTAGGGATAAGAAGTTAAAATGTGAATCGCCCTGAAAGTTGTTTATAAAACAATTGTATTAATGTGTATTAACTGCGTATTACCAAGCTTCCATAAATTATAAATAAATAGATTGTAAATAAATTATAAATAAATAGAAATGGTTTGCGCAGAATATCAAAGCCAAAAAAGTGGCATAAAAAAGATTTCCCTTAAGGATGTCGACTATATTTTAGTTTAACCATATTATTTATCGACTATTATTTAAAAAAAAAAAATGCTGACTATTTTCCCCTTGATTTATCTCATCACGATTGTTCTAAAATAACAGGAAGAAAAAAAATATTTTCCCTCTTACTTCCGAATGAAGGCTAAATATTTTTTATTTGTTTGACCTACAATAAACATTAGTGCATGACGATTTTAATAATTTGCTATTTTATCTCTTCTCAGTTCCTTACATCACGGTTAAACGCTACTAAGAGAAAGAAATTACGAAACTTAAACTATAACCAAAAACACGATCTTCTGTTTTTCTTTCATTAATAATACTATTTAGAATTCATAAATTTAAAAACGCCTCTGATATAAAAACATTTAATACCGTATCAGATCCTCTCTCTTTCAACATGGTAGCATGTGCCTCTGGGCTTTCCTTTGTTGTATAGCTAGTGAAGATAAAAACTTGCTTAATTAAAGTAACAGTTGGTAATAGTCCTCATCTAAGTTTCCCTTAAACTTAGAGTAGAGTATAATATGCCGCCGGGCTAGAATAAATATAAAAAGTCCGCCATTAAAAGCATTTGATTCCTTGTATCAAAGAACAATTGGAACACTTATTTTAGCAGATGTGGCAGACACGGTTACGGTTAATGAAAGCGGTGACATAAAATATTCTTCAAGCTATACAAGTTAAGACTTTTCAGCAAGAAGGAGGGGTGTTTCTAGTAATAATGCGCGTTTTATTACCTTTTGTAAAGAGTCGAGAGATAATGAGAAGAATTTTTTTTCTCCATTTTATATTTTTCTTGTTTTATTAAGAGCGAATCATCTCTCCGTGTTTACAAAGGAATTTTTCTTCGTATTAGTTCGAACTGAGGATAGAAATAGCTTTGGTAATTAAATATTTACTTTATTTCTTTTCTCATCAATTGTCGTTCTCAGATTTCTTTATTACTGCAATTATTTATTCAGAACATTAGCTATTTAAAAAAATATTCCCTTAAAAAAACAATTATAATTTTGATTACAATTATTCATGAATGCTGAACGTTGAAAATTACTGTATGCCAAGGGTGCGCAAAGGGGAGGGGGGATTATGGCGCCAGTTACACAATCAAACATTTTCGGCGGGATTTTTTTTTTTTTTTTAATTTTATTTAAATTAATTTATTGATTTATTTCTGATTTTTATTTTTTTTTAATTTTCTTTTATTTTATTTTATTTAGTTTACATTTTATTTCATTTATTTATTTAGTTCGTGTGTGTGTGTGTGTCATTGACGTAGCACAGAACCTTTCTAATAAAATAATAATAATAATTAAAAATAAATAAATAAAAAAAATACTTAAAAAATATAATAATAAAATAAAAAAGGGGAAGAGCGTTGACAAAAATGGGGGGGGGGGGATGGGCACCACTGTTGTATGCAGTACTATCGGTTTATACATGTTCAGAAATTGTACCAGTCTGCCAACGTTATCTTCTGTTTCACTCAGCAGGAATGTTTTTTTCAGAGACCATATTTAAGCATGTATTCAACATCATTAGTTAAAGCTTGAAACAGTTTTGCAATGAAAGAAATATCTCGTGAACTTTTTTAACTTTATACAACAGACCCAGAGAAATAGTTCATTTTTAAAAATGAAAAGAAAAAAAAAAGAAAAAAAGAAAAAAAAAATCATTTGATGTGAGATACAACAGAAATTTAAAAAATGCCAACTTCAGTTGTCCTGAACTCTATGGCATGTACGATACTTTTATTTAATTAATATTTTTTACTTAGCCTTATACTGTACAATTACTTTTCATTTCGATGTATTTCTAAATTTAGGTTGAGGATGTCTGCAATAACTGATATAAGGGTCATTCCATGTCAATTCAACCAAAAAAAATGCCATTTTGACACCCACCGACACGGATTTTGATAAAACTTGGTGAGTTTAGTCCTTTAATGTAGAAAAGTATTCAATTCATCAATTATTCAGTATTCATCAATTTTTTCTTCTCAATCTGCTTTAGTTTTCATTTTAAAGCCAGTCAAAATTTTGAATTTTTCGTATTTTCCAAACTATGACGATTCTGCGTGTTCATTGAAAATAATTTGTATTTCTTTATTTTTCAGCCAATTTTTATGAAAATTTACAGTAATATTAATGAAAATATGAGGATTTCAGAAAAAAATATAAAAAAATTCTAAGTAATATTTTAAAAGTAGAAAAAAATTATTTTCATATTTTTTTTCTAAAAGTATGAAATACGTTAAAGTCAGTATCTACCAAAGGGAATATGATAATCAAAAAAATTCTTTTTTCCTGATGATCTTAGATGTGTGTTCTGCCATTAAAAAAATAAAATTAAAAATATATCTGCTTCATTTTTTTTTTTTCAATTTTATTTTTTATTTATTTTCCTACACTATTATCAAAAACTGAATGTATTCAAAAATATAAATATCTCAATAATTTGCACATGAAATACTCTTAATTTTTATTTTAATCACAAAAATGCTATTTTTTTACAAATTTCATTACATAGTACACTAGTGCAACCAGAAATACCTTCTGGAGGGAGTTTTTGGACCACAAATCCCTACTGGAAGGGTTTTTTGAATCGGTAATACCTTCTGGAGGGGTTTTTTGATCAACAATACTTTCTGAGGGGGATTTCTTGATCAAAAGTATCTTCTGAAAGGGGATTTTTTCATCAAAACAGTCCTTTCATATGCATAAACTATTGTACTATTAGAATACGCATGTATGTTAAAACCAATGCTTTGGGGGTTCACCCCCCCCCCCCCCTTTCACTGCGCCACTGACATAGTAGCCTATTTAAAATTGCTCTATTCTCATCTTTCTTCCAGCCTGTGAAATATTCTGCTACTTCAAGAGTGAAACACAAATTCTTCTTCATCTACATGTTTCCCAACCAGTGGGTTGCGAACCCCTAGGGGTTTGTGAGGGCTGAGGGGTAGAACGGGGGCTCTCAAAAATACTATTGTAATGGCGGAAGTTTATAATTCATGTGCTGTTTACTCATCATTTATTCATTTGTCTCTTGCAAGGCCAAGTTCCATAGAGTGCTGAAGAAGTTAAACTTATGGGTACAGGGTATATGAAGTTGAAAGCATATAAATACTTTCATTTTCTCAGTACCTTTTGATCGAAAAATTCGATTAAACTTAATGGACACAGTACAAAGAGCATTATGTGAACGCCTGCTTCACTATTAAAGTGGGACAAGGAGTTGCCATGTTTATTAGCAACAATTTCCTATGACCTTTTAGTGATGAAAAAGAGAAGGAAAGATTGGCAACCCAAAAATACTTCAGGGATGGAGGAAAATATTTTTACTTAAGATCAATTTTCTGGGTGAAACTTGCTACAGTGTGAATTACACAGTTAAAAAAAAAAAAAAATCAAAGGAATAAACTATGCAACTTGCTTTGTGGTGTATGTAAAAAAGGAGTTCATGAAATTTTTTCAGATTGAGTTTCTCTTAACAAGTGGGCATACAAATATGTTTGTTGATAAAAAATACCCTTTTTTTAAATATCTGGTTATTAAAGCAGTTCTATTGTTTTTCAAAAATAAAAGAAAATTCTTAAGCACTCAAACTCGAAATTGCAGTCAAATGATAATTATGCGCCGTATATTCCTACCAAACAGCTAGACTCATAATCCAGTACAAGAAGTTATAAATTTAAAGACTGTTCTAGTTTTACTGCAAGAAAAAGGATCATATTGTTAAACTGAGAGTTTCTAGAGGGTATTTTCTAAAATTATTCCTTATTTGCCATCTGATTCAATGTTGCAAATAAGTATACTGTTGAGTCATAATTAAAACTTTTTTTTTAATATTTGATATCCCCTTTTGATCAATGTTTCAAGGAGCAAAAGGATTTTCCCACACACGGAGAAGTAAATTAAATGCTGAACATAAAGACTGAAACTGACAGATATTCGAGTTAAACTTTGAGATACTTTAATTCCACAACTACTGCAGTAAGTTGCATTTAGATGTTCTGTGTGCTTAGAGCTGCTTATGTTTACCTAAATGGAAGATAAATGTAGTGTGGGAGAGTTGACATTAACTCACTGTCACAAATTTAGTCATGGAGCACACAAGTTACAAAAAATGTTAATGATTTGTCTGAAGATGAACAAATTTTCCTAAAGCTACGAACTGAATCAGAACAAGAATTCAAACTATTTGTTTGCATCACAAAATATTTTTGAAAAAGTTTGAATTTCTGCAAAAGGTAATAAAATATTAATCACCATACTTCATAAAGAAGTTGGAAAAACATTTAAGTGAAATCAATATTTCAGGGAAAAAGTAAATAAAAAAATATCTTGTAAATAATAGGAATAACATGCTGATTTGATAGATGCTGAATGTTTTATAAAATAATACATTAAAAATTGTTTGTAGGCTCTTTATTCTAGCAAATAATACAGCTATGTAAACAAATTGGGTAATGAAAATTTTTCGAAAATATTTTGTTTTAAATATATACATACCTAAAAAGAAATGTAATAGCCATTAATTTTATTTTTTTAAATGGTAGAACACACTTTTAAGATTCTCCCAAAGGCATTGGTTTTAACATATATGTGTATTCTAATACAGTAGTTTCTGCATATGAAAAGACTGTTTTGATGAAAAAATCCCCTTTCAGAAGATATTTTTGATCAAGAAATCGCCTTCAGAAAGTAATTGTTAATCAAAAAATCCCTTTCAGAAGGTATTTTTGGTTCAAAAACCCCTTCCAGTAGGTATTTTTGGTAAAAAAAACCCTCCAGAAGGTAATGAAATTTGTTAAAAAAAATAGCATTTTTGTGATTAAAATAAAAATTAAGGGTATTTCATGTGCAAATTATTGAGATATTTATATTTTTAAATACATTCATTTTTTGATAGTAGTGTGGGAAAATAAATAAATAAATAACTAAAATTAAAAAAAAAAAGAAAAAGAAAACCAATGAAGCAGATATATTTTTAAGCTGAAAATATAAAGAACTGAAAAAGGCCATTAATTTTATTTCTTTTAATGACAGAACACATATCTAAGATCATCAAGAAAAAAGAATTTTTTTGATTATCATATTCCCTTTGGTTGATATTGACTTTAACGTATTTCATACTTTTAGAAAAAAAAATTACGAAAATAATTTTTTTCTACTTTTAAAATATTACTTAGAATTTTTTTATATTTTTTTTCTGAAATCCTCATACTTTCATTGATATTACTGTAAATTTTCATAAAAATTGGCTGAAAAATAAATGAAATAGAAATTATTTTCAATCAACGTGCAAAATCGTCATAGTTTGGAAAATACGAAAAATTCAAAATTTTGACTGGCTGTAAAATGAAAACTAAAGCAGATTGAGAAGAAAAAATTGATGTGGATACTTTTCTACGTTAAAGGACTAAACTCACAGAGTTTCATCTAAATCTGAGTCGGTGGGTGTCATGGCTTGGTTGAATTGACGTGGAATGACCCATAAGTATTAGTCCGTGTGCAATATTGGTTTTTATAGTGATGATCATGTATCGCATTACAAAGCTATTGTATAAAATAACTACTAAACATTTTTAACGTGTAAGGATTCAGGTTCTCAATAACAATGTTTATTTAACATAAAGAGCTATTTGATTGCACAATTTTATATAAGACTTATAACAGAATCTCAAACTTTTGAATGAGCCAAAGAAGCCGTCCTTGTAACTTTCCATTGCGAATTTTAAACATATATTTCTATGAGGCGTTTGTCCTTCAAAAATGACCAGGGGCAAAAAGAATGAATGAGAGTAATTTATACATTAAAAGGCTCAAATAGGAACCACATAATAATTGAAGAGATCTGACATTTGAATCCGGAGGAAGGTCCGAAACCAAAAAGTTCACGTCTAGACAAGAGAATATCCACGTCCAGAAGGTCCGACTAAAAGACCCAAGTCCATAAGGTTCGACGAACAGAAGATCTGGTGGACATAAGATTTAGCAGACATTGCATTGCATCCATTCCCAACAGGTCTGTCCTACAAGACCCACGAACAAGCAGTAGGTCCTGTTTTCTGGAGGGACGGAATTTCAGGTTCAATTTTCTGAACAGGCTGGACATAATATCTGGATTTTTAAGTATGTCTTTATCTGAAGCTAATTTTGTTTATTGTTATTATAATACAAGACACTATACTACCCTGGGAAGGTGAAAAGCAATACTATCTGCAAGTATTTCTTTTCTTTTTCTTTTTTTATTTTCGTCATTTATTTTACTGTTGCTGTACAAACTTGAGCTTTTGGTTTAAGCTGGAAGTACAGCATGAAAATAACGTCCAATTCCAACTTTTTACCATTATTTATGTGGAATTAAAAATATGTTCCTTCAAGTATCTCAAAAACCCATTTTTGTAGGTATTGCGATTTTCCTACCCACGGCACTATATATAATGCACCTTAATTCGAGTTTTTGCTAAAAACCTCCCCCCAGGTTTAATCTCTGTCTCTGTCTGACATTCTCTGAATCCAGCATCAGATCTCATTTGCTGAGCAATAACAGCGATTTCCCCTACCAGTCCACTACGTTAAAAACAAATTTATATCCCATAATTGCCTAATATCGAAGCGAAGTCCTTCCAAGATGATAAATATATTTACTAAAACCGCTGAATGACCTAAACAGCGTATCTTCAAAAAGAAACGATTACATCTAATTCGATCAGTCCTGAGGTTAGCTCACCTCGGCAACGCATACCACGTAGCAACTACGTGACGTGATTGAGGATAAGCGATCCACAGGTGCAAAGAACAGGTAGAGCGAGCAAGGAAGGAGCACAGATGACCCCCTGTTGATCGATCCACTGGCCATCCATTTCCTCGACCGGAACGTGACCAGAACAACGGGCTCCCATGATCTGCGTCCATTGTGGCTCGCGCCAGTCCGGCTCCCGGAGCTCTTTGATGCACACCGAGGTTTTTGTTGTCCCTTCCAGAGAAAGAAAGAACTTGCACGTGCCGGGGACGGACAATCTTTTAGCGAGAGAAGGAGCTGTTTCGAGGGTTTTCTAGCCCCCTTCCTTGTTGTATAATTATAAGGGTATATCATTGAACTATAGTTCAATGGGGTATATGGTATATATACACTGCAAATCTTCAGACGTTTTTCGACCCGAACACTTCTCGCCTTTTTAAGATCACTTTGAAGCAGAGTTTTTATAACTGCTTTAATAATTCCTCTGAGAAAACTTTTCAGAACACTTATTGGTTGAACACACTTTTTAAACACATTTGGAAACGCTTTTTACAGCAATCACGCAGGACAGCTGTAAATCACTTCCGAGAAATTGATGGCGGGGAGCGACTAGGAGAGGTCATCCTTTTTTGGCAGCATTCCTTAGGGATCATTCATTAGTTACGCAAGGATGATTTTGGCGACTTTGACCCCCTTCCTCCCCCCATGTAAGGGTGAGTAAGATTTTCCAACCACCCCCTTTCTTACGTACGATTAAATTTCTTTTTTCAAAATAATAAAATAATGAATCTTATATAACTGGAATCGTTATTAAATTCACTATTATTATTATTTTTTTTTTCAAAAAAAAAAAAAAAAAAAACCTTTTTGTGTAAAGAAATATTTACTAAAAAGAATCTAGACTGAATATTTTTTTCAACAAATATTTTTTTTGTATATGATGCGATACTAATTAAAAGTAAGGTATGCCATACACAATGCGATTCTTTAATTATATTTTGCACTATTCATTCTTTGAAAAACAACTAAAAAACAGATCATCCTAATGCTTTTTTACCTTCCAGAAGCAAATGAAATAGGATCCCTGCCGAACCACTTGACCACGCGTTTTCTCATATAAAATATCGACTTGGAAAATGTAACGTAAGAATGGGTCAGACCCCTCCACCCCAAGTAAGGGTATGTAGAGATGTTTCCACCCCTCTCCCCCTAGGGACCTTACGTAATTAATGAATGGCCCCTTACACTAACTGACAGTTGTTCATTGCATTTCAACAAACTTTCCAGCAGTAGGTATCATATTGAGAGATTTTACATTTATTCTGGTTGGGTCACATTTGATACAGATTCGGAGGACATTTCAATACACTTCCGTTTTAACGATCGGAACACATTTCAGTACACATGTAACACTTTTTCTGAGTTAAAATGTACCAAACTTATTTCCAATGCGCACTGGGAATTCGAAGGGTATTCCGCCTGAGATTTCAATGTGCCCCCCCCCCCCCCAAGTGTTTGAAACTAGTTTTCTCTTTATAGTAAACAAAAGTAAGGTTTCAAAGAAATTCTGGAGGGAAGTCTGACGGACGTGCATCCAGGACGCCCCATAGCATCTACACTCTACAGCCTTGAAATTTTGTACAAAATTACTTCGAGCCCTCCGGGGGGGGGGGGTGCACCTGGGGTTTTGTTTTTAAAATTCGAATTAGTTTTTTTTTTTTTTGTAATTAATTTTCTCTTTATAGTAAATAAAAGTAAGGTTTCAAAGAAATTCTGGAGAGAAGTCTGTGGCGGACGTGCTTGTCCAGGACGCCCCATAGTACCTACAGCCTTGAAATTTTGTACAAAATTACTTCAAGCCCCGGGGGTGTGCACCTGGGGTTTTATTTTTAAAATTCGTATTAGTTTTTTTGTAATTAATTTTTAAGCTCAAATTTCGCGTAAATTGCCTATTATTGCCTATTAAAGGGATGAAACATTAGTTGCACATATTAATATTATGTATCGTTGGAAAGGGTACAATTTTCCGCGTTCTGCGCAGTTTGTTTCAATGCTCTAACTTGAATACGGTGGGAGTTATTTGCGTTTTTTATCTCGAACGTTTTTAGGCTTAACTAAAATTTAGGTACTACTTTCTTTATTAAACCTATCATAAAAAGCGAAGGAATTGTCCCACAGTTTTCGAAATGAACAAGGAAAATTATAAACTTACGCAAACATTTCAAAGCCTTCTCAATGACCAATTATGATTGACAAAGCAGCTCGTTTGATTTTTGTAAAAAGCACTCATTCTGTGTTCAAGTAAACACTGAAGCAGTTGTAGCAGGGAAGCACAAGACAAAATGCACAGACACTTTATCACGTGCTCTTGAATATTTTCTGGTGGATGTATTTCAGAAAAACGATTTGAAATTTTCTCAAGAATCGTAACAGATGATACAGTTGCCATCTATGAAAATTTTTCGTCCAATATACTTCCCAGAATTCATTGCTGCTGGGTGGGGCTCATGATAAGCTATATTTTTCTCCTGGATGGTTATCATATGTACATTAGGGTGAAGTGAAAAAAACGAAATTGAGAAATATATAAAACCTATATGCGGGAAAAGTTGCCTCTTACCGAGCCTATTTATCATACAAAATTTCAGCTAAATCAAAAAATATCTTTAGCTGCCCATTTCACTTTGAATTTTAAGTAATTTAACTGATTTCTCACCAAACGGGAGAAAATGGAATGATAAAATATACCGCTCATTTGAAAATTTGAATGTTTGAGTGGTATTAACTGCGTTCTTTGTTCTAGTTGGTTGTTTTTCTCTTTTAAAGTAGTTCATTTAGTTTGAACTGTTTCAAACCCTGAAATTATTACTTCAAATGTAAATGAAAACGCTGTTTTGACATGTAAACAACTTAAAAGGAGAAAAACACAATGGAGTTGTTTCCAAAATTTTAAAAGTATTTTCTTCTGAAAGAGCATGCTTAAAAACATAGAATTTGACCATTTTTTAAATAATTTCTTTAAGTTTAATATTTAAAAAAAAATACTTAAATCTGTGCTCTTTCATCGTTTAAAGCTTCTGCCGATGACATCACAAATGATGAAATGCCATTCACTGTTACCATTCACGGTCCAAAATATTTAATTCGCATGGCAACTCACGTGTATTGGCAACGATATGGTTGATAGCAAGCGTAGAGCGCAATTTTAATTAACTTCTTGATTATCATACCGTGGAATTGCGGTAGAAAGATGCGCCAAAATGCATCATTTGTGACGTCATCAAGACCACGCCTTGTTTGAAGAATCGGACATTTTAAAAAAATAATTAAAAAATAACTGTTGGTAAAATGAAAGTACTTTCTGAGTCCATGTCATTTTTTTTTTTTTTTGCTTATTCTATCAATTTCAGTGACAAAAAGTACTACTTTTGACAGAAGGAAGCAACCCCATTATAAGACAAGGTTTTTCTTAAGCATCGTAAATGAGAATTTAACTTCCAAACGTAGCATAGGATGACGACTCCGATACTTATGCGTCAATTCTTATTGATATTGCATTAAAATATACATGAGTTTGGTAAGACCTCATCTTAAGCTTTAATCTCCTTATCCGAAGAAAGATATTTTTTCATTGTACATGGCATAAAGAAGGGCTTCTAGGCTACTAAGAGGACTTTCATATTTAGTTTATAGTGCCGGACTTAAAATTCATAATATGTATGTTCTGTGCCAAAGGAGAGTCAGATGGGGATGGGACAGGATTCGATTGCTTAAATTTATCAATATGAAACATGTTAATGGATTAAGCTTTTGCATGGAAAGCAGGACAAAGGGTCTTAAGCTATTCAAATCTCTGGCTAATCTGGAAATTAGAAAAAATGTATATATTTTTTTGTAGGGTTGTGGGCATTTAGAACAGCTTCCCGTAAGCGGCTGCAATGAGTAAGAGGGTAGCTAGTTTTAAGAGGACTATTGATCTTCACTGGAGACTAACTGATTTAGGACCAGCCTAACTGAGCCCAGAGCCAGTTGCTGGAAGTCACATTTGTATTTGTATTTGAATGTTTACCAAAGAAGATTCCTCCAAAGAAATCAGAAGGAAAAGAAGAAAAACACCCATTGACTTGAAAAGAAAAATGAGGAATAACAATTTTCATATGAATGTGCTGTACTTTGACTAAGGGGCAATATTTTAAATCAAATGACAACATAAGCTATAGTTGTTTTACTCTCATAACTTAAATCACAGTATGATATCATTGTCACTCCTATGTTTGGTAGCTCTCATAATAAGCATATTAACTTTTTTACTGAAAATTATTGATGTTTCTGAGCTACGCGGTGTAGTGCAAACAATTATCAATGTAGATTTTAAAAGTGGAGTTATAAGAAAGATTTAGATTTTTATTGGACGTTCTTTGCAATGATTTATTTATGAATTTCATACAAATGAATTAAAGTTACGCCATTGACTCTAACATTTGGTTCGAAATAACAGCTGGGGCAAAAGGATATTGTTTAGAAATCGGGAAAAAACTAGAGAGTCCTGTGAAAATATGGCTGCAGTAAACTTTAAAGAAGTAGATTTATCTTTGGCAGAGGTTGCATCTGATGAACATAATTCAGATCAATGGTATATCTTCAAAATGTAGAATGGAATTTCAAACGAAAATATTTCATTCTACTTGTTAAGAAAGAATCAAGCCATTGGAGAAGGTTAACAACAACAAATTGAACTTTTCGGTTTCGAGGAAATGATGATTAGAGAACGTGAAAGTGTCAACAGAATATGTTGTTAGTGTACACTTTTTAATATTAAATCTAAATTATCACGTCTGAATGGAAGTGAATACTTTTGCAAAAAATGGATAATAAACTCAGTAACTATGTTTAAGAACTCAAGATTCCTTCAATAAATTTAAATGCAGATAACTATTTGACTTTAATTGATTGGAATTCAAATGCACTTATAAAAATTGACGCTGATCGCATTTACGATACTTAAGAAAAACCTTAACATATAACTGTGGTTTTTTTTTTTCTGGTTTTTTTTTTTTTTTTTCCTTTCAAGTTGTTTATATCTAAAAACAGCATCTTCATTTACATTTGAAGTAATAATTTAATGGTTTGAAATAGTTAAAAATAAATGAACTACTTTAAAAGACAGAGACAACCAATTAGAACAAAGAACGCATTTGATACCATTCAAACATTCAAAGTTTCAAATGAGAGGTAATTATATTTTATCATTTCATTTTCGCCAGTTCGTTGAAAAATGAGGCTTCGTTGAAAAATTCAAAGTCAAATGGGCATCTAAAGATATTATTTGATTTAGCTGAAATAGCTATGATAAATAGGCTTGGTAAGAGGCAACTTTTCCCCGCACATAGGCTTTATGTATTTCTCAATTTCATTTTTTTTCACTCCGCCCTAATATACATATTAACATCCTAGAATTGGTAATCTGGGATAAAACCACAAGTTTCGGTGAGGGGTGGGGGATAATACCCTTACGCCTAACGCTGTGCCTCTCATGATGACGTTCATTTTGTAACTTTACTTTGAGGAAAACTTTTTATTCATGGTCACTTTTTTTTTCACTCAAATGCTCTAAAAAACTTATTTCTTCAAAAGTTAAAATAAATTTTTTCATTGTACCTATAATAAGTGAGCTGAAAATTTCATGCACGAGAATATGATACGGAATTTGCTGACATTTTTCAACATATGCTGTACACAAAGCTTCGATTCCTTGAAATAGTTGTCTGCGCTCTTAGAAGAAAAACTACACCTTCAAAACGACGGGTCCTTAAATCCGTGTCCAAAATCCGTATCAAAACATGTCCTATCTCATTCTTGATCTGGCTTAACAGCTATTCTACACAAACATATCATCACACAATTTAAGTCTTGGTGCTCAAAATGTCCCAACCAGTGTTATCATCTTACAACAACGTCGGAATTTCTTTGAAATTCATCTCATTCTGGAAAAAAAAAAAAAAAAAGTAACTATGATGATTCAGCAAAAACGAAAATATTTTCCCTTTTTGCAAGCTGTGAGGTGGAATTCCAGTCTCCCTGTCCTAGATTTAATAGATACATTTACAGTTTTCAGACGGCAAAAAAATTAAATCTCCCATTTGAAGCAGACTGTTATGACATCTTAATTCCTAATAGCTTATTTAAACAGACCTGCTGCAACTTCTTTATTCAGAATGTCTTTATTACATTGAATATAAATTCAACAGTTGATAATTCCCCTTGAATTGTCGACCGAAGTGTATCTGTATTCCATATTTATGGAATCTTTTAATCTTTTACCATAATATACACATTATACTCTATATCGCATTAAGTGGCTCAGAGCTAAAATGCGTACAACGGTTTCACAGCGGAATCGGAAAATCATAAACTGCGGAAAAATAAATTTTCCTTCAAAAACAATCTGTCACACTAATGACAATAATAACCGAGGTTTAGATTAAAGTATTCATGTCGGGAGACTCTTATGCGACCTGTTGACCTGGATGCCTTATCGAACGCATCGCATATTTATAGCTTAGGACATTTACAAGACCCATTAATAAAGATTTTAGTCGAGTGATCGTTTACGGCGGCAATGCATTGCCTAAGGGCTGTTGTCAGAGTTGTTTTTCAACGCATGCGCTTCTACGAGTAATAAATTGCTTACGGAAGCTTCAGATCCCTGAATCATTGGGTATCACACTGTGACCTGTAATTAGCGTAGGGATAGGAGCTTGCAATGTTTCCACCCATGGAAAAAATTCATCTAAACGAAAAATTCACGAGAGCTTTTACCATAAGTTATCACCTGTATGGGAGACTACGTTTTTTTGTAAATAAACGAAATAATATACCTTCATTGCCAATGTCGGATAAACTAAATTTCTTCATTGTCCAGTGGAACTAAAAATACATTTATTGCTCCTTTGGAGGAACAAAATATTTCCGCTAAGACAGAGGAACTATTCAGTTTCAACCGTTGCACTGTAGGAACTATACTGCAACCCTAGTGGAAGAACTGAAATTGCTTATTGGCTCTGAGGAACTAAATCTCTTTATTTGCATACTTTAGTTTAGAGGAACTCAATTCCTTTTTTCTACCCTTTTCATGCAAACTTCAATATCTTCCTATGATTTACGCTTAGTGAATTCTCCAAGTCTATTCTAACCATCAGAAATATAACCAAACAAAAGCGATCCTTAACTTCTGTGTTTTGTTAAACGCTGAAACTCGCGTTTCACAACGCCGCTTATGCAAGGGTCTTGCACAAAACTGATAAAATATCTATGTTTCTTATTTCGTTCTATCTTTTGCAATGAAATTTTGCAGTTAAGAAGAATTCTATGTTATATTTTAAGTCCATCTGTGCAGAGAATCAGAGAACACTCAAGAAGTTACATAAATTTCAAAGCAGCTGTGCTCCAGATTCCTTTTAAAAAGAAGCAGTTACAGCTTGAATGTAAAAGTCCTTTGGTCAGAAGACCCATAGTGAGAATATACTGATTAGATTATTTATGATATCATGTAATTTATTCATGTAATAGATGGATAGATAGATGGAGACATGTATGTGTGTGTCAGAGAGAAAGAGAGGAAGGAGACGTACTTCTTTGAGAGTGTATTTAAACGAAATGTTTGAAATTTACCACAGCTTGCACAATGCACAAAAGACATTTTCAAGCATATGTTACACCCGCAGTTTTACACCATTTTACGGATTCAGATTCATTATCTCTTCTACGTAAAACGGTAAAATGGGATAATGATCCTTGACCGTGATGTCAACAACAACAGATACTGTTACAGGTCGTAAAGTCTGTATTTCCCTTCAACTGCTGCTCCCTCCGTGGCTAATCCAGGAAACGGTTGAGAACGCAAGTCAGACGATTTTTTTTTTTTTTGCTTTGGCGAACGATCTAAAAGACGGTCGACAATGCAGAAGTTCTGAAAGCAGACGGGAGCAAACGGCGCGAAACGTTAAAATGAGCTGTAAGAACGGCCATTACGTTCTAAATCTCCGAATTTATCACTTTCGAGTCGGAGGAACAAGACATTTTTACGATTTAACAAACAAATTAAAGTATTGCTGTTTCCGGATTTTAGAACGAATTTCTCCCGCTCAGAAATGCACTTAAGAATTCATTGCAAGAAAAGGCAACAACGTTTCACACTTTTACTGTGAAAATAACAATATGACACGATTCTTTTTTTCCCCTCAAGAGCTGTAGCGTTTCGGGGTTTTAAAGTCGATACATTGCTGCATTTATGTTAAGTAAAATTGAATGAAAGGATTTTTTCCGCTTTTGTACCCTTTGAGAGAGCTAGCCAAATAGCTGCGCATTAAAACTTCAAAAGATCTTAACAAATAAATCTGTAGCTGCGTAGGAGAATAAAAGAGTGAAACTTATTCTCAGAGTGATATAAGAATAAACTATTTCGATCAAGTCGTTATTCATCGGGGGGAAGTGTTTTTAACATACCATGTAATGTAATTAAAAACTTAGTTGTATGTATCTATTTATGTACCTAAGTCTAAATTATTTCTCCCGAATGCCAATGAACTGACCATCATCGAACCAGGTATCGATATATTCCAAATTTTC
Source organism: Uloborus diversus (assembly GCF_026930045.1). Classification (NCBI taxonomy): domain Eukaryota; kingdom Metazoa; phylum Arthropoda; class Arachnida; order Araneae; family Uloboridae; genus Uloborus; species Uloborus diversus. The sequence continues at coordinate 80,740,578 of NC_072739.1, read as the reverse complement.
CCGTCTTTATGTTTGGCTATTTAACATAATCCCCCTATAGTAATTACACTAGTCAACAAAAAAGAACTTTTTGTCTGCATCCGGGCTTTAAATAGTCAATTCGTACTAATTTTTAGGGCTCGACCGATGGCTTTTTTTGGGCGATGGGCCGATGCCGATTGTTCAAAGATGGCCGATGGCCGATTGTTTTTCTCCAAATGGCCGATGGCCGATGCCATTGGCCGATGGCAAAAAAAAAAAAAAAAAAAAAAAATCTAACGGAAATAAATTGATAAGATTGTCAGGGATTGTCTTTCTTTGAATAAACAATTGAAATCACAAAAAAAAAGTCAGATTTCGACCTAAATTTCTATTTTACGATCACCCAATTTAAACTTCACAAGTTTTTTCGGCACATCTGTACATGCATATGTACCTAAGAACATGACCGAAAGATCCATTTTGAACACCTCCTCAGTTAATTATTGCAAATTCTCTTGCGATGTCTTCATGCGCGTAAACATGCGTCACTCGAAAACGTTATGAAATAGTAAGTTGAAAACTCATACGTACGTAGTATGATCTAAAACTTCGAGACCAAGCTGTATAAAACCTTACCCCGAATAGTTCACATAACCGAAGCACATCTATCTACAAAATAGTCACCTTGAACGACTATGCACTTCTGCCAACGTTCGTATAGATTTTAGAAGCACTCCTAGCAGCCATTTTCATAACCTCCTGTAAGGCTTCTTGCGCTGCTGCTTTAACTTCATAAAGGGGAAGAAAGCGACTTTCATGTTGAGGATGCACGGCTCGATTGGTCAGTACTCGGATATGACAAACAAATAACATACACGTTTCGTCGGACTTAGTTCCGTGTGACTTTTACCTGTTCCCAGCAAAAAAACATTTGCTTGGACGTCGCTTTCTTCCGTCAGGAGAAGATAAAGTTGCTTCATAAAAGGTTGCAAAAAATGGTTCCAGGAGTGTTTCCAAAAATTATATGAACACTGGTAGAAGTACATAGTCCCTCAAGATGATCCTTTGAAGGTGGATGTGCTTCGGTAATGTGAACTATTCTGGGAGACGTTTTATACAATTTGTCCCCGAACTTTTGGATCGTACTACGTACAATCTGTATAGGGTGTAGTTATGCTTCTCCCTTTTTGACTGCTGTATGATGAAAGAGAAAGAGCAACAGCCAAAAAAAAAAGAAAGAAAGAAAATAAGGGAAGAAAAACAAAGACACCGTTTGATTTATTTTTCACCAATTTATTTTTTTTTTAATTGAACATATAACTAAGATTTCAGTAATAATGTAATAGTAAATGGATTTAGGTACACTATACATGGTTAAAAATCATTAAATGATGTTGTTTAATCATTCAAAAAAAAATTTAAGAATAAAAATATGAAACCGGCAAACAAATAACGCAATTAAAGTGGAAAGATTGCCCTTAGACATGTTTACTGCTTTTACAAAAAGGAAGTATTGAATTCGCGAAAAAACTTTCACTCAAAAATCGGCCTTAATTTCCATTTTGCTCACCCCGAAATGAATGTTGAGTTTTTTTTCGACCCGACCACACGTACATATGTACCTAAGAACGTATAGACGCCCGAAATATCCATTTTGAAGTTTCCCGAGTTAATTACAACGAGTTTTCTCGTGACGTCTGTATGTACGTATGTATGTGTGTATCTATGTCGCATAACTCAAGAATGGTATGTCCTAGTAAGTTGAAATTTGGTACGTAGACTCCTAGTGGGGTCTAGTTGTGCACCTCTTTTTGCTCAACCCCAAAAGAATGTTGAGTTTTTTTTTTTTTTTTTTTTTCGACTCGACCACACGTGGATAAGTGCCTAAGAACGTATAGACACGAGAAATATCCGTTCTGACGATTCCCGAGTTAGTTACAACGAGTTTTCTCGTGACGTCTGTATGTACGTATGTATGTGCGGATATGCGTATGTGCGTATGTATGTCGCATAACTCAAGAACGGTATGTCCTAGATTTGGTACGTAGACTCCTAGTGGGGTCTAGTTGTGCACCTCTCCTTTTGGTTGCATTCGGGTGTTTCTAAAGGGGTCTTTTGCACATTTTTGGGGGGAATTCATTGTTAACTTCGATGCAAACTCAAGTGGTGTTATAATTTGGCGCGCACTTGGCAATTTATCGCCAAGCCTTTTTTTTCGCAAAGTTTTGTCGCCAACTTGGCAACAAATTTAGTGGATTTTTTTTTTTTAAATCTGATTTCAATTTGGCCACTGTTGGTGATATTTAGAGAGTAAACTATTGAATCACATTAAAATTCCCAATAATGGGGAAATGACATTAAATTTGAGTAAAAGGAAGTCATGTGATGCACACATCAGCTGGTTTAGTCATCAAATTAAACTAAAAAGGTAACAGATAAATTACAATATTAAATCATAATAGGAATATTTTTTATACTTATTTAAAATTTATGAATGGAAAAGTTTGCATTTTTCATAAAAGTATAACAGTGACATAAATTTTGCAGAAAAAAGAAATAGCCATGAAAAGAGCGAGGTTCTTAAAATGCATCTACAAGAAACAAACTCGATATTTATACCAAGTTAATATTAACTGTATACATATATACTTGATCTGATGTTTGCACACATAATATTGAAAAATTTGATTGTTTAATCTTTTACGAAGCACTACAAACAAGTTCAAATTAAATTTTTTAATTTGACAAATTTTTTTCTGAAATTTAAAAAATTGCATAATAAAAAATCCTTGAAACTTTTCTATAACATATTATTAAAAATATGATGAAAACGAAAATAATTATTCATTGATTCTATAAAAATACATAAAAATAGTTACAATAGAAAAAAATCGATCGCTATAAATGATGCAAAAAAGATGACGCATTACGAAATATATACGTGAAACAAGTATGAGGAATACGCAAAATGACATTTCTTGAGCAAAATAAATAATTCGCTAAATATTTGAGAAATGCTTGAAACGACGAGAGAAGGGTAGGGGGGGGGGTCACCCTCTGATTTTGGAGTAACTCACAACATTTAACTTCGGCCCCACACACACACAACTTCGGCCTCATTTTTTTAGTACAGTACCGCTACCACCAACGCCTCGGAAGAGTTTCTAAATCTACTTCAGCACCTCGTAAGAAAAAATTCAAAAGTCCCTTTGATATCCGAATTATGTCACCATTCAAAATGTCTTTAATCAATTTCTTACATAAATGCTCTTAATTCTTCCTAAACAACAGATAAAGTTTGAAAAAAAAATCTCTAATTTTATGAATGGTGTTAGTTTTAAACGACTTGGAAGTACAATTAAGTTTAATATCAGAAATAGAGGGAGGGGGAATAGGCACGCAAGTGTTCTCGGAAATACTAAAAATAGTCGTAAAAAAATGAGTTCAAAATAATCATAAACATTGAGCAGAAAAACCCTTTTAAAACTTGCGCCGAGTTTGTTTTGATGTGCAGTGGCGGATTTATAATACAGTAGACCCTCGTTTTACGCGGGTTTATTTTACGCGGTTTCGATTATACACGGTTTAAGATTTGACACCTTTATTTTATTTTACGCGGATGAGTTTGGTTTTACGCGGATGCGGCAATGCAAACAGATAAAAATTTCCCCTCTTTCAAAATCCAAACTCCTAAAGATTGCAGATTACGCGTATTCAACTGCATTTTGGAGTGTGCTAATAATCGAGCTTGGGGCCACTAGAGACATTTTATGCGATTGGTTCCAGAGTTCTTTTCCAGAAGTAAGGCTATAAAACTCACATAGTTCAGAACTCACTGGAAGAAGAGCTTTAAGGAGTGACAAAGGAGGGCAAAACCAACGAGGATATCGACATCGGTGACGCACAACTAAAAAAGTTCACATTGAAAATTTTGAGTCATTCCTAGACAATATAAATGATTTTTCTGATTTTTGTTAGTGGAGGAAGATTCTATCATGGAAATGCCGCAAATGATCATGGATGCGTTCATGCTCTGCAAAGAATTGCAGAGAAAAATTCTTAATGGCTTCCAAATGACTATCATAGCCTGCTCCTCTTTATAAACAGACCACGAAATCAATTTATGTTTTCTTTACGCATGTTGTGCATAAAAGTCGATATAACTACACATTAAAATTATTATACAATTAGTCATCGCTAGAATGGAGTGTTCTGTTATCTACGGAACCATACCCCCATTTTAACAGTAGTATTAGGTCTCAATTTACGCGGCATTTCCGTGGAACGTAACCCCCGCGCAGGGGTGCCCACAGGGGGGGATTATGGCGCAAGTTGCGCCATCAAAATTTTTTTGGGGGGGGATTTTTTTTTTCTTGGGGGAATATGAAATTTTTGAATTGCGGAAAGAGAAAATATTTAAACTCATTCAACAAGATATATATGCATTAATAATACTTTTTCCACGTACTCTTCAGAGACATCGCGAAGGGGGGGGGGATGTTCACCCCCTCCCACAGTTTTTCAGAAGTGGGGTCACCAATATCATTTTAGAGATGCAAGTAACGAAGAAAAATTGAAACTCTTCGTTGTTTTAAAAGAAATAAAATAGTAATTATAAATGAACAATTGAAATAATAGTGACAAAAAGTATTTTTTTCTGTAAAATTTGAATAGAAAAGTAGTCTTAAAATACAATTTAGTAGCATCCACGATATCCTTTTACTAAGAGTATCTAAGTAAGGCCCGCGGAAATGTACGCTTCAAACATTCAAAAAAAAAAAAAAAAAGTATGCAGTACAGTACACTAGGCCGCAGAGTGAGTATATCTGCCTAGTTGGAAACTGTGGGCTCGGCTTAAATTAAAGTGTTGTGCATAGAGCGGCCCTGGTCATAAAAAACTATGCTTCATGGTTCTTCAGTTTAAAATTTAAAAAAAAAAAAAAATACAAAAATAAATAGGACAGCTTCATTAGGACAGCCCTTAGTGTAGTGGTCGCGAAACATTCCCGTATGTTTTTATTATTTTTTTTTTTTTAATGACAAATATTTTCCTGAAAATCATTGCTAAGTGGAGAAAAATGTATGGATCGTCGAAATAAATTGGAAATATTCACAGAGAGAGGGAGAGAGAAAAGAAAAAAACACTTAAATAAAAAAAAGAGATTCAAAGTATTGTAATGAATACTCACACCAAAATTTCTAAATGTTTGAATGGAAAAATCGTAAGTAAATCAAAACTTGATCAAGAGATGCAGGTGGCATATTTGCAATAACATGAAGTGGAATAGAAACCTAAGGTATCACAGAAAATTACTACATCCGTTCAAAATGTTAAAAGTCCTTTCTCTAAGGCCGTAAACACTTGTATTGCAAGAAAACAAAAATATTAGGCCGGGAAATTGAAAATTTTACTAAAGAAACTCCAAGTAAATAATCGTGTTTGGCAAATGAAAATTGGAAGAAAATATTGCCACAATATTTGTATCAATAATTAAAATTTACAATGAAGATAGGAGGAACGTAGCCAAACTAAAATCCCGGGAAAACGTTCTCAAACCCCACCCCTTTTCCCTTACTCTAAAGTCATTAAAGATGGCCTACACCTGAGTATTTAGGACAGTAATTTCGAAAAACCATGAGAGTGCTCCCAACGTAACCTCCGAGAAACGCCCTCTCAATTAATCATTCATCATCATTCAAGGTCGAATAAATTTCGTCGTTTGGACTTTAATTTAAAAAAACTCCCTGAGATGTCCCGAAACTGTGTTGTCCTCCAAATATTACCGTAGATCCTCAAAAATTTCATTTTTAAGGTTTCAATTCAGAAAAATTTTCGGAGGAGGCCAAACCTTCTATTCCTCTTACAGTATTGAAAATCGTCTACGACAGCATTAATTAAATTTTAATTTTGAAAATTTGCCAGGGGAGGACTCCGAATCTCTCCACCCGTTAACATTACCAAAAATCTTCTGAAACTGCGGTTTCTATAGATCGTATTTTTTCCGAGAGAATGCCCCCCCCCCTCTCGCCAACATCATTGAAAAATGTCTTAAACCTCGGTTTTAGTGCTTCAATTACGGAACATTTCTGGTCGCGAGCCCCTTCAAAACTCCCCCCCCCCACACTTTTTATCGAAAGTTGGCTTAAATTTCGTTTTCGAAGCTGTAATTTCAAGTAACTGGTAGTGCACAAAATTTTTAGAAAAAAAAAAAAAAAAACTCTACAATCACGTTTTTGAGCCTTCAAAATTTCAAAAAATTTCGGGGGAGGGTCGCCTTTGCCTTTAATATTACCATACATTGTCTAAAACTGCATTTTTCGAATTACAATTTTTAAATTTTTCCCGAGGGAGAGCCTGCGAACCCCCCTTTACGTGTGTGTCACAATCAGAAATAATTCACAATTAGGAATGCGTGCTTGAAGTTTGCATTTGGAAAAATTATAGAACGATGCCCCAGAGTCTCTTTCTCCCTTAACATCACCATAGGTCGTCTGAAACTGTGTTTTTTAGATTCCAATCTCGGAAATTCCGGGGGAGAGCCCCCGGACCCCCCTCTTCTGAACATAATTAAATATAACGTATGATAGTGTTGGGAACTTAAATTTGGGAAAATAATCGGAAGAGGCTATCCTGGACATCCACTCTCCTTCTTCCCAAACTTAAAATGTAGTCTAAGCCTGCGTTTTTACATCTTCAATTTCGAAATAATGCAAGAAGGTAGCCCTCCGACACCCCCTAAATCTGATTGAATATTATCCTTGCGATTAAATTTATATTACTAGTACTAAGGTCTAGTAATATGACTATCCCTGCTAAACCAGAAGCCATATTTTCTCTCTCTCTCTGCATATTGGAACATGCGTTTGAAACAATTAAGGGGTCACCAAAAGCTTACAAACCCCCTCCCCCCAGTTTTGTGATCTGGCGACGGCCCTGGTACTCTTTCCAAAATTTAATGACTGTGTCTCTTTTTTAATGAAGGGATCGTCCCAGACGGCATGGAGTTAGTGTCCATCTTAAAACTGGATCAGACGATTTGATTTTTTTAAAATTTTTTATAAATTTTCTTGAAGTAGCACAATTCTGCATGATGAATACGCGTGACAGTGATGAGAGGGAGAGAGGTCAAAAATGTTTTATTCTTTGTAATAATTCTGACCAGTGTGCTGTAGTGGTCTTTCTTTGAAGTTTACGAATAACATATTTTTTATCCCTCCAATCGACAATTAATGTATTTTCTTCATTAACTAGCTTAAGCTTACGAATAATTTTTCATTTCACTTCACTCCCATTTTTAAACTGGTTGTTTTAATTTATCATTAGAGGATTTTTATTAAAACTTTCAGTGATGTTGGTTTTCGTTGATGGAAGTGGAACAGTCTGTTCTTAAGGTGTTTATATTATTTTTCATTGCCCCCTTTCCTTAACACGATCAAAGACAAGCCTGGAACTGCGTTTTTGGAGTATCAATTTCAAAAAATTGCCGGGGGAATGGCATCGAAATTCACTTTCCACTAACATTACCAAGATCGATCAAAACTGCATTTTTAAAGCTATAAGTTCGAAAATTTAAGTGAAGCGCTCCTCTTCCTCCCCCTCCCCCACTCTCGTCAACATTATTAAAAAATCGTCTTAAATTTGGTTTTCAGGGCTTCAATGTCGGGAAAAATTCCGGATGAGCTTCCGAAAACTCTTTTTCTTCACGTCACAAGGGTCGGCTACAATTGCGATTTTAGAACTTCAATTTCAGAAAATTGCTTGTCCCCCAACCATAGATAAGCGTTTTTAAAACTTTAATTTTAAATATTTTACTGGGGCGAGCCCTAGGATCTCTTCTTTCTCTAACATTACCACAGATAGTCTAAAACTGCGTTTTTAGAACTACAATTTTGAAAATAAAGGAGAGCCCTCCTTAACACAACGGTAGACTAACCACAATTGTGCTTTTAAAGTTTCAATATTGAAAAATTACCGGGAAGGGGCCACCAAATCTTTTATTCCCCCAAAATCACCAGAGATCATCTAAAACTGTGGTTTTAAAACTACAATTTAAAAATTTTTCCGGGGGAGAAACCCCCGGACCCCCTATTTAATTGACAATAAATTTCTGTTTCAAGGTTCACATTGTATACATCTCGTGATGCTTCCATCCTAAGCCAGAAAGTTGAATTCAATCTATCCGTAAGTATCCAAACGCTTCAAAAAAAAAAAAAAAAAAAAAATGCAAATAAGGTGTAGCAAAAAACAGGGATACCCAAAGCTAGTTTACTCAAGATCCATATTGTAAAATTCGGGAAAGCAGGGTGGGTCAACAATCCAACAATATTTCAGTTCAAATGGTATTTGTTAGCGCTACCCCGCCCCCCCCCCCCCCGAGTAAATTTGACTGGAAATTAGACACTAAAAACTGTTTAAACACGATTCGAAAGCAAGAAAAAAAAAATTCTTGGAGGGGGGGGGGGGGAATTTGCGCCATTGAGCTTGGGGGGGATGGGCACCCCTGCCCCCGCGTAAAACGAGGGTCTACTGTGTAGCAAATGTTGCAATAGCGCGAGAGGCCCCATAACCATAGGGGCCCCCTTAGGAGTTCCAAAAATGCTTATGATAAATGTTTTACAACTTCCGTGATAGAGAAATAGGGCCCAAAAATATATTTCGACGGGCCCCAAACTTGTAACTCCGCCGAAGCGATACAGAAAAGACTGCATTACTGTGATTCATATTGCAAAAATCGAAAAATTAAAAATTACCGTCGGTTCAACGGGAATCTAACAAAATGACACAAAAACCGGTTTCGCCATCTCATATTTGTTTCCATGGTCTCCAATTGGGCAATATATCGCCAAATGATCGCCAGTCTGAGATGCTATGTTAGTTTTGCATTAAAATAAGTAAATAATAGCCACAAAAAAGAGAGTAAATAGGTTGTTTAGAGCACCCGATCGAAAACAAAAAAGGAAGTGCACAACTGGAACTTACGCACACCCCACATGCGAAAATTTAACCTTCTACAGCTTACCATTTTTGAGTTATGACTTATGAGAGATACATACGTACATCCAGTCGCAAGAAACAACGCAATAATTAACTTGTTTGGTACCTGAATGCAGCATTAAAAACCAGTGATGTTCCCATAAATTTTTTCTGAGGGTATACTCCCAGTAAATGCACAATATGTGTATGCGATCATATACATAATATGAAAAATTTTGAAGCTTGAGGGCGTACGCTATATGTCTAAAAAATGTTTGAGAGTATACGGCGTATATGGAGTTATACCCTTGGAAACACCACTGTTCAAAACTTTTTCAGGGGTGACTAAAATAGAAAGTCATACTGAAATTTAAGTAAACAATTTTATATGAAAACAATAACTTCTTTTACTTTGTATTAAAAAGTAATACAGCAAAGGTCCTTTTTTTTTCGAAAACATCGGCCAATTCCATCGGCTTTTCGATGTTTTTTAAGGCCGGTGGGCCGATGTTTCCTGCAAGTTAGCATCGGCCGCCGATGCCGATGCCGATGGTTAAATTGTTGAACCATCGGCGCCGATGCATCGGTCGAGTCCTACTAATTTTGTGTTGAGAAAAACGAATATGGTACTGGATTTTTTTAAAATTAGTTCTTGTTTTCAAGGTACATAAAAGCCCACTGGAGAAAAATACACAGCAACCACACATTGATTTCAAGGTAATGTTAAAAAGGAAAAAAAAAAAAAAAATCCTTCGCAGTAAATGTTATTAAATAGGTCCTGTTTTATTAAACGATGCTTATTCTTCGGAAAGCAGTGGTTGCTTTTGGCTTACGGCTGTAAACGCTTCATTTTCGATTATTTTTTGCACGTCAAAGAAGGACCATCTCTTGTAATAGTTCAGGAGCATTTCGTGAACTCGGCCCAATGGCCTTGATATCTACGTTCCATTGTAAAAATATCTTGGTGAAACCTTTCCTCATGCTCACTGCTCATAGCTGTAGTTTTCAAACAAAATATCCTGGAAGAAGTGAACAAAATAGAGTTTCAGAGACATATCATTCACCAATGGCAGTGGCGAATCTAGGGGGATGGCTATGAGGCTGCAACCGCCCCTCAGACCAGAACTTTTTTTTTTGCCTTTTTTTTAAAAATGTCTATCAATTCTTGAAATTTGTTCTCCTTTTTAGCTGTTTTTAACGTTTAGTTTACATGATTTGGTCAGGTTTTCTTTCTACTACACACTTTTCTTTCGTTTATACTACCTACCACTGCCTTTTTTTTTTTTTTTTTTGCATCCTTAGCAAAAATTGAAAATTGTGCCCTTATATTGCTTAGCAATTGTGTCTAAAATGCACGAATTGTTTTTGGCATTTTGATATACACTGTCACTTAAATTTTAAAATTCTCAATAACACCCTTAGATAAACAGATGATAAAAATATAGGTTTAAAAAAAAACACGCGATTGTTTGCATTAATAATTTTGGTAATGACAAAGAAACATAAAATTGTAATAACCTCAGCCGCTCCGAGAACAATATCTTGGATTGGCCACTGACCACTGATCACAGAACTTTCGAAGGTATTGTTTGATCAACTGTTTTTAGTTCTCGTCTTTCCTGCTGCTTAGAAACACTTGCAATAATACCCTTAAAGGGTTCCAGGGTGTTTTTTTTTTCTTCCCTTGCAATCTTTTTTTTTTTTTTCAAAAACTGTTTTTCATAATTATGCGTATTTGAAGGGCCGATAAAAATTCTCTCATTGATCTTAGCTACAATATATCTTTGAAATTTCCCTCTGAGCTATTGGAAAATTGTCTTTGTTCTCAGCTTTACGAAGTTCTTCATTATTCCCAGCAGAATGAGCATGGGTAGAAACAGAATTGGGTGGATCAACTAGAGGCTGAATTTGGGCATTTCTCTTTCCAGAATTTAAATTTCCTGCAGTCCATTTCGGTTTTCATGTTATACGATTTTCTATCCCAACCTGGGGTCGAAGTTTAGAAAACAGTCAGTCCCATGGGGGTGTTTCTATATACCAGCAAAAAAGAGCATTAGTGAGAATTCACTAGACTAGTTGGCTTGAAAACTAGAGCTAATCTCAATTTTTTTATGGTGATTTTCGTGTTTAACAAGGCAAAACACTTCGAAAATAGCTATTTTTTCAGCCGTATGCTCGGGTGCATTTTTGCTGTTGACTAGTGTTAGCGAAGATTTCAATTAAAAACTATTAATTATGGCACTTAGATTTCGACATAAAATCCCTATTTTTCGAAGTATTTCCTCCATTCAAATTATTATTCAGTGCTTCATCTAAACTTTCGTAACAATGCTTTTAATAAGAAGCATTGTGAAGAAAATCATTGAGAAGAAAGATCTGTTGCCCCCCACCCTTTTTTTTCTCGAATATGAACAAATAAAATTCTGACTTTTGTTTTGAGGCTTTTCCTGCAATCAGGGAATTTAAAATGCTTCCCTTTTGGTTTTTTCCGCAATCTACCGCAAAATTTTAATCTTTTTTTTTGTTGTTGTTCAGCCTGATTGTTGAACATAACTTTTATTTTCGAGGTAGACCGTGCAAAGCCGGGCGACGCAGCTAGTTTGTATATTAAACTTCACGTTAAGATAATTAACTTCTTGTTGAGTAATACTACAGCATCAGGGCTGTGGAGTCGGAGTCGGTCTGATTTTGAGGTTAGGGAGTCGGAGTCGTTCGAAAACATGCTGACTCCGACGCCGGGTTTCTTTTTTTTTCTTTACTGTTCACTAACTCTCCTTGCAAAAAAAAAAAAAAAAAAAAGACTACCAATTTTAATTTGATTACATGTATAAATACTTTTTAATACGAAAATAACTCATTGTGGCAACCAGCTGACTTGATTGTTTATCGAACTTTCTGTAACAGCCTCCTACACCGCGCCGTCTCCTAGTTTGCTTATTTTCTAACTTTATTTAACTGATAGCAACTGCCAGCAAACAGTTTTGTTACCTAACATTTTCTAAATAATCACTTTCAAATAAAAATAATAATATATTTTTTACCTAGATCTCAGTTATAAAATAATAAAAGGAATGCTTGTATCGCTTGAGCAAGTCGGGAAACTTCTCAGGGTGCTTGGTAAATTCAAAAGAGAGTTGACACGAAAGCGCAAATTCAAAAGATCCGATAAAATATAAATGGTTTTTTTTTTTTTTTTTTTTTTAATTCTAAAAATTTTATCTGAGAAAGCTTGGTTGAAACTGAAAAATGCAAAATAAAATCAGTACATGATTTATTGGTTACAACACTCAATAATTGTAGTTAATCCTAAAATCTTAATTCTGAAGCTGCCAATAAAAAAATTAAAATTAAAAATTGAGCCAAGAAATGTAGGTACATTTAAAGCTATTCGTACAAAGCTGTATACCGCCGCATTTTGTGTAAAATTTGCTCCAGACGTACATGTACCGCATTATACATCTCTGCATTATAGTGCAATATTTTTGTTGAACATTTTAAGATGAAATTTAAGAGTTATTATTGGGGAATTTTTTCAGAATTAAAGTATTTCAAATTTTATAAAGTCTGAAATTAAGTTGAGGTGTCACCCACCAGATGGGTGTCACCCTGGAGGGGGGGGGGGAGATCGCCCCCTCTCAAGAAAAGTTTTTTGACTTAGAAAAAGTTTTTTTTTTCTCTCGAAATTCTTTCTCTCACTCTTCTCTGTGCTTTCAAAAATTGAAAGCACAGGATTTGATCAGTATCTATTTGTTAAACATTAAAGGGGAGCAAATTATTACTTTTCAATTTTTTTTTCTTAAATGGGACTTTTTAGTAATCTCACTTTAGAAATCGCATTTATTGGATAATTTGATTTTCAAATTGAATTTCTAACGTTGTATGCATCTTAGGTTTACAATAAAATACAACGCGAAAATTTCATTAAAAAAAATTCATGTTTCAATCACTGTTTAGGTGTTTTTCCCCCTTCCTATGAAGGGGGTGATTTGAAAAATAAATTGAAAAAAAAAAAAAAAAAAAAATATATATATATATATATATATATATATATATATATATATATATATATATATATATATATATATATATATATATATATATATATATATATATATATATATATATATATATATATATATATATATATATATATATATATATATATATATATATATATATATATATATATATATATAAATAAGTAAAAAAGCTGGAGTAGGAGTCGGACGTTTCAAAATCCTGGAGTCGGAGTCGACCATTTTCCTTCTGACTCCGCAGCCCTGTAGTATTGTATTTTTCGCCGATCCACAATGGTTAAATAAAAATATTGTGTTTAAACGATATATATATATATATATATATATATATATATATATATATATATATATATATATATATATATATATATATATATATATATATATATATATATATATATATATATATATATATATATATATATATATATATATATATATATATATATATATATATATATATATATATATATATATATATATATATATATATATATATATATATATGTATATATATATCTAGAGTGCTCGGGAAAAAGAGTATAAGTCAAAAATTGAGTAAAATCAGGTTATTTCATATTTATACTATATGGACCAGTGGTTGGAAGTAGCGCGCTACAAGTAGCGACGCTACTGTAGTAGCTACATTTTTTAGTAGTTTGTAGTGTAGAGCACTACTTTTGAAAAAAAGTAGAGTAGCGAGTAGTTCGATACAAAAAAAATGTAGTTTGTAGCGATTTCGAAAAACTACTTTTAAATAAAGTTTCAAAAAAAAAAAAAAAAAAAGAAACGAGGTTTCAAACAAATCTGACTGGTGGAAGTCTTTAGCGAGTAAAAGTTACACCAATCAGATTCGCATAAGACTTTGAAAAATGCGAGCTGACCTCAGGCATATGATACCGTACGTTCTTTGTTTGACGCCATTAATTTGTTTAGCATCGAGATGTTCAAATTTCCCCATTATTCACCTTGAATAGAGCGTGCATAGAAAGAAAAGAATAAGCGATAATTGCCAATTTAGTGCAACGTTTGTGCTTTCTGGCAGCAGAAAATGTCCCGTGGATGAACATTTTAAAATGTTTCAGGCCTTGACCGGTTAACATTAAATATTAGTCTTATAGAAATTTATGATAACGGAATTTTTTCCGTTTCATGCAAACTTTGCCCGTTCAGCAAAAAGCTTTGGTATCAATGTCATCAGCATCTTACGTGAGGGATGCGTTCCTCGCACAGGTGAGAAAGCTGTGTTATTGAATGAAAATACTGTTAGGATGCACATAATCAATGAGAGAGAATGGCGTAAAATGAAACAGTACGGTACGTATAGTATGTAGCAATAATAAAATGCAGCACAACCACAACAATAGTACTGTACAATAGATGCAGTAATTATATTTCACGCATTTTTAGTTGTTCAAGCATTTCAAAAACTGTCAGAAACTTTCTATTCTTCCTTTCATTTTCAAACTTTAGCTAAACAGCCCACTTATGTAAAATTATGTTTCATCAACGTCATATTTTGAATGAAAAATATGCGGAGTGGTGATTTATACGTCAACAAAGCGATGTTTAGATTAGTACGGTGTGAGAACTTCCGCTTTCAGTGATGCTAAAGAAAAAATCCATTCACGGCACCAAAAAAAAAAAAAAAAAGTACCCAATTAAAAAAAGGCAATACTTAAGCCCATCGATTCAGTTCTGAAAATTTTCACGTTGCGGGTGAGGATTTCGCGCTAGCTTCAAAATTCGTTCTTCGAGAAGAACTCGCTATACAGCCGTTTCCCGTTTTTCGAATTGCGTTGCTGTGCGAATCCACGGCAGTTTTAAATAACACATAGAAGTAAAGTAAACATTCTTAGTTCTTTTTCATGTTTCGGATATTTATTAATATTTGATTTTTAATACTAGGACCGTTTGGGATATTTTTTTATTTCTTATTTTTTTTTTCTTTTTTACTGATTGAGTTTTGACATGTTAACATAATAAAAGTCAATTATTAAATATTGTAAGTTTTTCAGATTATTCGGTAAAATTGAATAACGTTTTCATTCATTTTATCAGTGGCGTAAGAAAGGAGATGGTGTCCATGTCCAGGCCCGTAACTTGAAGCTGAAAATCAATTACTTAGCTTCTACAAAATATAAGTTCCTATAAAATCAACTCCTATAATGGAAATTAAAATGTTTCTCTTTTGTTTAAAATATGTTTTCTTCTCTGCAATCAATTTTATGTATATGTATATCGATGTAAAATTTAAATCAAATTACACCTGCATTTATTTATATTTTCAAGTAGCCGAGTTGTACTTCTTGAATTAAAAATTCACTGTCAGGAAAGAATTGAAAGTTTGAAGGTTGAATTCTTTCACATTTTAAATTCAACGCTTTTCATTAATTTATTTTTAAAAAAGTAGCGAAGTAGCGACTACTTTTCAAAAGTAGTTTGTAGTTGCTACATTTTGAAAAAAGTAGTTGTAGTTGTAGTTAACTACATTTATAATAAAGTAGTTGTAGTTGTAGTTCGCTACAAAAAAAATGTAGTTTTTCCAACCACTGATATGGACCTTATCTTTCATTGCGGTTCAGATAGTAAATGTCAATTCGTTTTAATTCTTTGTGAAAGCAATATAGTATAAAGCAGGTAAGTCATTTTTGCTAAAGGGAAAAAGAGTATAAGTCGAACTGTACTGTTAAGAGCATTCATCAGTATTTTTGACTTATACTCTTTTGCCCGAGCACCCTAGATATATTTGTTTCGAACAACTGATAATACTGCCATACTCTTCTCTTAGTTAAGTAGTTACTATTTATTTTAGAGATTTTAGCAAAGTAAAACGACTAACCGCAATGAACTAAACATTACACTTTTAGGTTGCAGTTTAACCTTCTAGCAAGCAAGTTCTTGACCAACGTGAAAGATTACGAGCATTTTGCGAGAACCATACTATGAACTGTTAAGTGATAGCTTAATTAGGGGAATTATAGTTTACTATAAAAGCACATACTAAACTAAACTCAGTGGCGCAATAGTCCATGGGTACCAAGGTCTACTGTTCCGACAGTTTTTTCGATGATACGAAAATACTGAGGTGGTCAGCCGAACGCGGAACTTCCAGTGTTGAGTTTCCAAGCGCGCTTGGTACTCATTTTATCGACCCACTGAAGGGATGAAAGGCTGAGTTGTCCGTGCTCTGCTCGGGAATCGAACAAGAGTCTGCGACGTGGAAACGCGAAGCGCTACCACTAAGCGAACGGGCTTCATAAAAGCACATCATTTAAACCAATTTTGTTGGTCTAAAGATGTAAAACCGAATTCAACTCTAGTGCATCTCATATGTACGCACGCCCGTCTGGCGGATTAAAAATGCTTAGGGGGAAAGCAGACATTTTTTCCTTTTTTAACTAGAACCCCTTGAATAGGACAAGCCGACATTTCGGTTCCAAGACAGCTTTGGATCCAACCTTCTTTTGTGTATTTATAAACACGTTATAAAATTCGCTGGTTGCTATGTCGTAAATCAATTGATGATAAGTTAAGTAAAATGTCACTTAAGGTAAATCTATCAAAATTACTCTGTTCACAAACAGGGACATGCACAGAAACTTTGGGACCCGTCACAAATGACTTTTACAGGTCCCCTCCATATTGTTTACCCCTACGTCCCTACATATATTTCAACCCTCATTTTAAAAGTTTTGGGCCCCCTTCAGGCTCGGGCCCGGGCCAACAGGCATCCCCTCCACCCCACCCCCTTTTTTCACACAAATCCGAGAAAAATGTATAAGAAAATGTTTACTGTAATGAACCTCATTTTCACACTTATTTGTTTTTATTTCTGCAAACTAAATCTTCTTCATTTACAGAATAAAATAATCAAACATCAATAGCAACACATCTAAAGTTTGGGCACCAGTTTTCTGCAACGAACCTTCTGCACAAATACTAATTTTGTATCCGACAATCAGCTCCCCTTACATAGTGGCCTTAGATTTAACAATAGGTACACAGCAATACGCATAATGCTGTACTGCTTTACTAACACACCACAACTGAACTTTCCATTTGTCTTACTCACAAATTACATTTGGATTTTTACTTAAAGATTCTACAAGCATAACCAATTTTTGATGAATATGTATGAAAAGATAAATATATTTTGAATCAAGGTAAACATACCTGGAGGAAAAAGTTATGCGCATATGCATCGCAAACTTCACACTGGTGCTTTAATTTATGTCTGTTAATAAAATTGTCGAATGGAATATCTAAAATTAAATCTAAGACATTGAAAACAGATTCGCAACTCCAATAAACTATAGGGGTCGCTGCAGCCACTGTCTAATGGTGGATGAAAAAGGTAAAACAAACGAATGCCATAACTTGTAACTTGCTTTGACGCTTAGTGAATGACAGTAATTTTTCATCGTGTTTGTCGGAAGCTTTCTTTTCTATTCTTCTGAAATTACATTATATCATAAACTGTCTGAAGCCTGTAATTTAGTTCAAAGAAAACACGTGGAATGGAATGTTTTACCTTTTTCTTTTGTATTGTTTATCACAGTAAGGTAGCGTATTCGAGCTCAAGAGTTGCGAACTATTTTCTTGCGCTTAAGCGTGGAAAGAATTTTCGCAGACGACTGATAATTGCCCGAATTTACGTCGTGAACTGGGCTATATTTTTTTTACACTCACGGTTACAGTTCTGGTGAATATATATTACGAGTTAATTAGCGTGGATACATTTCTAAATTAGTTTTTACTTTGACTTCAATGATCCTAGCAGTTTTTCTTTTTGGTGCTTCAAAGATCAAAACTTTCTTACTGATCAAAATGTATTCTAATTCTAAATATTAAAGAACGAAAAGAAGAAATGTTACTGTGTATATTAGAAATTTTAGAATTGTGAATCAGATTTTTCTTTTTTTATCATCGTGTGTGGCCGGGGCCAACTGGTATGCGGATTTTATTTCTACACAAACCTTGAACTGTTGCTTTTATTTGGTGCATGTTAAAGTCAAAATCGTCTGTCGTCACGCCCATCTAAATGGCTTTAATTGAAAAGTCGCGTGCGTTCAGTTCGACAGATCGAATGTCACGAAGATAAGAATCTCTGAATTATAAAGCATAAGGAGTCGTGCCGTTTGGGAATTCCACAAGCCAATGAGAAAATAGCTGTTATTTTCATATCAGGGCACAGCGGACAAATCAGAAGAAATAAGAACGAATTCTAACTTTTCTTCTTCTTTTTCTTCATTCCAGAGGGCATTAAACTTGCAAAATGACTCCTCTTAAAATTGCCTGATATGCAAATGGCACTGACGTATCGATGCACTTTTCGGAATGCATTTTTCGTTTTCAATTGCTGTCATTTATCCTGTTTTACAGATCAAAAAGATAGTGGTTCGGAGAAATGGAATACACTCAATAGCCATCGATAACATAAAAACTTGAATTCGTGGTTTGTCTTCTTTCATTATGTTTTACTTAATAATCATTCTGTCAATTAGAGCTTTTAATCAAACTAAAATAGTAAATTATTTTCGTTTTCTGGGGGAATTGTAAGATGCATTTAGATTTAGATACATACTAGGAAAAATTAATGAACAAAACAAAATTGAAGAATGAGGATCAACGAAGCAAGGACAGTCCCAGAGGAAAATTATAGTTGGGGCAAACCTAACTTTTCAGCCGAATTCCCGATAGAGCGTGAGACCGCTAAAACCGGGGACTTTTAAAAGAAATTTCACTCGAAAAAATTTTTGATGCATGGCAATAGGGCTTTCGATTTTTTCACGTCTGTTAAATTAAATACTAAAATTTCAAAAAAAAAAAAAAAAAAAACTCTTTCAATTTCTAAAAATCTCACTCTAATTTCAACAGAGGGTGAGATTTTTTCCCCCATTTTTTTTTCTCTTCTCTATAATGGGAACTCTGCCTAGCAGCATTATGAACGCTAGCAGGATCCTAATTATAGCATTACGCAGGGTTACGTTTGCCCTACAGGTTATGATCCGCTTACGTGATAGATTTTTTTTATTTATCATTTCATTTTTTATTGTTATGGTTAAAAGAGAATCTGTTGCGGAAGGCAAATGGGGTAGTCGCTACATAATCCATTATTTTCTAAATGAATCAAAAGCTAAATTTTCTACATGACTAAACTGACTGGAACCATCAGGAGATTCCCATGTGTAGTTTCTCGCAAAAAAAGAAAAAAAAAAAAAACGGAACTATCCCACTACCAAATGAATGAACAATATTTTTGAAAATTGTAGCATTGAAGTACAAAGTTTTAAACAATACGACCACATTTTTTGAAGGGATATTGAAGCTTGTCATGTTGTCTACTCCCGATTTTACGTGGCCACCCATTTAATCGGTAAATTGCCGCAATTTAAGTAACTTAAGAGCACTTTGTATTTTAAATAAAAATTTAGCATAGTTGAAAATGGGGATTAACAATTAAAATTTTAAAAATACTACACTCGAATATTTTATTATTGTACAAACTGTGGCGAACATTCTAAATGTAAAAAGAAAAAAAAAAAGCCCACATACATCTAACTTCTTTCTCTATTATCTTGTATTTCATTCTTAGGAAGTTAGTTTTTTATGGAATGGATTACTTTTACTGTCCTTACTCTTTACGTATCTTTCATTACTTCAAATTAAACTTTACTCCTCTAAAAAATGTAACGAGTATTTTCACGCTTTCAAAAAAAGAAATTATTGGGTTGTTCGGAAAGTAATTTCGTTTTTTCCCGTCAGAGGACTTAATTACGTATTTTCGAAACCAACTTCACACTTAAGCCGCATAACCATTATATGTCTTGAGAGCTGATATTGCAAGGCTTGTGTGTGAAAAAGTTCTATTAATTCTACGCAGTAGTTTTTGGTTGGTGCCCTCTTAAATATGGAGAGCAATAAGCAGCATTTTCGTCATATTTTACTTTTTTACTTCAGAAAAGGTAAAAATGCTGTCCAAGCGAGAAAAAAATTGACGGATGTGTATGGAGAAGGCGTGTTAACAGTACGCCAGTGCCAGAACTGGTTTGCAAAATTTCTATCCGGCAATTTTGATGTCGAAGATGCACCACGGTCTGGAAGGCCGGTCGAAGCTGACAAAGATGCGATAAAGGCATTAGTTGATGCAAATCGGCGAATAACCACACGAGAGATCGGTGAGAGATTAAATTTGTCGAATTCGACTGTTTATGGCCATTTGAAAGGCATAGGCTTAACCTCGAAGCTCGATGTGTGGGTGCCCCATGTCCTTACGGAGCCTCACACAAGTTTGGTCACTCGCCAAAAACTTTTACAGCTTGAATGGGACGTACTGCAACATCCACCATATTCTCCAGATCTGGCGCCTTCCGACTACTATTTGTTCCGGTCCCTGCAAAATTTTTTGGATGGCAAAACCTTTACCTCAAATGAAGATGTCAAAAACCACCTGAACCAGTTTTTTGCCAGCACGGACCAAAACTTTTATGAGAGGGGAATTATGTTACTGCCAGAAAGATGGCAAAAGGTGTTGGACCAGAATGGCCAATATATAATTTAATAAAATATTTATTCATTATACGAAAACTGTCTTTCATGTTCCCCAAAAAAAAAAAACGAAATGACTTTCTGAACAACCCAATAATAACAACAACAGTGATGTCTATGCTTTTTTTCACTGTCAATTTTCATTTTTTCCTCTCATTAAAATTATTCGATTGAAATTATTTCTCTGAAAGTAATACTGAAGTCCGTTTGTGTTGATTCGAGAAGGTCGTTCTAAATAACTCGATTCCGAGGAGCATAGACGCCTGCATTTTAAGCATAGAAAAATCAACGGTCAAGTGAAAACAATATGCAAATCTTGATAGCAAAAAAGCATTTCTTGTAACTGATAATGAATATTAATTCATTATCAGTTATGTTATTATGTATTCATCATCAGTCATGTTAATTGCAACAGATAGAATTTGGGAAATTCAGAAAAAAAGCTTTAACGTTTAACCACATTTTTGGAAAATAAGTTTTTAAACTGAAAAAAGTGAAATTAAAATGATTCTGAAAGGATCGGACATGAACTACAATTTTCATATTCGTGTTGTAAAAATTTTCGATTTTGCAATCGCAATCGTTTTACTGTAGGGATTTTTCCGAAATTCTATTCACTGAAAAATCCCATTTTAGGGAATTTCCATGTTTTGATGAAAATTTGGGAAATATTTGCTTCATTAGGAAGCTCGGGGGAAAGCTTCAAAATTTGGGAGTCGCCAGAAAGACACCGGAAAAGTTGGTAACAATGGGAAACTGAATAAAACTTTGAAACTTGAGCCAAAGTTGCAAATCAAGAGACAGGTTTATTGTTCAACCTCAAGTATTTTCTACAATAATAAAAGTGAAATCGACTACGAAATTTAGGACACAGTTTTCTTTTAACGTTTACTTCACTCACTTCAGCTAGACAGACATAAAATAAGTGCATTTTAAGTTAACAAATTTATTAAAGTCAAGTCATTCATAAAAGTACAAAAATAAAATTTATATACAAGGTAACATACAATATTTTACAGGCACATTTGGCAAACATATTTTTGAAGATCTATATATAACAACAGGAAATATAGATTAAATATACATAAAAGATGATTTCTTTTAGTATACATAAATATAATAAAAGAAATCATGAATTTGTACAGGCATTTGGCATTAGGATTGTTCCAGTCATAAGCAGCGATTTTGAGATTCAGATACATATGAAAATGTTTAAATTATTCTTCTTATACATCATACAAAATGTAATATTGTTGAACCATAAAGCACGTTTGCAATATTTTTTTTAAAATATTTATACTAGGGTAACGGCACCAAGAAAAGACAAGGGTCCAGTAACAGCAAGTCGTAAGTTTGGATTTAAATAATAAGAATTTTAGGCCGATTAAACAGATGTTGCTGCGACCTATGAATACGGTGCAACCATCTATAGTATTATTAAAGTGAATTTTATGAGCCTGTTGGTGTTTACAAGGCAGTGGTGGAAAGTTATGAACAACTACCATGAGGTCTGCCGGTGCTTTATGTTCATTTGAATATAATAAGGTTTCAGATCTAAAAATAAAGAACGTTTACACATTTTGAAGAGAAAAGAGGAATTCTATCCATTACTCCTCCTTTCTTCATCCTCTATTTGTTACTGTGGGTATCATCAGAATTCAAATATAATAATGGTCTCATTCGATGTTAGCAGGAGTAACCAATCACATTTCTTCGTTTCTGCATTATATTTTAAAATATTTTAACGACTACAACAAATACGGAATGTTTATCACGAATTTGGGACTCGTTATTTCTCAAAACTATTTCATGGTTTGATTTACTAAAAAGAACATTGGATCAATCAAACCTCTTTAGATTGCCAATCAAACAACGATTATGTGATTTTATTGTGTACTGTTTCTGATTGTTTCTTTTAACATGTTGTGTATACAATGTTATAAATTGAGCTCGAAAGGTGTTAAACATCAATATTTTTTACAGTGAAAAATAAGCTCTGTGCAAGAATTGAATAAATACCTTTGTGCTTGAGTATAATATAAAATAAAGCAACACAACTAGGCGCAAATTTGTAGGAAACTGCACGCACGTGCTTCAGATTTACAAAGAACCTTTTTCAATGCAAAAGAAATGAGCACAAAGGATATCGGATGTCTTTGAATCTATAAGCTCACTTCTTTTGCATTGACAAACGGGATTTTTCTAACCCCGAAACACGTGTTTGCTGCATCCTGCAAATTTGGGCCTATTTTGGGTGTTTTGTTTTCTTTTAAGCTCTCTACTGTTTCTAAAATGTCCTATAAATGTATTTTATAGCCTAAGCTCGAAAACATCACTTACAAAATTAAAACCTCTCTGCAAGGGAACACCTTCACTTTTTGCCATTTACAAGCATTTTACATTGAAATGTTTTAAGAAAAATATTACCTTTCGTTATGTACAAGTACAATACATCTTCAACTAATATTCGATAAGATACTTTTAATCAAATGATATTTGGAATACTATAATCTAAATTTCAAATAATACAGGGCGTCTCAGATAAACATTTCAGAACTCCAAAGAGGGGTAGGGGTGTACTCTGACGAGTTGTTTGGATCGGAAATGCTTTCCTGAAACGGTGATGTACACAGAAGTACCATAAAGAAAAGTAAGTGACCGTAAGTGAAAAATCTTTTTAACATTACATGTAAAAAAGCGAAAGTTACATGGGTCTAAGAAAATGTTCGAAGTTTTTTCAACCGACTACAATGTATACCACCCATCTTCGTCACATGGAACTCCAGTCTTGAATACTCCTGGCATATCTCAAATTTCTCGGTTCGGGTAAGTATTTCCGACACAGAATTGCTATATGATTTCAAATTGTCAGGATGCATGTTAGTTACATTTCTTAAGCCTGTTGACACATTTGACTGAGACACCCTGTATATATGTATTTGAAGTAAGAACGGGACACGTCCAATACAAACCCTTAATTACACGCAGGTAACATCGTTTTTTTATTAAATGGCATTGAAATCGGTTTCATAAAGGTAAACTCGAGCATAACGTTAAATATAAAGACGAAATCTTCAAAAATGAATTTTAAAAGCGTTTTTCTTGATTCCTGAAAATATTCAAAAATTGAAGCTCATTCCTTCTTTTAAGGAGGCCCTCAAATGTCCGTTACCATAAAACTTTTTTGACTATTTTTTTCTATAAAAGATAACTTTGCGAAATATTTGAAGCAATGAAAATTTTAGAGATTGAAATGTCAAATTAATGGAAACTTGTATTTACTTGTAGTTTAAAAATAACTAATAATTCTGCTTTAGATACTTCTTTTATTGCGGCAAGTACTTCAAAACAGAAGTAAATTCCAGAACGCTAATATTTCAAGAATATTTGGCACGTATTGAATTATTTGGTACCCAGTTAATCCCTTATTAGGTGACAAATAATTCTAAAGCTGTTGAATTAAGAAAAACTTCAAAGCCTAATGTTTTTCAACTCTCAGCAAGGCACTTACAAAAAATATCTAAATATAACATAGTTTTAGATAATTTGAGATACTATTTCAATCGTTAGAGATCGTGAAAGTGACCCTGCTTTAAAGCGTTGACCTGGTAGTTTGATAAATAGGCAAAACCATAAATGGTTTTGCCTATTTATCAAACTTTATTAACAAGTTCCACTCATTTAATGATGAGTCATAAATAATTGCATTAATTAAGATTTTATACCTTGGAAACAATTTTTGGTCGAAATCATAGTATCTTTCCTTAAACTATTTATTATTTCAGCAGTTAATTCCATTTCAATAGACAAATCTGCAATAAATTTACTGGGAAAGAATATATGATTAAAATGTGTCTTATAAACAAAAATTATTTGAATCCTGTAATTTCATCCTGTAATTTGGTGAGAGATTTTGTTGTAATATAAGTTCATATTTTGTATTATACAATAAATATAAAAATTTTATCACCAAGGTCTCCAAACGGGGTCCATTTGAGCAATTGATGATTCTGTGTGATTTTGGGGATTCCTCATAACGAAAAGTCTATTAGCAGTGCTTTCAACAGCGAGATTTGGCTTAAGGCATCCATTAGTGTAGTCAAAATTTTCAACAGTGTTCCTGTTACCATTGCTGGTGCAGGAATAACGTGACTTAACTAATGACTCTCTAGAGCTTGATGCTAAATTTAATGGTCCATTTGAGTTGCACATTGCAGAACTATAATCCTGTTGAAAAGGAGTGTTGGCATTTAAAACCACACCAGGAGAAACCTGATTGGGTTTGAATGTTTTGTTTGAAGTAGAATTATGGGCGGGGGAAAATCTTTGCTCGAAGTTGGTGTTGACAAGCTCTTTCTTGGAGGAAATAGGTACAGAATCCGAACAAATCTGTGGAAACATGTGCCTTGAATAGTTCGAAGAATCTACTGAAAGTTCACTAGAAATTGTAGACGCATTCTTAAATTCCATCTTCATTGCACTCGAGGAGGAATGCTCTTTTTTACAGATCACAGTTAGCCTGGAATGGGATGGCGGTGAGGAAGAACCCTCCCTGTTGAAATCACTCAATATGTTCGATGAAACGTTCCTGACGGAGGGAACTTTATGATCCGGCTTGTTCCATCCGTTTAGAGTTCTGGAATTCGAAGGGGACGAGGAGGAAGTCGAGGATACATCTTGATTAGAGTCGCTGAGGGGACTACAAGGCATGTAGTCCATTGATTCTATAAGAGGCGTGCCGCTTCTGCTGTTGGAAGAACAGGAAGATGCTGAGTCCTCCATGGCAATTGAAGCAGAGTCGGGACTGCTTTGTGAAAGAAGCACTGGGCCGACACTGGTGAGGTGGGAGAGCAGGCGAGTTTTCTGGGCTCTGCTGAGATTGGCTTCCTTTTCGATGAACTGATAGACTTCTTGAAGGCATCTGGAAAAGCCAGCTTTGTAGCTGTTGTCATCTCCTTCTGAAGATGTTGGCTCTGGAAAGAAAAATTATGATCATGTCATTCGTCTTCTCACGTGGAAATTGGAAAAGAACTTTTTTCTTCAAAAATATTCAGTATCCTTATTACATCGTATGAGTTATAAAAAAGAATATTTTTCTCCATAAGTCTCGTGAGGTACTTACGCATATGCGCACAATTTTCATTCAAAGTTTTGAATCAAAGAACTATTTTACTTTTCACTTGCATTAAACAATAAGAAACTGTTGAGGTAAAAAGAGACTCAAACTGGTTGCAGTTACTGGTTGCAATATTGATAGTTTAATTTCGGAAAACTCGCGTCGTAGCAAATTGAGGCAGAAATAAATGCTTGGTAACATCAACACGAAAGTAAAACAAATCATTTGATCATTTTATCAAATAATCAAATTAGATTTATTATTAAATGTTATCAAATTCCAAATATTTTATACAGTTTTATCTGCAATCAAAATCATGTTTATTTGCTCTGGAAGATCAAGAGTGTTAAATTTAAGTAATAAAGCTATTAGCAAATACTATAGAAAAATTCTTACGGGCTATATATTCATGTAAATTTCTAAGATGAGCTACAGTCAATTCCAGTATATCTGCCTTTTCCAACTTTGGAGGCCTTGTATTCTGTAATGAAAAGAAAAAGTAATTAATAAATGCTGGGATAAGAAAATAGAGACAGTTGCGAAGTAAAAGTAACTAACAGCAATTAGTAATTCTTGAAGACTATGATATAGAAATAACATTTATTATTTAAAAAAAAAAAAAAAGAAAAACAGCGGAAATGTTTTAGCTGCAAACTATAGCTAAAAAGAAGATATTGGATGAAACTAGAATATTATTATTTGGCAGAATATTCATTTTTGATATTTTTACATTATTATTAAAATCTGAAGTTATATAAAATATTTAAAAAAAATTTTTAAATGCATATATATATATAATAGTAGAATTCAGAAAAGGAACGTTCTTGTTAACCATTCGTTGAATACAAAAGGGAAAAAGAATAA
The DNA here is from genome assembly GCF_026930045.1 of Uloborus diversus. NCBI lineage: Eukaryota > Metazoa > Arthropoda > Arachnida > Araneae > Uloboridae > Uloborus > Uloborus diversus. The sequence continues at coordinate 80,714,075 of NC_072739.1, read as the reverse complement.
TAATAATAAAATTAAACAAAAATTAAATTTAAACAAAAGAAGGGGTATCAATTTTCCACCTGCATTCAAATTTGTGAATCACTAAGTTAATTTTCTTAAACTTTATTGGAAGCAAAATTGTTATTTACTCTGCGCAAACCACGAATTTAATTTTGCGTATTTTTTTTATTCGGATGGTAACTCTGCACAAAAAAGTGCAATATTTTAGAATGATTTATAAGAAGCATTCTATGCAAATTCAGTGAAGAACGTGGGAGCTTCTCAATTAAACGACACTGAGTAAAAAATTATAATGTATATTTGTCACGCTGCTTCTGCGAAACATGGGGGGGGGGGAACACTTAGGATTACTTACATAGCACCTTACACGATAAAAACACTTGCTCTCACTAATAATAATAATAAAAAAAAGTCTTGTTGCTTTCATGAATATTAAAACAGTAACATGTTCCAAGTTTATTTAACTTGTGAAGGCAAGAAAAATCGTCTGCAATCACTCGCCAGCACAAACAACTAAACTCGGGACGCAAAGCGAATGCAAACTAGGAAACAAAACTAATAAGATCTGGAGAACTAATTAAGCGGATGCATTGAGAAATTGCAGCATTGCCTCCAGGTTGGCACGAAACGCGTGGCGTCAACTAGGTATTTCTTTTTCTTTTCGATGACATTAGTAGTCGAAACTTAATGAGGTTATTCAGATGCACTAATGCGTTCGAAAGGTGAGGTCTTTTTTTTCTTCCCCATCTCGGAAGCAATAGTTCATTTCTTTTCATTGAAATTATATGGATTTTTTTTTTTTTTAAATTATCATTGTTATGGTAATTTTTATTTTATTTTTTGAACAAAAATGTTCATTACATTGCACCTTGGTATGCATCGAAAGATTTAATTTCCAAAAAAAAAAAAAAAATTAAAGCAATCAATATTAAACTGAAATAAAAATTGTAAAAGAAAGAAAGCTTTTTTTGTTGCTATTACTTATGTATCGAAGGCTCAATACTTTTGTGTATTGAAAAACGGCTTCTCGCAACTCCGAAACATGAGAGCATAATATTTTTATCAAATCTGTGCTATCATAACGTAGATATTTGGAGTTATTTATTCTCTTTCACACAAAAGCAAACGTCTTATTACTTCTTAATGCTTATACGAAATCAGCCTATGTTCTAACTGTTGCTTATTTTTTCCCTCAAAACGGGACACTTAACGGTTTCAGGCAACTGCATATGCATTAATTTTTTTAAGTTTGTGCTTTTTCCAGATGTTTAAAGTACTATTTTTTGACGCACAAATTTGTTAGAATGTATTTGGTGCTGATTTTCAATGAGAATGCAGTTCTTGACAAGATTTCACGCAATTTACTTTTACAACTCAACATTGTTTTGAGCACTGCGATTAGAAACTGTTCAGTTTTGTCGGTTCACAATTTATGATAAGTGGAGATACTCTTTCTGTTGGCGTACTAGAGCCGAACAAACAACATACAATACAAAAATATGCGAAAATACACGTGACTCAATTTGTTAGTCCGAAACTGCTTAAAAAACAATTCCACCTAAAGTCTTTCGGTTCAAATGTTTCCGTGTTCCGTTCTGCTACGTGTGAAAGCAGAATTATTTTGAACAGGACAGTCCTGTTCAAAATAGGACGTAGTTGCCATTCACACACTTCATGTGTCGCCATACCAAAGCCCTACCTTTTCAGCAGAGTCGTAAGATCTTTCCTAAAGTTCACTGGTGCACTGCCGACATAACCTCCCCTTAGAGTAAGAATTAGTGACTGTAAGGATCAAGTTCATTATATCGGCAAGAAAAGGCTGAGGCAAAGATCCCGAGTCACATGGAACAACTCTGACGAACGGTTGACCCATTTTGCGCGAAACAAATGAAATAAACGAAATGCACCTGTTTCCATCCAATAATATACTCAGGAGCGCCCCGTTGGGAGGTCATTGAGACCTCCCAATTTCTTTTTTTTATTTGGCAAACTTTGTTTGACGGTTCGGCAAATTTAAAAGCTCAAATTGCAATTTTTAAATACCCGAATATCTCTTTTCACTAGATTTACTAATGATGCATACTTGTATTTTATCATTCGACAAAACTAGGAGTTTAACTAAGCAAACTTAAAACTTCTGCCCTCCCAAAAATTTTGAGTGTACTTTAAATGTTATCGCGTGATTTAAGATCCGTGCTTTAAGAATATAGAGTACTTGTTATGATTTTAGACAGGTGCCGGGACGAAGCCCACTTTTCCTGATTTCTATAGAAGGGGTAGAATGCCCACATTTGATGACTTTAGAATTGAACTAAATGAAAAAAGTAAAGAAAGAGTTTCACTCTCTCCATCTTTTATCCCTTCTCAATAAGCTGCCCATAAGCTTGTTTAGGTTTCACAAAAGACAAGTATCTCCGGGAGTCTAATGTTTTTGGACTTCCTGAAGCTTTTTGCGTTCCCGAGGATTGTCTGACTCTGCTCAGCAATCTGAGATTAACAACAGCAACAACATGGCCAATGTCACCTTACGCCTGCTTGACTAATGAGGAACATTTTCAAGTGATTCATCACAGAACATTCACATTACGATTGCGGCAAGTTAGCAAAGTCAACATCGATCCATTTCCCATGATACTACATTTGAGACCATCACTGGAGGTCATCTTGGATATAGATTGCCTCGTTCAGTCCATCCACAGGGTACTGAAGGATACAATGTGTATGTGTGAGTTAACTCTGTGAATTAATTGCTACCATTTCGGCCGTGTTGCACACAACAGTGCTGACGTGCGCAGTAAATAATCCAAAAAATACAGCACTTAACCCCACAAGGACCTACATCCCTTACGTCATAACAGATGGCACGTGATCCGAATCTGTCAGCATTTCACGGCAGGCGAAGCACGACCGCCATTACAGACCATTCATTACTTTGTACATGGAATTCTCTGGAAGATAATTCTGGTATGAGTTACGTAGTTCCTCCTCGTTCGTCACCTCACGAGTTACGGCGTTACGCGAGGGAATGTTATCCATTGGTCCCATCGCCAATCAGTATCATCTCTGGTATGTCTTACATTCGGGAGGTGGTTAAATGATCCCACAGGTTGTGTAAATAGCTCGTGATGTGGAAAGGTAGTTGATTAAGGAGCAAAGTCGAAGATGTGGCTTTTTTTGAAAACCTAAATAATGGCCTCGTTTTGGGAGAGATATAGCGTACCATTTGTTACAATGTTACATGATGGGCTTTGGTAATGAATTCGAAACGCTGAATTTATGTTGGCGTGCGTGAAAGTTTCTGTAATAGCTTGTCTGTCGGCTTTATTAAAATTAATCTGGAGTTATGGCAATTATTTTTTTAGGAAATGATTTATATCTGATGAAAAAACGTTAGAAGTCGTTTTTAGAAGCTCAATTAGCAGCTTACTGATTGCTTTTTTAGCAACTTTTAACTGACTCGAGGCCTCACGAACTCGTTTTTTCTCCCCACTGAAATAAGACATCAAGAGTTCTGTCCTCAGTCTGAGCTATGGGTGAAACACGCATTTCTATGAAACCATGGGCTCCCCGATGAGAGGTCATGGGAGGTCCCTGTGACCTTCCAAAAATATCCTAAATCGCCAAATTTTGTCTGACGATTCGGAGTTACATTGGCAAAATTATCATCATTCGGCGAAATTAGAAGTTTCATTCGGCAAGATTATCATCATTCGGCAAAGTTCCATTACGCAAATTGAGAATTTCCGCCCTCCTAAAAATTTGTTCAGGGCTCCCCTGTATGAAACCATAAAATTTCTCAGCACTTCGAGATGAAATAAACTTATAGACTAATAACTTAAACATGGAAACGACTGAAATGTTTGCACGAAATAAAAATTAAGAAGCAATTCTTACCTGGGCATGAACTTCCTTTTTAGAATCGACGACGAGGGATTTTAGCTCTGCCAAACTCTGGTTAATTCTAGCTCTTCGTCTTTTTTCTATCAGCGGTTTGGAAGCCTGTAAATTAAAGTGTGGGCTCATAAGTCAAATGTAAAAAATATCCTTAAATGCAGACATTTGTTTTCAATCGGAGTTTAATAAAAACATGGGTTAAAAAAAACAAACTCTTTCATAAAACTGCTGGTGGTAGGTGAGAGGAGGGCACAGTAGGACAAATGGAATTTTTCATTTGCGAAAAATTAAAAACGTATGCCTTATTTTAGTTAACCTATATGGCAACACCGTGGAGACTAGCCACCGCCATATTTCATCTTGTAAGCTCGTTTTATTTTTGCTATCACTGTTGCACAAACCATGCAAGTTTAACTTTTTGAATTTGGGGTACAAATTATTATTCAATAATCAATATCAGTAAATTAAATTTAAAGCTGAAACTTTCTTAATCGCGTGCATGTAATGTTTTTCATTTCATGAATAAATTTTGCGCAACTTTTGACTCTCGATTTAAAAATACTGCTTTGGGGTACAGTGGGAAATGATAATGGGGATACAGTGGGGCACACTGTGTCTCCAACATTCTTCACAATAGAGTAAACAATTTAAGAAACATTTTATCGACGATTTTAGAACATCACGATATTTTAGAACAACACGATTTTCAATGAAATTATTAATTAAGATTCAGTTTAATGAAATTTCATTTTATCTGCAGTTTTAATGTCATTTAGGTACATTTAAAGAGTATATTTACAAGCCCATTTATTTGCTGCGTATGTTATACTTATGAATATTTCTCATGAATTGCAATCTGAATACACTATTCTCTTTTTGTGTTTTCAAACACGGAATACACTCTGAAATATCCAAATCCTCTGACTTGTGCCAGTTCAAAAAGAACACAAGAATAGATTTTAATTTCGTGAAGACTTCTAACGTTTCTCTAGGTTAAAATGAAGTTCTGATTTTTTTTTTTTTAACATTCTATAATCTTATTTTGTTATCCTTTAATATTTTATTTAATGTTTATTATTTTCAATGCATCATACATTATTTTGCAACTGCCACTTGAGCTCTATCATTATAACTATTTTAAATTTTTGTCTTTTCGTTTTTTTTTTAAAGGAATATGGTGAGGAAAAGAGATGAAATAATAATGAGAGATAATAATAATATATTAAATCATGCTCTGCAATTAAAATTTATTAAAAGTCCATTATCTGTCCATAATGCGTGGTGGATGTAATTTATATAGAATTTTTGTAATGATATTTTGTTCTAATCGTAACGCGTATTTTTGTTCTTCATAGATGATTTGAAAAATTTAATCGTGAACCAAATAAGATTGAGAAGCAACCTTCGGATGTTGGTGAGTGTCAACGAACAGGGGGCGAAGCCCCCTAGTAAGAGTAAAAGAAAAGTTCAAACAATCAATAATCCGGTTCAACAAACGAAGTCCTTATCGCTGATGTGATTTTTATTAACAGTTTCACAGTCGCTGTTGACAGGAGCGGGCCATTTTCGGGTATTCATATTTTTTTGTAGGAAATTCCATCGCATCAAATCAGAAAAATGAATAAGATCATTTCTGCTCGCACCGCATTAGGCGCAACATCGGATTGTGGGAGAGGCGGATAATAGGGATTTTAGTGCAATATTTACAATATACAAGAACATGAAATGTTAACTCTTGGCTACGCTTTGTAAACCTAGTCTCTTAATTCTTCTCTCTCATATAAAAATTCAGAACTTTCTCGGTTTAAAATCATTAGACAGAAACATCCCCCGATAAATTCTGGACCTAAGTACCCGCAGTGTGAGGGGGGGGGGAGAGTCACAGCATTGCAGGGCCCGTCGGCCTAGCTCCCCTCCCCCCACCAAAAAAAAATAATAACAGAACCTCCTATGCTTAAATTTTACGAAATTAAAATATTTGAAGTTTTGGTAAAAGGAAAAAATTAGAAACTTAACACACATTACATAAGAATTTCAACAACTCTTAATTAATAGAAATAGTTTACAAGGAGCCTCCAAATTTAAGAATTTCAAACATTTTTTTTATAGAAAAAAAAGTGTTTTATGTACAGAAGACATTTAAAAGATACACACCTCCATTATCCTTTCAATTTTCGTACAAAATTTTATAATTTTTAGTGAGCCAAAATAGTGGAAAATATAAAACATGAAACAAAAATTTTAAAAAGTCATAAAAATTCACCAAATGTATTTTTTTTTAGAAATATAATATCCACATTGTTGAAATAAAGCAATTCTAAATAAAAGGTTAAATGTCATTCATGCAAAATCTAGCGTCTTATGAGGACAGTCAATGAAGAGTATAAGTGTGGTTTGATCATTCCATAATGATGAAAGTAAAATCTTTCATGTAATTCCGATGAAAAGTATTTTAATCACCCAAACTAAACAAATGGAAACAAATCGTTAAAATTGCAGTAAATATAAAACACAACCCCAAAAAAATAACAGCGGTAAATAGAGGAATAGCATGAACTTTAAAAGACGGATTTAAAGCATTCAACATTCTCCAGAAATGCAGAGGAAACTGGCCAAAAAATTTTCTGAAAAACTGTTTTGATCAGTTTGGAAGAACAAAAACCATATAAATTTCCATTCATCACAGAACAAAAGTGTAAAACGATTTTAACAATAAAATTAATTAAATTAAATTAATTACAAAGACAAATAGAATTTGTAAAATTTAAGAAGTTTAAAGCAGGCAACTATCACAAGAATAACAAAAAGAAAACCCGCAAATATCGGGCCAAAACATAAGCTTGTAAGAAATACAGAACGAAAGCTGATTCATTTACCAAATTAAGTCAGTCGATTCCATGTTTGGTGAAAACCCTTTCAAAACCAAGATCTGCAGGGTAGAACAGATTTGGATTGTTAAAAAAATTGGATTGAAATTAAAAAAGATTGGTTGAATCCCGAGCAATGTAAAGTTATGGGAGACTTCTTTTCTTGCTCTTGCTAACATAACTTACTAACAAATAAAATGAGAGTCACGATAATTAGTTGTGAACAGTGATTGCAATACCGGTATACCGGAATACCGAAATTTAGAACAATTTTGCAATTTCGTAATACCGGTATTTGCTGAGGTAAAACACTGGTATTTTTGGTATTGGTTGAAAATAATAAATAGTTTCCATTAAAGAATTCTCAATTTTAACTTATTTTCTTTACTTTACTTATCGGAAGCATTGTATCGGAAAGCATAGCAAACAGATATTGACATTGGTAAAATGAATCGCATTTTCGTGCGCTTTTTTGCGTCATGTTTTTATATTTTCCATTTCCCTGATCGCTCACTTTCCCTTTTGTGAAAGTTAATTCAGAGTGTAATTTTGAATGCATTTGTCCTATGCATAATTTATTTCAACCATCAATTGAAGTAATACTTCATGGTTTCTTGTTTAATTATTTGTCTCAACTGTACTAAATTTTGACAAAACCTTTTTCTTTTTATCATAACAAATGGCAATGTGCTGTCACCAGTATTGGTTTATTGTCCTATCTCGCTATTTGGCTTTATACTTTACAAGATAATATTTAGAAATTATATAGTGCCTTAAAAATTTGCATGTAGAGGAAAAACGTAATAAATTGAAATATATTTTCAGATTTTTAATTATGACATAACTGTAAAGAATTTTTAAAAGAAAACGAAAACGAATAAGAGAAACTAACAAGATCAAATTTAGACAAGTTTATAGTGAATTCCACACCAAATGGCAAATAAAAAGCAAACACAAACCTCTCCTCCTCAAGAAAAAATTATGTTTATAGTGGAAAAGTATCGTCGCTCAGAAAAAATTACAACTAGCTTTTATATTGTGTGCATAAATAATAATGCACACAATACAAAAGATACACACACACACACACACACACACAAATGGACTTATCCAAAAATAACAAGCAAGAGACCGAATTATTTGAAGATGGAATTTTAAACAATTACAGGAGGTGTACCGAGCATTGGTAACTGTACCACCGACCTACGTGAATTCAGAAAGAGTACTTTCAACTGTTAGAAAGTTGAACACTAAAATGAGTTCCAGGCTTAGAGAAGACAATTCAAAGATGAATTATGTTTTTTGCTATCATTGATTTTTTATTATGACATTTGTTCCTTCATTTCATATTTGTTCACAATACTTTTTCATAAATAATGCAATTTTTGTACAAAATTATGAAATTTGGCGAGGAAACATCTGGTTTTCAAGCTTTTTTTTTTTTTTTTTTTTTGAGAAATTTCAAGTACCGGTATTTATACCGATATTCCGGTATCACGTTTTAAAAATACCGAATACCGGTATTGAATTTTTGGTCCGGTATTGCAATCCCTAGTCGTGAAGAAAAGGAAAAAAAAAGAAGAAGAAGAAAGCAGTTTAAAATTTACTTTTTTGTCAAAACTGTAGGAATTCTACAGAAAGTAAAATTTTAGTTCCTCCTTTCTTTTTAAAAATTCTAATTGCTCCAATCTTTTGTTTTCCAGCACAATAGCTTTGTATTGGAACATATGAAAATGAGCTTTACTAAATTTTTGTGGCCTATTACCAATTTTCAATATGTAAAATATGGTTGAAGAAGAGAAGAGGTGTTAAAAATGTCTCTGGCTAAAATAGATTGAAGGGTCAGGTCAGTTTGATCAAGATCAAATAAATAAATGCAAAAGGATAGTTAAAAGAGAGAAAATAAAAAGTAGCCGTTGAGTGGGGAAAAAAAAGCATACCAAGTAATTTGATACATATTAGTGTTTGTTCATCTATTGAAATAAGTCAAACAATAAGCATCAATCATATTGCAATGAAATGAAATTACAATAGAACTTAAGTTTGTATTACAAAATAGACTGGCTCTCTAGCTGTGAGCTGAATCGAACATACATTTTTTTTTCCCGCAACTGCTTGAGACTTAAAATTTAATAATAATGGCAGTAATGAATTCCGTTCCACCACTTTGGAGGATTTTAATTGAATCATCGATGCATATGTTACTGAAAATAATAGCATAAATGTGAACCTTTTTATTGTCCAAATCGATCAATTTCAGAAAAACAGAAATTGACAAATTGATTCGTACATTGATTCGTACCAGTTCATATGGCCCAAAAGACAAGAGTGGTGCAAGGCGTATTTTCCTGAGAGGATATCATCTGTAGAGTGGACTCGCTACTCGCCAGACCTCAATCCCATGGATTATGCTGTACGGCCTACTTTAGAGTCTAAAGTCTACCCTAAACGACACAAAAGTTTGGACTCTCTAAAGTAATTGCTTTAGAGGGAATAAGATTGATTAAAGGTAATACATAATAGACTTGCAGCCTTGTGCTGAAATTTTCAATAAGCAGTCGCGCCTCTGTATCATTGCCAAAGGCGACCAGTTTGAAACCTATTATATTTATTGATTGCTAAAGGTTTACTCATGTCGTTATTTTTTGGGCTTTGCTGATTTATTTATTTTAAATAAAGTTGCATAAAAAACTGCTTGTTCGGGTTTTTTTTTTTTTTTTGGTTTTTTTTTCTTTGTCGCAACCTGTATGATTTCGTTTTTGTGGTCCCGAACCAGCAGACCAGTTAACTTCGAGCCCTGCTGAATGTATTTTTTTCCCTCTATTCAACCCTCCAAAAAACCTAACGCAGAGTCGCATAAGTTCTCCCAATATTCAAATAATAATTAAAAAAAAAAAAAGATACAATTAAAAGGTTTTGACTGTCATATGTTAAATGTTACAGCTTTCAACGATGTTATGACTTTTTAAAAATAAAATTTCGCCTAAGTGTCCATCCATTCACTGGTTGCTCTGCCTCAGACTTGCCAACCTTGCAAATGGGAAAAGCAGGGACAACAAAACCAAAAGGCGAGAAAAATTTTCCACCTTGGTACCAGATGAATGCTCGTATAAAATTTATAATTTTTATATTCTTAGACACAAATCATAGAAAAACTAATCGATGAGGCATAAAATTTTTATACTTAGGTTAACATTCTTTTAAAGATTTATTAAGTATTAAAAATAAAATCCTGATTTATGCTATTTTCATTTAAAAAAAATATTCACAACATTATTAGAAACATTTTTCTTCAGTCTAGCATTTAATAACACTGTGGAAATGTAAATGCAACAAAAATAAAGATGATATGCATATAATTTTAATTAGCATTCATGTATGGTCGTGAGAAACTCAAATAAAAAAAGAACATTTTTATAAAAAGCAGAAAGCAAAAACCTTTTGAAAACAAAAACTGTTAATGTTTGTTTCAACTCACTAAAATAGCCACTTTAGCATTTTTAAAAACAAATGGCCTTTTTTGCTCTTTGCTTCAACAGTCATTAAGTTGTCTACATTTTTCCTACTAAGATGAAAGCAAAACAGACTCTTAACTGTACTCTTGACAGTCAAAGTTCGGAAACGTAAAAAGCAGAGTAATTTCTCATGTAGCCGGGGGCTACAGATTGAACACTAAAGCAGGTTTCTCCTGCTTAAAGCAGGAAAGTTGGCATTTCTGCTGCCTTAACAAAGTTTTAGATGACTTGTTTTCTGAAATAATTTCTGGCTCTAAATGAACTTGATAATCGAGTTTTATAAGTAATTCCCCCCCCCCCCCACACACAAGAACGTTAAACTCAAATTAAAAGTTCCCTTCTAAACTACAGCCAAAAAATTTCTTGACCAAAATTTTTCAAGGTTTTCAAGAGAGCATATGGTATTACAGCAAAACCTGTAAAGTTGACCGCCTGTCAAAGTTGACCGTTTTTGTCAGGTGCAGAACTAGTCCATGTCATGCATATAAACCTGTATAAGTTGATCGTTTGTTTAAGTTGAGCATCTGAGCATCAAAGTACTGCACCCCAAATGGTCAACTTACACAAGTTGTACTGTATATATAATTTGAGAAATAATTAATCTTATTAATCGGCAATTTTGTAAGTAATACCTCCCCCCCCCCTCAAGCATGTCAACCTCAAATAAAAAAATTATTCTAGACTGTAACCAAAAATTCCTTGACCAAAAATCTTCGAAGTTTTCAAGAGAACATAAGGTATTATTAATTACATTTAACAAATCTGCTATTCTTGTAAATGAAGCATTAATATTTGGAAAAAGTCATTAAAATTTTTAAAACTTACTCTTCTGCTTTCACCAATTCCGTGATTTAATCCTGCAGGTTTTTCGGAAGGCATCGTCATTGCTTGCGCTCAAAACGAAACTCCCGTCTAAAAGTGCGCGGCCGTCTCCGAAACCGACTTTCAAAAGACTGCGCTCTCACACGAGCCAGTCGAGAACTTCCGCCATGAAGAGAGTGCGACGTCACACGCGAGTGGAAGTGGTAGTGTGGAAAAAAAGCAGCAAAAACACATCAGTGGAAGCTACCAATCAACTAGAAGCGAGTCACGACCGACGCACGCGCGTTCGGTTGGTTCAGAAGAGCAACACGTGCCGAGGGGGAGACGGAAGGCGAAAGGGAGAGGGGGAGGGTTTTTAAGAAAAGCCCCGCCTCCGTCACTCGTGAGCGGGGCGGCGAAATCAAACGAGGAAGCGCAGTTCTTTTCAGCTTCTACAGAATATTCGTCATTCCAAAACTACTAGGGGGAACTTTTTTTTCTTTTTTTGCTGCTGCTGGGGCAGAGGGGACAGAAATTTCTGAAGGTCCTTTTATGTTTCCTTCAGCAAGAGGTTATGTGGCTTTTTACTTGATGGGTAATGAGTGATAAGGAAAAGATAACTGCGCTTCTTTTTCTGCCCGAAAGATGAAAAGAATTGGAGAAAAGTTGACCGTCCAATGATTGTAATTAGTTCCAGGGGAAATTGCATGCCCAAAAATCTTGACTTCCAAATTAATAAAATCTTCATTTAACAAGAACACGGATGTCACATTTATATGATATGATTTTCAATAAGTGAATCTTTTTTTTTTTTTTTTTTCATTCGAGAAAGCTCGAGATTTTGTCACCCTCACTTTCTTTTATTAATAGACTTGAATAAAACCTCAATAATTCCCCGGATGAAAATATAATTTGGTTTAAATATAATATGGATAATTAACAGACCGTTTTTTGGCATGTATATTTATTGTCCCCTCGGAACTAACGTAATGGGGAGGGGGAGGGGCAGAGAGAGGGAGAGTTTTTAGAATATTGAAAAAATGTTCTTTCTGAAGAATCTTTTATACTTGTACTTCCTATTTTTGATTTTTACTTGGTGGGTAATGGGTGATAAGGAAAAGATAACTGCACTTATTTTTCTTCCTGAAAGTTGAAAAGAATTGGAGAAAAGCTGACCGTCCTATGATTGTAACTAGTTCCAGAGGAAATTGCATGCCCGATAATCTTGACTTCCGAATTAATAAAATCTTCATTTTACAAGAACACGGATTTCGCATTAATATGATATGATTTCCAACAAGTGAATCATTTTTTTCATTCGAGAAAGTTCGCGATTTTGTCAATTGTCACCCTAACGTTCCCCTATTAAAAAACTTAAATAAAACCTCAATAATTCCACTGATGAAAATATAATTTGGTCTAAATATAGCACAGGTAACTAACAGACCGTTTTTTGCTTGTGTGTTTATTGTTCCCTCGGAAGTAACATAATGGGGGGAGGGGGGGTTGGAATATTGAAAGAGTTTTCTTGCTGAAGAATCTTTTATTCTCGCATTTACTTATGTGGATTTTTGGTTGATGGGTAATGGGTGATAAGGGAAAGATAACTTCACTTATTTTTCTTCCTGAAAGTTGAAAAGATTTGGAGAAAAGTTGACTGTCCAATGATTGTAATTAGTTCCAGGGGAAATTGCATGCTTGATAATCTTGACTTTCGAATTAATAAAATCTTCATTTCCTAGAACATGTTTGTTGCGTTAATATGACATGATTTCCAATAAGTGAATCATTTTTTAATTCAAAAAAGTTCGTGGTTTTATCACTCTTCATTTTCTCCTACTAAAAGGTCATTCAATAAAACGTCAAACATTTCACTGATGAAAATATAAGCCGTTTATTAGTTTGTTTATTCATTGTTCCTCCGAAATTAGTGAAAGGGGGAAAAAGTCTTCAGAGTACTGAAAAGTTTCATGCTGAAGGATATTCCATGGTTCCTTCAGCAAGAGTTTTTTTTTTTTTTTTTTTTTTGGATTTTTACTAGACGGGTAATAGGTGATAAAAAACTAAAAAAAAAAAAAAAAAAAAAAAAGCTGCGCTTCTTTTTCTGCTCGAAAGATGAAAAGAATTGGAGAAATTGGAGAGAAGCGGTCCAATGATTGTTAATAGTTCCAGGGGAAATAACATTAAAAATAATACTGTTTTTATAGGAACACAAATGTCTTGTTAATATGACGTATTTTCCACTAGGTGAATCATTTTACTTTTAATCCGAGAAAGTTCGGGGTTTTAGCACTTTCTCCCATTTAAAGACCATTAAATAAAATCTCATTAATTCCACTAATGAAAACATAGTTTGTCTAAATAGTACACAGATAGTAAAATAATAAATAACAAAGTCAAATAACACTAATTGCAGATTACTGCAAGTGCTATTTGACGTTGTTATTTATTATTTTACTTTTTACGCACAAAGTTATTTATTCAGCTACAGAGTTGATTAAAAGCCGTTTTTTAAATTTATTTATCCACTCTCCGAAATTAACGCGACGGAGTGAAAAAAAAAAAGAAAGAAAACAAAAGGAAAAAAAAAGCCACTGCCTTTTTGAATACTGAAAAAGTTTTCTAGCTGAAGAAACCTTTATGTTTTTTTTTTTTTTGAGCAATCACGATTGCTTATTGTTCTCATTTGACCGTCTTTGATGTTCCGTGCCTTTTTCAACCACCACCGCCACCTGCAGGCGCGGCTCCATCCTCCGGTAGCCGCTCCTGGTCGGTGGCGTCCATGTCCTAGACACACGCACGCTCATACACATACGCACTCACACGCCAACGTGCATACACACAGGTCTACGCACACACAAAAGCCTACACATACACAACTAATACACACGTCTCCGTTCAACAGGAGGGTAACTTGGAGGGACAAGAGCCGTGTCTAGAAACAAGTGAGTAGAGTAGTAACCAATGAGTAGGGTCCTGTCACAACTCGTGATTGCGAAAAACATAATTTGAATTCAAAATTTAAGAATTCAAATTATTTTTTTTTTTTTTTTGTGATTTTTTACTTGATAGGCAATGAGGGATAAGCAGAAGATAACTGCGTTTCTCTCTCTCTTTCTCTCCCTCTCTCTCTCTTCAAAACATGAAAATAATTAGAAAAAAGTTGACCATCCAGTGATTGTATTTAACTACAGAAGAAACTGCAATCCTTATAGCTTTGCTTCCGAATTAATAAGACCTTCATTTTACAGCACAGATGTCCTATTAATAGGACATCTTTCCAATAAGTGAGTCAGTTTTTTAACCCGAGAAAGATCGAGACATTTTCATCCTTCCCTTTCATTGCCCTTTTTCCATTCAAAAAAAAAAAAAAAAGAGCAAATGAATCCTCATTTTTATTTCGTCAGTATTACTTACTTTGTGTTTTCTCTGATAATTTTTCGTATTATAAAATGATCGCGGTTCCCTCCCTTTCCTCTTTGTTTTTTTTTTTTTTTTTTTGAAAATATATTAAGAAATGATGGATGAAAGATATGTAAATGTACCAGGTTTCCCAACAGAGCACTTGTCCTTATAAATATGATCTTGGAAAATTTGAATACGCACTTGCCCCACCTTAACTTACCTCTATTCTGGAGCTTCAAGGAACCAAATTTTTGTCATATCGTCGCCTCAGAACGATAGTAAGAAGACAATAAGAGCAAGATATTCTACTTGTTGCTTTGAGGTGACGAAATGCATAATCCATTTCCGCACAGTAAAAAGATTCCTTGTACCTCTAAACCAGAGGCACAAGGAAACAAAGGACTATAAAATTAATTTATGCATAGGTCTCTTCCACCGTCACGTGCGGGACAATCCGACTCGATAATTTCACCAAAATTTTGTTATAGATCTTAGTATTTTAATTAAGCAGGAGTAATCACATTTTTTAATCTTAACATTTGATACAGAGATACTCCAGACATACTATTATTTTTATTAAACAACTTTGTCACTTAAAATTTAATTTATTTGAATGCATCACGTGCGGGACACCCAAAGTCAACCTCTTGTAATTTGCTGTATGTATTACTTAATATTTTGCTCTATTTTTTTAGCAATGACGATAAAAGTTGTGGGTTTTGAAAACACAGGTTCCAACAAAAAACAAACACAGCTCATTTTTTGAGAAATAATAATTTATTACATTGAAAAAAAAAATATGTATACGGCCATTCCACTGAAAACGGCCATTTTGTCCCGCACTTGACGGCTCTTATATTTCATAAAAAAGAAATAATTTAAAAAAATAATGACGAGATGTTTTGCTAAAGAAGTCACACATACGTTTGTGATTTCTTAAGCAACAAAATTTTGTTCATTAACCTTTTATATTATTTTTTTAAATGAACTGTACGAAGCGTCACGTGCGGAACAAAATGACCGTTTTTCGTGGAATGGCTTTATATAAGCACTTATTCGGCAAAAATTCTGATTTGTGTAGCAGCGTGCAAACACTTAATCCTACTTCAAGCATACTGCAAAATTCTTTTTGAATTACTGCTTTAAAACCTCTCATGTTGATCTGAATAATATTTTTATGAATCAATTATCAAACAATCAATCATATTTTTTTCTTTAGAAAAACTTTTCTACTTTATCACTGATATGCGATGTTTAAAAAGCAGGTGTGGATCAGGGTGTTTTCGATTATTTTATTCGATTATTTTATTAACTATCTAATCTCTTTTGCAATTGTTTTAAGCAGAAAGGAATGTAGCAGTCAACGATGAGTATCAAAACCACAATTGCCTCTCGACCTCTTGAGTAAATATTTTCTTTAAATTTTTATGCTGGGTGGAGTTTTAACAGATACCTAATCCATTAAAACTGATGAGATTTCCAGACGTTTTTTACGGTGAATTTTCTCTTTTCACTTAGTGCAGTGTTTCTTAAATTGTGTTCCGCGGACCCCCAGGGTTCCACGAAGCTCTCTCAGGGGTTCCATGAGACTTGCATGTTTTCATTTCACATCTTTCCAATTTGTCACTCAAAAATCTATAAAAAAAGCTTTCCCAAAAATAAAAATAAATTTACTTTTACTTTCGTAATTTATCTGAGCTTTATTACCCATCAGAGTTTGCCACTATAGGAATAATTTTATTTTTCGCCTGATATTGTGCCTTTAAGATTCCACTTCGAAATTCTTCCACGATCAGTCATAAAGCACCTCTTTCTTACTTTTAAACACTTCAATTTCGACAAAATTCCGGAAGAAGCTACTGACCCCCTAACATCACCAAAAATAGTTTAAAAGTGACTTCAATGTTGGAAAACTTAATGGAAGAGCATCCCAAAATCCCCTTTCCTGTATCATTACCAAATATTGCCAAAAATTACCATTTTTGACGTAAATTTTAAATATTGTACTATTAATTCTAGCCACTCTCCCATTATATATGGCAGCAGTTGCAAGAACAATTTTAACATTTAACGAGTGCGGACCAATTTAAGTCAACATAACGTGCAGTGACATCAAAGTCTCTGGTTTATAAATAACTTTTTAAAATGTTGTAAAATAAGAAAGCCCCCAAAATATTTCAGTGGCGCAGCCTGCGCCATGACCCCCCCCCCCCCCCGGTGGGCAACCCTGACTTTAGTCAGCATCTATGAGGTATAATTTATTCACTAACAATTTTTCTTTGTCATGCGAATTTCTTTTTAATTATATAAATTTCCGATGAAGTCATGAATACTTTTTTTTCTTAGTCACAATGATTTTATCAACAGAACACAGAACTAAAAAGATAATATAAATAAAATTTTACTCTAAATCAACATTACAATTTCACTCAATTTCATCAATCATCAGAATTTTTCATTAACATTTTTAAAATTTCTCTAAGTCATAAGGATTTCTATTTAGTTACAAAATTTGTTATTAAGTCATAAGGATTTTTTCTCGATCCTTGCAGTTTTTTCAATAAATTGAATAAAATTCAAGGGAAATATTTATAATATTTTACTTTCAATCGTGTAAACTTTTTGCTATGAGAATTTTTTAGAGTTTTCCAATTTAAAATTCTTTGCACTAACGCGAGTTATATAATATCATTATCATTCCGAGGATTGTTTTTTTTCCCTGCGTCAGTACTACGCTGGCAGAGAAACAACTTTTACAGAACTCATGTAGGTTGAAAACTTTCAACAAAACCTTGATGACTAACTGACTAGAGTTGATGATTTGGTGACATTTGGAGGGAAAACCAGAATCTTTGCAGGAAAAGGAAGAGAAGGTTTTAGAATCTTCCTAACCCGGGTTAAGCAATGCTTTCTGAAATCTTCTAGGCTTAGTGCTGGGTGTAAAAGTAAATGAGACTGCAGGATTCGCTAGGTCTTTAAAATCCTGAATTTTGTGAGAAATCTCTCTTGAACTCTAAACTTTTTCTTAAAGCAAAAACAGAGTTTTCAAATTGTGTGCCCTTACTGTAAAAAGATTCCGGAACATCACTGATTATTTCCATTCAACCTTTTGTTTTACAGGTTTTTATCAACTTCCTGTGAAAAATCAAGTAACTTAGTCAAAACGTTTCCTGAATTGCTACAAGTTGCACGGATGCAAACTTCCCACTGGTTTGAAAAATATTTTTAGATACCAGTTTAAAAATTAATTGAGCGTATTTATTAAGCTTATCGGTTTCAGTTCGTATGCGGCATGTCCAGAAAATCTCTGGACTCCGTAGCTTTGCAAGAATTGCTGACAAGTAAGGATGTTTGGTGCTTATTTGCAATTCTTCTCAGATTGGTCATGGTTGCAATGATCCTTATATTTCTTGGTAAATCAGGAAGGTGTCAAGCTATTATTTTAAACCTGCCTTAAATTTTCTCTGAAGGTTCTAGAGTTATGACTGACGTTAACCGCGGATATTTGTGAATTCTTCCGAAATACTCCAAAAAGGTTACCGAATTTTAGAGGAAAACGTTCCTGTTTTTTGCAAGATACGTTACTGACACGAATGGGGCACATCATCTGCCCATTATTTTCCACGAACGTTTCTAAATCGTTTTTACAGTGCTAGTTAAAAGAAAAAATCTAGTGAATAGGCAGGGGCCACTCGAACTTATATTTTTGGGAAGGCGGAATTTCTCGATTTGCCGAATGGAACTAAAAATTTTTGCAAACTAAAGATACTTTTGACGAAAAGCACTCCAAATTTCGCCGAATGATGATAATTTTGCCAAATGATAATAATGGGGTTGTTTCCTTCAGTCAAAAGTAGTACATTTTGTCACTGAAATTGATAGAATAAGCAAAAAAAAAAAAAACATAAACTCAAAAAATATTTTCATTTTCCCCAACAGTTATTTTTTTTAAATTTTTTAAAATGTCCGATTCTTCAAACAAGGCATGGTCTTTATGACGTCACAAATGATGCACTATGGCGCATCTTTCTACCGCATTTCCACGTTATGATAATCAAGAAGCGAATTACAATTGCGCTCTACGCTTGCTATCAACCATATTATTGCCAATACGTGTGAGTAAAGATGCGAATTAAATATTTTGGACCGTGAATGGCAACACTGAATAGTATTTCATCATTTGTGATGTCATCGGCAGAAGTGTTAAACGATGAAAGAGCACCGATTTAAGTAATTTTTTAAAAATACTAAACTTAAAGAAATTATTTAAAGAATTGTCAGATTCTATGTTTTTAAGCATGCTCTTTCAGAAAAAAAATACTTTTAAAATTTTGGAAATGACCCCATTTTGTTGAACCGTCAGACAAAATTTGCCGAATAAGGACATTTTTGGAAGGTCAAGTGACCTCGATGGGGGAGCCCCTGTGCCTAGGTAGAAATACTAAATATGCAGTGGAAAAATTCTACTGATTGGGGGTAAAAGTTAAATATTACAAACTAGCAAAAAAAGAGAAAAAAAAGCAGAAGTGAAGTACAATATTTATAGAGAAGGATTCGACGAAAAAAATAAATAAATAAATTCTTCTCTAAATCATATGAGGGGATGGGAGGGGAGGAGAGAAGCAGTTAAGTTGTCAGTCTTTGCTGTAGGTATGCAGCAGCTGATTCTGAATATGCTAAAATACTGTCCGTGAAGTGTCCATTTCCATAATTACAAACTAACCAGGGTGCTCTTAATAATTCCACCTCATCTTTTGTCATAAAATAAATATGCTCCTTGAATGCACAAGGTTAGGGGAGGAATAAAATCTGACAAAGAATCCGATCAATAACAATCAACAAAACATAAAAAGACGTGAGCTTCAAAGCTCGACGTAAACATGATCTTTTCCCGCCGGGAGGTGAAATCAAATCGATAATCGTATACATAAGGAATCAATCTAACGGCTTAATGCCGTAAAATACAGCCAGTCCAATTTTCAGAAATTCGACCTTGGAAGATGGCAGCAGCCATTTCGACGGCCGTGCCTTCTACCGGTGGACATTGTAATTACCGCAGTTAATGAAGCGCCTCTTATGGGGCATACTTCGAGGGGGGATGGGTCCATGCTCATTAATGAGCATGCCCCATGGTTCGGGGATTTTTTTGAAGATGTTTTTTTATGCTTTTCTTCTACTCTCGATGGGCAGGTGTAAAACGGGACGCAGAGAGGACAATGTGTTAATTACATTAGAGACAATAAAGAACTGAGGATATTCTTTTAAATAAACAGGCAATGTTAATTATTGTAATCAGAGACGGTGGCGAGATTTTTTTTTTCTTTCAAGCGGAAGCAATGCTAAAAAAAGCAATAATGGAAACATCATTAATAAATACTCACCTTGAAGTTAATTCTCAAGTTCGGAAATCATCAAAGTGAAGAATCGAGGAATTAAACGCTCATTTTAGTCTTTTGTTTTTCAGGGGAGTCCACGAGGGGAAGGAGGTCATGACACAGACTGTGCCACTGAAAATTTCAGGGGGTGAATTTAGAGGGTATTTGAGCTTGCTTCGGAGGGTCTCGTTCTTATAAGGTGCTCCGTAGCATTAGTGGAATTGTCCTTGGGGTGGGGAAAAAAACCCTCTCCCCCCTTTTTGCATCTATCCCAAACTCAACATATTTCCGTAATTTTTATGCTTGTGCAGTTGTGATAAAAAGTATCGATTGAAAGATCGAGGAAAAAGGCCCCTTTTGTCGATCTACGTTTAGCATACCAGATAACTTGAAAAAATAAAAATAGTATCTCAACTGGCATACATCCACCTGAGGCAAACACAAGAGAACATTTTTGCAAAATTATGAGGTTTTTTTGCCGAAAGTAAATGTTCCAAAATAAAAAATAAAAATAAAAATAAAAAAACTGCAACCGCATGTTTTTCCTCAGTGGAACTAAATGCACTGCACTTTCTAGTAGAGAACTTTGAACATCGAAATTTTAAATCTTCTGAAAGAATTTGGTTAGACATTCATGCATCTGGATGTTTCGCAATTGATTTTTGAAAATAATAATTATATTACATTAAAGAAGAGACTCTATATTACATCCCAGGCTCTGAGAATTTTTTTTTTTTTTAATATCGCGTTTAGGATTTAGCTGATTTTTGAAGCGCACCAACGACATTCTTTGAATCACGGAAGAATATTTTTTCCCTAAAGTAAAATAAACTTGAAAAGTTTGGTTTTTCTTACTTGAATTTCAAATTCAAAAAATTGAGTTAAACTTCTCGTCAGCTGTTGAAGTTAAAATCAAGTACATTTATAGCTGACCAAGTGCTTTGCTAGGAAATGTTATTACTGAATGAATGGGAAAAAAGTTGTTTAACTGGTTGTTTTCGGAATAGAAACTAATTCTTGACTCCGTGGAAAACAGTCTCATCATTTTATATGGAACTTTTCCCCTCTTACTGTGTCAATGTGTACGCAGGGCATGATGACTAGTGAAAAGGCTCAGGAACTTTGAACTTCCCCTCAGAATGTTCAGGGGATACCCTAAAACCTTAGATTAAAATTCCAGATTATGTTTTTAAATGCTTTTTTTCTTTGAGGAAGATTCAAAATAAAGAGAAAAAATTGCTTCAGTAACTTATTGTTATTAAAACTTAAAAATATCTTCTATTTTGCGCCAGTCCAGTCATGTGATTCAACATCTAACTGTAGAACTGCAATTGCAACCAAATGTAACGCATTCAAAATTTATGTGTCTGTGTGGGGGGGGGACCTTAAGTCTGAGAACCGATGAGCCACTTTTGGATGTAATATCTGTATTATCAGTGAATTTGCTTTCAATGACTAGAATTTAGAAAAAAAATCTCCCAAACAAAAAGCAGGGAGACCCAAAATGTTACTGAGCTTCCCCTAAACTCAGAGGTTAATCGGGCCCTGTGAGTACGCACGTAAGTATGCGATTCATGTGAATTAATGAATTTCCAGTAGCATAACTATGGGGTCTAGCGTCCCTGGCGAACTAAAAAATTTGCACCCCCCCCCCCCCAGGGTCGCCCGCATGGGAAGTCATCGGAGGTCATTCTGACCTCCAAAAAATGTTTTTTTTGAGCAATCACGATTGCTTATTGTTCTCACTTGACTGGTTTTGATGTCCTATCATTTTATTTTTTTACCGCCACCCTCCCCACCATCACCGTCGACCGGCTCCTCACGATGCTGCACCTATAGCGAAAGCCGTCTCCAGGTTGCATCCATGTCCTACACACACGCGCATACATACACAACTACACACATACACCTATGCACAAACACATACACACACATACACCTACACACTTAAACACACACATACACAAACACATACACAAGCACATACACAAACACACACGCATACATACAGACATCTACACATACACAAACACACACGCATACATACAGACACCTACACATACACATACACACAGACACACACACGACTGCACACACACACATACACACACACAAACACATACACAAACACACACGCATGCATACAGACACCTACACATACACACAACTACCCACACATTCATGCCTGGGCACAGACACAAACACACATGCCTACACACACATATACATACCCCCTACACACAAACACACATACTCCCATACACAAACACACACCCGCCTACATACACACACTCGTGATAGCGGAAAACATAATTTGAATTCAAGATGTCAAAATTCAAATTAATTTTTCTTACTTTTTTTTTTTTTTTGAACATTTTGATTAATTGATTCGACAACTAGGAGGCAGCATTGTAATTTTTTTTCTTACTTTCTTTTTTAGAATTGTTTTCAATGATGCCCAATATTCCTTCTCAGTAGATGTTATGTATGTATATATATATATATATATATATATATATATATATATATATATATATCTTACTAATATTATATATGCGAAAGTTTGTCTGTATGGATGTATGGATGTATGGATGTTTGTTACTCTTTCACGCAAAAACTACTGAACGGATTTTGATGAAACTTTACAATAATATAGCTTATGCATCAGAATAACACATAGGGTAGTTTTCGTCCCGTTATGGGGGGCAAAACCCCCTTAGGGGAGCAATAAAATACAATTTTCGTATAAATTCTCTAATATAGGGATGAAAAAATACTTGCACATATTTACATTATATGTCCATCGAAAGCTCTGATTTTTCTGCCGAAGATGGCACCTATTCGAAATTTCTAAGTGGAATAAAAAATGAGTTATGAGCTTTTTAGTTCCATGTTCGAAGGCTTTCCTCAACTCAATACAGTATTTAGTGTATCATCTCAACTCCCTGTCGATAACGATAATTGTTGTATTGTTGACTATCTTTGCTTTTCGTGACTGTTCAAGGCTTTTCTCAAGTCAAATCTTGAAGTAAGATTTTTGCACAAGATTGGCAAATAATATATGATTTGGCTGATCATTTTCCATTTAAACGGAACTTTAATGTAATTAATGGTTTTTATTATTATTTATGCTGATTGAGCACTTACTCATTATCCAATCAACCAGCAGATCGCCAAAACTTTTGCAGAAAGATTTCCGTAGCTGATGCATTTGGCAGTTTTTTCAACGTCGCTGTTTTTGAAGCCGAAGACTAGGTCATAATGTTTCTCAGCTTTCACCATGTAAACAAAATATCGCCAATCAAAGACTCTTTAAAAAACTTTTTTTACTGTGTTAAATAATCCAGCAACTAAATTAGGCAAATCCATAAACAGCACAAACACTTCCATTAATTTTCCTTTTTGCACAATTTCAAACAATTGCCAAATTTTATTACTTGTTTTGAAAACATTTCGGATGAAACTCTTTAGCGCCATTTTATGATGACCAAAAGTATCTCAGCACCTGGCGATAATATCTCTGTAACGAAATATCATATTACATCATATCGTATCGATCTGATTTATCATTAATATCATATCGTTTTACAAAGTAAGGAAAGAAGGAGGGAGCATCATCGAAGGTATCCGAAAACGATTCCCGCAAATTCGGTAAAATCGCACCAAGAGCCCACAATGATTGAAATTTCCCAAAATAACTAAAGCAAGTATAAGGGGATTACGAGCGCGGCTATATATTTTTTTTTAAAACTTCGTACTTCAATAGCAATAGAGAAGGTTTTAGACTCCATGTTAAAAAAAAAAGTATCAACAGATTAATCTTTTTAAACATGAGAAGATTAATTTCATGTTTTGGAAATTTGTATATGCTTAAATATAGTGCTTTCGTTTCTAAATCAATACTATTTTGTTCTTTATGCTTATTGCTATTTTAGTTTTATGGGTAAGGAAGAAACTCGATTTTTAATCACGTCAAAAAGATGTGTTTTAAATTCTTTCACTTAAACCAGAAAACAAAAGCAAGTAACGATTTTTTCTCATAATTATTACTGACCTAGGCAACGCCGGGTATTTTTGCTAGTATATATATATATATATATATATATATATATATATATATATATATATATATATATATATATATATATATATATATATATATATATATATATATATATATATATATATATATATATCCCTTCTAGCTCTTTTTCTTGCGAGTTTTTTTTTTTTTTTTATTCTTTTTGAAGCATTTTTCAAGTTTTGTGGTCACAAAAAAAAAAAAAAAAAACCCTCTTAAAAAAAAAAACCTCTTTAAAAAAAAAACCCTCTTTGAAAAAAAGAAAAAAAACTCTTTAAAAAAAAAATCAATGAGTCGAAATGCCGCCCCCTGGCGAGAGCCACTCCTGCCAACCCCTAGTTACGCTACTGTGAATTTCAACACTCTTCCAGATTGATCGCATCCCAACACAGAATACCAAAATGACAAGCTTACTTGTTCGATTCAACTAACTTAGGTTAGGAGCGATGCTGTGCGCAATTCGAACCATAACCAGCTCCGTGGTACCTATTACATTTCATGCTGGGAGGCATTCTGTACCATCGAACGGGAAATAATTCTGATGAATGGACTGCCATTTTTTAAAAAGTGATTCTAAGACGAGGTTAGGTGTGTCAACCTTAGTTAAAGTTCACGCGAATGAATCTTCGTCAAATTACCTCAATTAATTTATTCAAGCGAAGCTGAGAAGACCTTTGAGTAAAAATGTTTGCTAAGAAATGCATACATTAATTAGAAAAAAATGGGATAAGGGGAGGAGGGAGAAGTACACAAAAATAAAAATAAGAAAAGTTATTATGTTTTTATCAATGGTGATAACTTTAGTCTTTAAAAATTTTAGCTGTAATTAACCCTCTTTTGCTGTTTAGCAGCTATTTCCACGGGCAACGTTGAAGCAAAAAAGTTTGCTTTATCCCGCGATTTTCACGTGCATAGAGTAATTTTAAAACCTTATTCCGCTACTCCATCGTTTATATGCCCGTAATGCATTTTCTGAAGTATTTACAGACCACTCGTTCATTTTGCAAGCCACAACCTCCCACTTTAATAAAGAAAAAAAAAAGGTTTCACCGAAAGGTGCGTTGTTTGTTGCTCAAAAAACTAAAATAAAAGAAAAAAGAGCGAAAAATCGTAATGAAAATTTAGGTTTGAGTAATGTGAAGTAGAACATTTCCGTAAACCTGGTCATAAAATTTTTCACACAAAGCTTAATTTTTAACATAAATTGTGTAAAAGAAGTCCAACAATCTATTTCGTTAGAAAACATTTCAGGACAGATAAGTAAGACCCATAAGAACGAATCAGTCAAAAATCACACTACAGAAAGACGAAATGTTTTTTTTTTTTTTTTTCTCGAGTTGAACTCAATACGGCACCGCTGAGTGTTTGTAGAGTAGAGTTTGTTGCTATATTTAAAGAAGAACGATTTTTAGCCTCGATTTCAAGGCTAAAAATAATCCGAAAGTTTACTGCACGATGAAGACACACACACAAGCTGGGGTTTTTTAACTTTCAAACTTGGTTTTCTCAATCACTGTACATATTGACATTTCATCTTCTTCCGAGTATTCTTCTGTTGTTACTGGTTAGAACAGCAGAAAATCTTTGAAAACTCTATCCACAAAATGCTGGGTGTTTGAGTGATAGGACCAGGGCCTGATTACCAAATAGGATAACTAGACCGTGGCCTTGTTCCCCCCAGATTTTAGGAGCCCTCTAAATGATTGAAATTGCTCTAATATAGGAAGAAATTTGAAAATTTTTCCTTTATTTAATTCCTTGTTTTCTTCTGCTTACTTAAGGTATGGGTTGCTCCGCATTCGAATAAGAACAAGTGGTTGAACCCCTCCGCACTGCCGAAGTTTGTCCCCGCTGGTTCCCCGTGAATGTTTATGTTTATGCGTTTCGACTACCGCAGGGAGCCTCAAAAAAGTAATTGGCTTAGGGCCTCGTTAATCGACCTCTAGATAGGATACTGTATATCGGAATACTTGATTATATTACAGTACTTAAATATTTCGATATACAGTGACCTCCTCCACTTAAATGTTTCTTTCTTACTTTAAAAACCTCATTTTCAGCTTTTTTTTAAACTTATGAGCTATTGATTCACTGGTTAACTATAGGTATTGTATTTTTATTGTTATCATTATTTTAGATTTTACTGATTTTTG
The DNA here is from genome assembly GCF_026930045.1 of Uloborus diversus. NCBI lineage: Eukaryota > Metazoa > Arthropoda > Arachnida > Araneae > Uloboridae > Uloborus > Uloborus diversus. The sequence continues at coordinate 80,687,984 of NC_072739.1, read as the reverse complement.
CTCGTATATTTTTTTGCTTCTATCCGACATCATCAACGAAAATGTCAACCTGTTAGTAAAAATTTCAAACTCAATGCTTTCGTTCGACGACCTCGACCGGTAACCACCGATTGGTTAATCACGTGACAGCTAATGATCACGTGCTCCAATCAACCAATCAACAGCTTAAAACGGTAACCGGTTGATCATAGAACGCTGCGGTTACTAACCGGTTAGTCACCGGTTGACCGGTTGAGTTCGTCGAACGCAACCAATATCAATGTGTAATACATAAGATAACATTTTGAATTTTGCAATCTGGCAGCAATTTCTTTGATTTGGATGCCATGAAAAGAATAATTACAGCTTGAAGATCTTCAAGAAAAATATGTAAGTATTGCCTGTGAACCATTTTAGGATGTGTCCTGCAATTTTTTGAGCATACATTTGTTGTAAACGTTTTTTTTTTTTTTTTCAATTATTGCTTATATTTTGAACTTTAAGTCTCTGCAATTTCTTTCATCGAACTTTTATTTTTTTCCTAATTCGAAAAAAGTAAAAGTTCCATAGCCTTCCTAAAAGTTCCTAGCTTTTGAGATAGAAATTCGAGTTAAGCCTGATTCGAATCCTATGTTAAAAGCTAGTTACGTTTGTTAGAAAACGTCATATCTTCCTGTCCATACTTTTTATAGCAACCTATATTAAGGAAAATTGTGCTTTATTCCCTTCACAAGAGTTACCTGAAATGTATTTAAAATGTTGAACTTTTATTAAAATATTTAAAAAGTTCGCTATCAGCGTGACAAACGTAACAAATCGTTTGTATTGGGATGAACGTAGTTTCTTGTAGCAAACACTGCATCTTTTAAATGTTTAGTTCATTAAGAAATAAATAAAATTTAAATTTTGATTCTTAAACTTAAGAATTTTTTAAGGATTACGCTTCTTGGTAGTTATCTGGAAAAAGGTGTTCTGCTTGTGCATAATTTAAAAATAAATAAATAAATAAAAAAAATTAAAAAAAAAAAAAAAAAAAACAGAGGAAAAAAAGCAAATTTTGTACAACGCAATAAAAACAAGCAAGAATTTAATCCATGACGCAAATTTCTTAATAAAAGTGCTAATTTTAAGATAAAGCACCAGTGCTTACTTATAAATTAATATTTATTCGCGTACTTGCCCAAGATATAAAACGAATCGTCTTTTAAAATATTCCATTTTCGAAGTTACGTTCGTCACAGTTACATACGTCACACTCATATTTTAAATAAATAATCGCTTCTGTTACATTATACGAAAAAATAAGAATTATTCAGCATGAAAAATAAAGTTTAGGAACGAAAATAATGCAATATGTTGTTTTTGAAATAATATCTACCAAAAAATTGGAGAAATTGAGAGTTGAATTTCATGAAAAAATATTCTAGGTTGCCTAAATCCGAAACGCTCCATGAAAATAATGGGCAGCAAGTGTGCCTAATTGCTGCCAATATCTTATCTGGGAAAAGCAGGAAAGTGTCCCACTATGAGTTAGTAACTTACCTGAAATTAACCTGGAATTTTTCTGAAAAACTCAGAAGACTTCCTAATCGTAGCCAGACATGTTTCTGGAATAACTCAGGAGCCTTCAGTGGAAACTTATAGTAATATGTTGGCACCTTCCTGATTTACCAGAAGAGCTTTTAAAGCAAATATGGGATTCCTTCCATGCTACAATATTTGGAGACTGAATTTTGCCTTTGATTAGGGATCAGTCAATCCGGAGGGACCGTCACTTAGCTGAAGGGGAAACACCTATGATACAAAAACCTAATATATTTATACACTTGTAGCTAAATATATTTTTCTCTACAGTGTAAAATCGGTACGCATGGGACTTGTTGTGATTCATGAAACGTGTTCGCAAAAAAACTTGTTTTTCACAGGAAATTGGTGTAAATCCTCGAAATCCTGTAGTGTAGCGTTACTCGGAAGTATTCAGTGACGTTTCGATTTTTTTTTTTAACGGTGTGTTGCGCAGGGCCGCGCCATCCCTATGTGCAAGGTCGTGCGACGCACGACGGCGCCAGGGTCAAAAAAGGCGCCAAGATCTACCGTTCAAAAGTGTTCCAAATAGGAAAAAAATAATCTAAAAACTAAAATTTTTATAAAATCCAATGGTGGTGGTGAAGTTATACTGCTTATTGAAACAAGCAATCCGTCTTGCTACCTATCTATAAAAGAAAAATTATTACTTTGTTGTGTCTAAACATGTTAAAGTGCAATCTTTTACACTGAAAATACGTGATGCTAATTAATGCATACATTAGCATTTTTCTTCCTGTTGTGGTGTCGTAAACGCTATTTCGGTATGTCTATAGCACATAAGGTTGAGCATTAGAGGTGCAACAAATTTGCTGCATCTCATTTTGGTTCTTCCGATGAATATGTTGTATTATAATTTGTGCATCATAATGTTTGTGATTTTTCACTATAGTTCGTGGTAATGCAACTGCTTCATGTTATTATACAAGAAAAAAAAAAAAAAAGAAAGAAATACGATAAGCAAACTTGCATATTATTTACTTGTGCGTAATATTTTTATATTGTAGACAACAATTTACGTCAACTTCTTAGTTCCAAAAAGTAAGAACTTGACCACAATTACTCGTAACCCCTCCCCCCCCCCTTCTTCAACTATTTGTGCATGAAATTAAAAAAAGAGCTTTGTACAGTGTATTTGTTTTAGATATTAATTTCAATGCCTTTTTAACGATTCCGTATTTTAGAATTATTGGTTTTGCCGAAAAGGGATATCAGTTTCAGATTTTAAGGTGGAATATAATGCTCCTCATTATTATACTTCAATTTAAAAATATAATCAGTACCCTGTTGTCATGTTTTGACAGGCATAAAAATTCGGTTAACTTTATTCGTCAATTAGAGATTAGAGAAACATTTAAAGCGGCGTTATTGTTGTTGTTGGTGGTGTCGTGTGCCAGCTATAGGCTTGCAATTTAGGGTGCGCTGCTTCACTAGAGCGGCGCTAACTTTGATATTTGAAATAGTCTCTTTTTCCAAAACTCATTATAATATCAGATGAGCTACTGAACTTGAAATAACTTCGAGATATGAAGCAAAAACGTACACTGTATTCCAAAATTAAATATTTAGACATCCTTTTTTTTAATAAATTAAATTTCGAACTTATTTTTTCCACATTATATTTGACCACAAAACCTCTCTCCGAGTGTTAACTAGATTTTTTCCCGAACGCAACTGCATAAAGGCGCTCAAAAGACATTAACATGACGGCGCCGATCAGGCTTGGCACGGACCTGGTGTTGCGTTTATCATAGTATAGTAACTTAGCTTCAAAAACCAATTGAAGTGTTTTATAGTAGGTTTTCTTGTATGACACAGAAATTGTATTCTTTCAAAAAATTAATCTAAACTACAAGTAAATGATTATTAAACTTTTAGAGTTCTTATTATGCAGAGAAAAAGTCTGAAGGCATCTTGATATTTTTCTTGAAAAAGCTGCACATGTTATGAAACACCTCAGAGAAAGAAGAAAGAAAGCAAAACTCACTCTATATTACATTTTCCCGCCACCTTCTTATAAAGGAAAGTGATTCGAAATACTATAACTGAGAGAATGATGACAATACTGACAAATCTGAAGCATTAGAAAGTGTAGTAATCTTCACTTTCTTATTGAACTCTATTGGAAAGCGCTCCATCACAAAAGACTTCACACAAAATTGTCAAAACGATTTCCTCGCTGAACGCTGCTTTCACCTCTTTCGGCTATCGCTCAAGCGAAAATCCCTTTGACTAGAACCAAAGAAAAGCTGAGAATTGTACTAGGTGTATGGGAGGGGAAAATATGAATGAACTAGCAATAAATACCCCGTCTATTGTTACTGAGGACGAGAAGGGAAATTTTCACCGCTTTTGCTCACAGAAACGTGCGATTTCGTATGGTTGTAATCTACCCATCAAAGCGCCAGGGAAGCAGTGAATTTTAATATAGAGGGGCTCATGGATGGTGGAGGTTGGAGGACACTACTCCATTTTGCGAATAAATATCTGTAAAATCAGTTTAAGACACAGGCGCTACAGGAGAAATTTGTTAGAATGTTCTGGTGCAATATAACTGTGATAATAATCGTCTAACACCTCTGTGGGCATTAACGATTAACGTTGAAGCTCGATTTTATCATGAACTATGAACTGTTTGGAACTACGAATCGAAAGTTATAAAATCCAAAACCGTCAAGCAGTAAGTTACTGCCCATAAGCCAGGGCTAAAGCAGAACTGCATGCAATATACCGTGGAGTTATAAGTGAAACCCACTAAGTCAAATATAATTGATTTTCGGAATTTTAGCTTTTCTTGATCACAGAAATCAGTTCTTTTGACTGTTGAAATGTATTAAGTCATAGCTTATTTTTTTCTTTTATATTTCAAAGTTTTGTAATCACATAGTCATACAATTGATAATAATTAGTCCTAACCGTATCTATCGCTAGTGTAATATAAAAAATAAACTTATGAGAACCAAGACTGTTCCATGATTTTGAATAAAATGCCAGTGATTTAACTTTTTTGATAAAATAATAGCAGTACTAAAGTAGACAAAGCAAAAAATCTTTAATCACCGTTTACTCAAAACCATGTTTTTTGACTTAGTGTGTTTCATTTGTAACCCTACGATACCGACAGCCCGGTTGTTCCTTCCAGAGCCCGAATTGCTGCAGTGTTGTCCTTGTTAGAACTCATCAGTCTGGAATGGGGAATAACCGAGCTGGAGGTTCTCTGCCCGAAGACATGAGAATTAAACTTTCATTCATTAAGACTGATATAACGTACATATACAGTAATAAAATAAGTACCATTTAACTCATTGAAAGTTCATTTTAAGTTTTGTTTGAAACAAGTTGTGTAAAATTATTTTAAGAATTTTGTGTTAAATTTTGCACCTGTATTTTGAGGATAGTAAGTAATAATTGAAATAATTTTGGTTTTATTGCAAGCAAACCAATTTCAACTTATTACATTCAAACTATAATACGTGATAAATAATGAAAACAGGAGTTTCTCGAAAAAAGTGAGCAATAAAAAATAATAAAAAAAAAAACTTTTTTTAATAAGAAAAGCTGCTTTAGACAATTATGACTCAGTATAATTCCTACTACTTTTCACTAAAGAATTCAAGAATGTATATTTTTCGAATGGACTTAATAAATTACCAAAAGATATGGCTGAAAGTAATTCCAAACATTTGTAAAAAGTTAAAAAAGGAGAGGGGAGGGTGATCTAGTGAGAATAGAAATCATATTTATTCAATTAATTATGAAAAATGTCTAAAATCAATTTCCTCAAAACTGCGCATTTACTTTTTTTTCCCTCAACGAATGAATATTTCATCTTATATCAAAAGAAGTAGCCGAAACGCGCCACTGACACAAGTGCGGATGCGAAATTACTACCTGTCAACGACACGAAAATGAATTCACGTCACAAAAATATCTTTTAACAACCTATCACGAAGTTCTGGACGAAAAAATGACAACGCAAATTCTAGGAAACTTTTCAAAAAACGGTAAAAAAATATTCCTTTTTTAGACATGGCATCTGAAATATTACACACCCTTATATTAAAAGAAAAATCAAAAATAAAGAGAGAAAACAGAAAAAAAAGGCGGAAGGGGGCAGGAAAGAGAGAATCGAACTCGGATGACAAGGCTGCAGGCATGCGCGACAGGTGCTATGGTAAAAGGGAGGCCTGCGAGGGAGTTGCTTGCACGCGAATGTAACGGGGGAACAAGTGCTCCCGAAAGAATGCAATAGTCATTAGTAAAAAGTAGGAAATTATACATTACATATTTTTTATGAGACACCTAAAAAATGGTTGTCTCTCACTGGATGGGGTTTAAGGGTGGAAAAAAAGACATTTTATGCGGATTCCGATGAGGTGGTGGGGACTGATTTCGGAGGGACAGGTTATAATTTTTATATTAAATCCCGCACCTGCTTTCAGGGTGAAGGACCCGGGCATTGTCGCTGTCGTACATCTTTTGTCACACAGCTGTGGCACTTTACACTAGTATACGCGTGCTCGGTGTACATTTTGATGCTGGTGCTATCTTAATTAGTGATTAGGGGCCATTCATTAACTACGTAAGGGTCGCGAGTGGGAGGGGGGATTGGAAAAATCTCTACATACTCTTACCTTGGGAGGGGGGGAGTTAAACCCATTCTTACGCAATATTTTCAAGTCGATATTTTATGTTAGAAATCTCACGGTCAACTGGTTTGTCAGGGATCATATTTCATTTGCGTCTAGAAGGTAAAAAACGTATTAGGATGAGCAGTTTTTTACTTGTTTTACAAAGAATGCATAGTATAAAATATGATAAAAGAATCGCACTATGTATGGCATGTATTATTTTTATTAGTATCGCATCGTATTCAAAAAATGTTGAAAAAACATTCACTCTAGATTCCAACTTTTTAGTAAATATTTCTTTACACAAAGAGGTTTTTTTAAAGTAATTTAATAATAGTGAATTTAATTACGATTCCAGTGATGCAAGATTTGTTATTGTATTATTTTAAAAACGAAATGGAATCTTTCGTGAGAATATGGGGGGAGGGGTTTGAAAAATCTTACGTATCCTTACATGGGGGTAGGGGATGAAAAATTACCAAAATCATCCTTACATAATTAATGAATGGCCCCTTACGGTTGCAGATGCTTGGTAATTTCTTCTGTGTTAGAGTACGGAGTAAGAATTGAAGTGAAGAAGGCTGAGAGATTAAAGGAAGGGATGCGGAAAATGAAATGCAGTTTACATTAATGAACATAATATTTACGTCGTAGCAAATTTAAAACAACATTAAAGCAATGATCAAGCGAATTTGTTTTTGCTCCCTTTTACTGGGTGTTTATCTTTTTTCTTTCTATTTAAAATTTTAAAGCACATTTTTCGTTTTCCTCGTTATTTTCGAAGATCAGTCTCATTTGCTTAGACTCGGAGCACACGCCTTACGGGGAGAAACGTTTTTGTTGTTATGTTTAGGGAACGTACCAGGGAATATGCCATTTTGGCTTGTGTAAGTGTATTATGCAGGGCTTAATTTTATTGGGAGCTCAGTTCCTGCTAAAATATATTCTGAAGACTATGCGGGGAGGCGGGGTGGAGAACAACAAAAGCCATTACACTTATATGTAAAGACATTAATTTTTCAACATCATGGTTCATTGACCCCCCCTCTGAACTCTCTAAATGACAAACCTGGGTGTTGGGTAGAACACTTTAGCGCAATTTCCTTTCAAAAAAAATTCATCGTGACATCGCCATCTTTAAAAACTGCCATATTTGACACACGACGGTAAAAGCACTGTAATTGATATGTATATTTATTTTTTTTTAATTGGACGAACCTTGACGGTTCTGCATCATTTTTTTTAGGGGGGAGGGGTGACTAAATGAAAGAAACTACCAACGCAGTGAATGAATGAACTGTCACAAACAGTGATCAAAAGCAGCGTTTTCTTGCCATTTTCCTTTTCAAATGCATGAAAGGAAGTAACTACTACTACCATTTCATTAAAAAAAACTTCCCTTTTTTTTACATAAATTACAAGTTGTTTATTCAATAGGGCTCGTTCTTCACTAACCTATCTATCTCATAACCAAAATATGTCTACTGAATTTTACAGTTAGTATCCACTTTTATTTTGAACATTGCTCTTGTAAATTTGCTTCTTACCTTCTGCGTTGAATATGCACGTGTTGCCGGCACTCCAGATGCAACTTCACCTTTGGGTCAGCAGGCCGTTGAGTTTTTCCAACACAGCAGCTGACCACCCAAGAGCGAGAGGGGTGGTCGACCAGGTGCTAATCAACAAATAACAGGGCGAAGACTGTAATTACGTCATTACGGATAACCGTCGCCAGATGACCAAGCACGAGGAAACGCCGGGGGGGGGGGGGGGGGCACTTTAAAATACTTTCTCCGCAGTAGGAGAGGATCCCTCTTTTGCATAAACTGCTGTCTCCAAGGCTATTCCAAGTCTGCTAGATTATATAGGACTTGTGTTTATATCTAAGGGTAATCTTGAGTAAACAATAATTTATGTTTCATCCAATTGTAACAAGAGACTTGACTCTGTAATGCAGTGAAATCCCGATTTCACGTCCCACGAATCTGCGTTTTCCCTACGCATTTTACGTTTTTTCATCAGGTTCCAGTTTTTTCGTATATTAATAACGTTAATTTAATCCGGATTGTAAGTTTCTTATTTATGGAGTTTCTCGCATTTTGCGTTTTCCCTGAAAAGTTAAAAAAAAAAAGAATAAAATATTCTGAATTAAGCTATATTTTTCCTTTTATACTTTTTTATTGCTAATCCAGGTTGTTGAAAGTTAATAATGAAAGCAGATATGCATTCCACAGACTCCTGTCTTCTATCTGGTCAAAAGTATTTCAATCCTGGAAGATGCTGCATTCACTTTGAAATCAATGACTTAAACGAACTGATGTATGCATCACATGACTTCCTTTTACACCAATTTAATGTTATTTCCCCATTATTGCAATTTTAATGTGATTCAATAGTTAAGTCTCTAAATATCACCAACAATGGCCAAATTGAAAACAGATTAAAAAATAATAATAATAATAAAATAATAAAAAAAAATCGCCGAATTTGTCGCCAAGTTGGCGACTAAAAGACTGGCGATATATCACCAAGTGTTCGCCAAATTATAACACCACTTGAATTTGCATCGAAGTTAACAATGATTTCTCCTCAAAAAGGTGCAAAAGACCCCTTTAGAAACACCCGAATGCAACCAAAAGGGGAGGTGCACAACTAGAAACCACTAGGAGTCTACGTACCAAATTTCAACTTTCTAGGACATACCGTTCTCGAGTTATGCGACATACATACGCACATACGTATATACGCGCATGTACATACAGACGTCAGGAGAAAACTCATTGTAATTAACTCGGGAAACGTCAAAATGGATATTTTGGGCGTCTATACGTTCTTAGGTATATATGCACGTGTGGTCGGGTCGAAAAAAAACCTCAACATTCATTCGGGGCTGAGAAAAATGGAAATTAAGGTCGATATTTGAGTTTTTTTTCTTTCGCGAATACAATACTTCCTTTTTTGTAAAAGGAAGTAAAAACAATCCGATATTACAGATTTTTTTAAATCTGAACGCCACTACTCGTAACTAAATGTGTTAAACTGATATTAAAATGGCATGTATAATAATGTTCTTTTTATAAAATATAGAAATTATATTTTTTGAACTACCTTTAGAGTTTTTTTTTTTTTTTTTAATTATTTTTTCTTTTCATGTAATCGCAGTATTTTGGGTTTTTTTAAACCCAGTTCCTTAGCAAATTCCAAAGCAAAATAATTTCAAGGTAATCAAAACTAAAAAAGTCTTCTGTTAAGTAAATGTATTTTGTGCTTCAAGAAAGAAATGTGTAACAGTTATGTATTATCAAGTCCCGGAGGTTGATCATGGTATTCCCCCCCGTTTTAATGAATTTATTTCCAATGATTCTTGCAGCATTTTTTTTTTTTTTTTGCATTTTTAAAATTTTTTAAAGAATTTCTCCGTGCATTTTCCCATATTTTAGTTCATTTCCTCTGTTTTCTCTTAGCTATTCATTAAATTTATGGACTCTAAGCCAAAAGTGTTCAGTTCCAATTTTCAAGAATAGTGCAATCTGCTTAGCATCTATCTCATCTACCAATGTGCGCAGATAATACTCTTTATTGTCCACTTCAAATTTGAAAAGGTAAATTTGAAGGAAATCTATCTCCATTAATTTCCAATGTGCCGTATGTGAGCATTGAAAAAAGTTCTTCGGATTAAAAAAAAAAAAAAAAAAAAACCTTACCTTTTTCTTTTTTCCTTTTTTTTTACGATACCATAAAAAATTCTTGAACCTGTGAAGTATTCTGACGCAAACCGTATATTCATACGACAATTTATTGCTTTTCTATGAATTTTTAAAATGTATCAAAAACGTTTCAGTTATCCTGTATTTTAAAAAAATATAATTTAAATTTATGTCATACTAGCAAAAATACCCGGCGTTGCCTAGGTCAGTAATAATTATGAGATAAAATCGTTATTTGCTTTTGTTTTCTGTTTTAAGTGAAAGAATTTAAAACACATCTTTTTGACGTGATTAAAAATCGAGTTTCTTCCTTTCCCATAGAACTAAAATAGCTATAAGCATAAAGAACAAAATAGTATTGATTTAGAAACGAAAGCACTATATTTAAGCATAAATAAATTTCCAAAACATGAAATTAATCTTCTCATGTTTAAAAAGATTAATCTGTTGATACTTTTTTTTAAACATGTAGTCTTAAACCTTCTCTGTATGGCTATTGAAGTACGAAGTTTTTAAAAAAATGTAGCCGCGCTCGTAATCCCCTTATACTTGCTTTAGTTATTTTGGGAAATTTCAATCATTGTGGGCTCTTGGTGAGATTTTACCGAATTTGCGGAAATCGTTTTGAGATACCTTCGATGATGCTCCCCCCTTATTTCCTTACTTTGTAAAACGATATGATATTAATTTTCGTTACAGAGATATTATCGCCAGATGCTGAGATACTTTTGGTCATCATAAAATGGCGCTAAAGAGTTTCATCCGAAATGTTTCCAAAATAAGTAGTAAAATTTGGCGATTGTTTCAAATTGTGCAAAAAGGAAAATTAATGGAAGTTTTTGTGCTGTTTATGGATTTGCCTAATTTAGTTGCTGGATTATTTAGCACAGTACAAAAAGTTTTTTAAAGATTCTTTGATTGGCGATATTTTGTTTACATGGTGAAAGCTGAGAAACATTATGACGTAGTCTTCGGCTTCAAAAACAGCAAAAATTTTGGCAATCTGCTGAATGATTTGATAATGAGTAAGTGTTCAATCAGCATAAATAATAATAAAAACCATTAATTACATTAAAGTTCCGTTTAAATGGAAAATCATCAGCCCAAATCATGTATTATTTGCCAATCTTGTGCAAAAATCTTACTTCAATATTTGACTTGAGAAAAGCCTTGAACAATCACGAAAAGCAAAGAAAGTCAACAATACAACAATTGTCGCTATCGACAGGGAGTTGAGATAATACACTAAATACTGTATTGAGTTCAGGAAAGCCTTCGAACATGGAATTAAAAAGCTCATAACTCGTTTTTTATTCTACTTAGAAATTTCGAACAGGTGCGATCTTCAGCAGAAAATTCAGAGCTTTCGATGGACATATAATGTAAATATGTGCAAGTATTTTTTCATCCCTATATTTGAGAATTTACACAAAAATTGTATTTTATTGCCCCCTAAGGGGCTTTGCCCCCATAACGGGACGAAAACTACCCTATGTGTTATTCTGATGCATAAGCTATATTATTGTCAATTTTCATCAAAATCCGTTCAGTAGTTTTTGCGTGAAAGAGTAACAAACACCCATACATCCAGACAAACTTTCGCATATATAATAGTAGTAAGATTGACTAGAACAGTATATTATTTTCTAACAATATTTCACAAAAGAAAATAGGTTAGAAAACTAAAATAGTTTTATAATTAACTTTTACGACTCGCAACATTTTAACGTGTGATCATTAATGACAGGCCCCCATCAATAGGGGCCAATAATGGCCCCATCATTGTCAAAATTAATTCCACTTATCAAACATGTCAGATAGAATGAACGTTCAATAACTCATTAGTATTAAATGTGAAGACCCGAGCAGTGGCAGCGGTTTTATGAACTACTGAAGAGAAAATCCATTGTTCCATCTGAAGCAGATATAAAAAAACCCAGAACAGTGGCAATGAAAATAAAGAGAGAGAGAGAGTGGGGGAAGAGAGAGAAAGAAGTGGCTCGTCCCTCCCCTAACCTTGACCTGTCGACCCCCAGCGAGAAGGGGTGGACCGTGCAGGTGCTGACCCCTTCTTTGCGGGCCTCTCTCACCCCTTGCAGGGGAAAAGAAAAAGAAGATAAGGATGGGCGCCCGATAATCTCCACTCTCACCGCAACCGTGACTGGTCGGCGATCTCTGAAGAGGCTCTTTGTTTCCGTCCGGAGTCACGAGTCCATGATCTTCCTGTGGGAAACTTAATGAATTGGGGGTTTCACTTTTTAAAGTGAGGAAATTGCCGAATTAACATGAAGCCGACGCTGGCCGAGGGGAGAGTCGGGCATTCAGAGGAATTTCATGGAATGGTAATGAGGAGGGCCTATGATGTTTTTTTAATAAAAAAATACTTCAAATAAAAGTATGTTATGAATGTAGGAAAATAAAAAAATGTGGCACTCTAAATAGAAGTAATTAGTTGTGCATGAATAGAAGAAAAAAAAAATACTAAAAAAAGTGTGTCATACACTCAGGGACGGATACAGAATACCATTTTAGGGAGGGGGGGGGGCTGAATGCTGAAAAGTGAACGAACCTGTGGTATTGGATATGAAAAGTTTCTGAAACTGCTTGGGTGTCAGTAAAAAGCATCACATTAGCCGGGAATAAGGCTCACAATAGGACATAAACGTTACTAATTCATTTCATATGCAATGGAAAGAAGTAATACTTCAAATATTTACTTTCAAAAATGATTAATAAAATGAAAAGTTTACTGAAATCGCTTACATTTTATTCATTAAGTATGAAGAAATAACATTTCCGAGCTTATTGGCCGGGGTCAAAATGGAAAAGACCTTTTTCATTTTGACCATGGCCAATAAGGTTATTTCTTCATACTGACGCCGGCCGTGAAAGCCTTAAGCAGTTTTTATTCATTAAGTGTTTGAACACAATGTTAACGGATACTATTGTCAACAGTTTAGAGTGCGAGGGGGTTGTACGACCCCCTGATCCTCTGCTTGTATCCGCCCCTGCACACACTGAAAAACTGAGGACATTTTTTGACGGACATTTGTTTTTTTTTTTTTTTTTTGAACTTTTTGGAGTCCACTTTATAAGGGTTAGTATTCAGAACACTTCTGAGAACACATTATTTGAACCCTTATTTAGCTAAGCTGAGCACACTTTTTGGGCACTTTTGAGAACATTTTTTGAGCAGTAGCAGATGTCCTCTTTTTTAATGCACTTCTCACTTTATGTTTATATTTGGAGGCCGCAGGACACTTTTTATAATTTTTTTAGAATGCTCATCTTTTTCCAAATCCGCTGGTTTTTGTTGTCAGCAACCGAGGAAAGCCAATCTAAGGCATTCGAGAATGACAGTTAATAACAATAAATTATAAACAGATTTCTATTAGTATCCTATTATGCGATCCTATTGACGATATTTAGAGTAAACTGTAAAAAGTTTTTTTAATTAGATCTGCAAAAGGAATCTTTTTTTTTTCTATTCGGATAGTCATCAGAAAGAAAAAATAAAAATTCAAGGTTATTCCCCCCCCCAGCTTTTCAATAAAAAATCAATACCTGAAAAGGGGGGGGGGACATGGCACTAACTTCCTTCCCTAACTACCGATTCCTCATGTCAGCAGGCCTTCGTTTCAACCAATATTAGATAACGGAATTATAGAGACAACATTTTTCCATCTGGAAATTACACCCCTCCCCCAGTTGTCCTTCTTTCTAACGGAACAGATTCGCAACACATTTCAGTACACATTTGTCATATCGGAACACATTCCGAACACATTTTAGAACATAATTAGGCATTGGAAAAAAATTCTGAATTAATAATAGGTGTTTCTATTAGGTGCTTGGAATTTGCAGTGTAAATGTATATAAAATACAATTGTTCAGGAATTGTTAGAACACTTTTGTTGTACAAATGGGTGCTATACTGTGGCGCACGTTGGAAGTTTTGGAGTCTACAATCAAAAACCATATCACGAATATTTAACGGCAAAAGATCATTCCTTTCAGATAAAGGGCAATTCAATGTTGCTGTAGTTATGATTATTATTTTAATACTAAAAAATCTATGACGGGTGAAAATTGCTTCTTCATTTGAAGGAAGCAATTGCTCGTTTGGTGTTATTTTGATGGTTGAAATTTTAACCCTAACTCCAGTGGATTAACTCTAAGCTCCAGTAGATATCTTTAGTTGTTGGCCACGTTTTCGTTTTATTAAAATGACCAGCCTAGTCAAAATAAAGCATTTATCTGCGTGTCAAACATACCAAAAAAATATTATCAAATTATCATGCTGTATGGCTCTAGTTTCATTGTTGACGACGTCAGACAGTTACTCGATCAATGAATTCGCTATTATATATATGATCATTGTTATAATTGTTATTATTATTTGTCTTTTAAAGTGTTCATTTTTAAGTTTTTTTCAGTATGTGTAGATTTTATTAGGATTTTTCGGGGTAAATTTTAAAATAAAATTTTCAAATTGCGACATTAGGATCTTTTAATTCTGATTCAGAAAGAATATACAACAAAAACTATTGGACCTACTTTTTTTATAACTGAGTGGCAGGTAAAACAGTTAAGAGAATTAAAATTGATATAGTAAAAAAATCTTTACTAATAATAAAGTTGAAAAAGTCTGTGTATCTGAATCTCTGGATCTCTGTTTGTTACGCGCATAGCGCCTAGACCGTTCGGCCGAAATTTGGCACAAAATTCGTTCGTAGCATAGGGGTGAACACCTCGAAGCGATTTTTCAAAAATTCGAATTTTTTCTTTTTTATTCCAATTTTAAGAACATTTTATCGAGCAAATAGTCATAACGTGGACGAGCAAATCACCATAATAGGGGTAAGCAAATTAACATAGCAATTGGCGAGAAATTCGTTACCTATTATTTGTAAATATACAGCGAACCAAATGACCTTTTAATTACTACGGGCAAAGTTGTGCGGGTACCACTAGTAAACAAGTAAAAGAAAAGATAAGTAAAAATAATATAATGATAAAACTTTAAGAATCAAAATTTAAATGATCATATTGGAATTTTGTGATTCCCCGCTTAAAACATCCCGTTTAGGGATTAAGTCCCATGTTTTCCCCCCACCATTTTGTGGTGCTATATAGAACTGGAATAATAACAGTTATTGTTGTTCACATGCACGAAATTAAATTTAAAAAAATGTTTTTGAATGTTTTCATAAAACTATCACATCATAATGCGATAGAAATAAAAAAAGAAAAGGAAGATTGATTCTTCCCCCCCCCCTTCAAGCTTGCACGAGAAAGCCTCAAACTACCCCGAAAATATGTTTTTTGAAGGGTTGGCACAAGCTTCAGAAATTTTGAAGGATTAAGCAGTTAGATAAGCAGATGTCAGCTTCAAAATAACTACCCGTAAATGGGTTTTCGGGGAGAAAACGATTATCGTGTTTAAATGGATAAACATGTTTGTCCATCGCCGCAATTTTTTAAAATCCGTTCGGCAGACGAAAGAAGCAGCTGCTCCTTATTATTATTTTTTCCCTTGTTTTTGTGGCATCACTTTGTTTTTTTAGGGAGATTTTTCTGCCAAACAATGTTTAGAGAAATATTTGGTAGACAAAATGAAACATGAATTAATTGAAAGTAAAACTAAGATTTTGTTAGTTGCGATAAAATAATCAAATTATGTTTTGGATTAAATTATTTTGAAGTCTTATTCAGCATTAATGTTTGAATATAAATGCCATGCCTTAATTGCAGAAAACAGCTCTCTTAAAACATAATCATAATAATAATAATAATTTTTTTAAGAAAAAAGAATATCATAAGTATTGTTACCGTCTCCTTCTCGTTGATTCAAATTAATTTGTTTTAACTTTAAGTCAAATACTTCTACTTCTAATCGAATTGTTCGGTTTTAATTTGTGTTCCAAGTTTAATGTTGGGTCATTATCTCTTATTTTCAGCTTTGTTCGAATGGGCTTCCGTGGGTAAATAAAAGTCAAATTATTTTGAAAGTATTTCTCCTTTGAAATAGGATATTAAGAATAGAAAGTTAAGAAAAGTATGACATCTGTAAAAAGTAGAAAATTCTGAAATAAATTAATTTGGTGAATTACTCTCAATTGGAAATTAGTGATGCGTTCTTTATTAAATTTTATTACTATATGCTCAATTCACCTGTTGTTGTTGTTTGATATTTCGTCGGCGTCGGATAATACAGTACGGAATGTCTGTAAAGCGAATGTCGGATAAACGAAATTCTGCTGCACGTTCGAGAAGCGCTTTTAACTCTCAAGGCAGTAGTTAAGAGGTAATTAATCTAAATTAAGCAACTTTCTTTCAACGTTACAAATTAAATATTTTTTTGCACACTTCTCATGATACACATAGACATTTTTTTTTTTTGTAAAACAGTCCTGGAAATTCCTTTGTATGTGCTATTTTTTAAAGTTTTGATAAGACGTCCTCATTTTTACCTTTTAGTTTAATCTTCAATCTAGCTATGGTCAAGAGATAATTAAAAATCCATAAACTTTCCTTTTAACATTCCTAATTTAAATACAGCAGAGCGTCAAACACCAAACGTCAAAAATCCGAAATGCCGAATATCCGAACGAACTACCAAAGATTTTTCTGTCGAAATGTTAATAATCTGGGGCTTAAGTCGGTTTTACCTTGAAGAAATTAATTCAACTTTTTCGTATAAAGTCAGCATTTTTCAGAAGTTCAGTCATTTTTCTTTGTTTAGTTTTTGTACTATAGCATCTCACACAATACTGTAAATATCTTTCATTTTTCCTTTACGTTCATTATACAATTAGGGTCACCGAGAGTCGGGCCAAGGTCCTTGTCAGTTTGGTCTCCGGGTCCCCCTCCCACTTGAAATTGAAACTTATATTACTCCGATTTGGAGGCGGGCCACCTCATGGGCTGGGTTCCTAAGTTTCAAACTAGGCTGACACGGCTTCTCGACGGCCATGTAAACAATGATTGTCAATATATGTTACATTTAATAATTATATATTGCAGCATTTGTATTGTATTGTATGTTATGTACATACATATTGCGTAACCACTTCATTGGATTAAATGGCATACTATTTTCCTAAACGGTATTTTCTAGGTTGTTTTCGAAATTCCGAACAATTCAAAAAAACTGAATTACCCATGGTTCTAATTAATTCAGATTTTTGACGTTTTACTGTATATTTATTGCATATACCTCTCATGCGAAAAATGGACATGCTTTTGAGGCCTGAAAGTTCTCTTATTAAGCTCAAAAATTTTAGATTTTTCATGAGGAAATTTCGTCTTCCTCTTTTAATTTCCCATAAAATCTGTAAGAAAAATTGAAGACTATTATCCGTGGGAAACTACATTAAATCGTTTTTCATGTTGGCAAATGTGTGAAAATGGAACCACCTCCTCTGCCACGTCGAGGCGGGAAGCCAACGGAAGTCCAGTAATCTAGTGGTCTGGCGCCAACAACGGTCAAGTATCAAGTGACCATTTCCTGTGTCTCTTCATTAGTGTGGGCACCCCCTCCTTCTCGCTTTTGGAACCCTTCCCGACTTCCGCACTACGTGCTTTTCCTGCCAACTTTTCTCACACTCTCCCTTTCTAAAAGGACTTATTCAAATGCACCATCTGTTTCAGCAGGCGTATGTCTTGAGCTCGAACGAAATTCAAACCAACAGTGACTGCCTGTTGTTTAAAATGAAAACTATACCTATCACTAAATCAGTCACTATATGCGATGAAATTTCGGGGAGGGGGGGGGGGGACAATCATTGTATGTTTAAATATGAAGTAGTATTTTTTTCCTAAATGAAGCTATGGGATTTTTTCATAAACGAAACCTACTTCATGCAATAAATCAGACAGCCCGGTCATGTCTGGTATATTGTTCCTTAGCCCTGGCTCAGGGGTGGTAATTTACTGCTGAAAACGTACTTCATTCAGACATCAAAACCAAAAGGTTCATTGTGTACTGTTTATTCCTTATGGGGTTAGGGCGAGTTTTGGGGTGAATACCGTTTTTGTATGAGACCCATTTTTATGAGGAATTCACACTCATTCGAATGATAGCTAGGCTTCCTTTTCCGCTTTTGACATCTAATTTCCAACTCTTTATCATGAAACATTGTTTTAATTTGTGGGCCAGTCAATTTCAAAATCCTTCTTTTACCTTTGTCTCACTTAAATTTATGAATTTGATCTCGAGATGCAAGCCAGTGACTCCAACTCTGTCCAGAATTTTTACAAATTTGCCTAAACCGAGTTTCATGTGCAATGGTGGGGGAAAAGGATTCGCGAGCGATTTGTGTGATATGATTTTGGTGCCAGAAATGAAGTTTTTATTTTCTTCTTGGAGGGACTGCTTGGAGGAAGCCATAAATTTCTAATAACAATATCAAAAACGTGAATTTTTTGGGAAATCGGTGCCTGATAAAGAAAAATAATTACAAATTCGTTATTTTCAGTCACAAATACGCATACGAGAAACACATTTTTATCTAACATTTTTTTTATATTGTGCAGTGTAATTACTGTTACAGTGGTTTTTTTATAGTATGAGAATATTACCTAAAATGGAAAAAGGAATTTAAAAATATTTCTGATCTAGCTAAATATATATTTGCAATCATTAGCCACGCTCACTTAACTGAACAAGGAACTGCTGAGCATCCTGAGTGTATCTATATTTATAACTATTGGTACCCGCACGGCTTTGCTCGTAGTTGAAAATGAAAAGGTCATTCGGTTCGCCTGTATGTATATTTACAAATAATGGATGACGAATTTCTCGCCCATTGGCTATGTTCATTCGCTCTCCCATTCCACGCATGATAATTTCGTAATTTACTCGTCCATCTTATGATAATATTGTTCTGGAAAATGTTCTTAAAATTGAAATAGAAAAAGAACCACATCGAATTTTTGAAAAATCGCTTCAAGGTGCACACCCCCATGCTACAAACAAATTTTGTGCAAAATTTCATGAAAATCGGCCGAACGGTCTAGGCGCTAAGCTAGTTAGAGCTTTATTATTAGTAAAGATGATTTATTCGCGGTTGCATATGATTTTGTATTTTTTAATGCCAACTTCCAATGCAGTGGAAGTTGATGTTCAAAAGTTGTATCTTGATGTTTTTTTTTTGATAATTAATTTGCATTTTTGCTTTTCGACAAAATTTACTATTATATGAGTCAGTGACGCTTCAAAGGGGAGGGGGGAGAAAACCATTCCCACAGGCATTGGTTTTAACCAGGGTTGCCAGATTTAAGAACAGTAAATACGGGACAGGCTTTTATGAGTGAAAAGAGGGGGGGGGGATTCTTGAGACGTCTATTCATGATAAATCTGAAAATTTCAATCGCAACGAAGCATTAAACCTTACAAAATGTCGCGTATCAAAGTATATAAAAACCGTTTTCATTGTGATTGACGACGCATGCACAGAGATACATTTCCAACATTAATCAATATGTAAAGAAGAAGCAACCATCGGCTCCTCATGGTTTGCCGCCAAAACAAAAACAAACAAACCGAATCAAAATGAAAACAATTTTTGCGTTTGTTGCCACGTGATTTTCTTATTGCTCATTATTTCATTTTTTGTTTAACTTTATTTTTTTACGTTAAAATAATGTCTCGTTCTGTAAAACATTGTTATCAGCTAGAATACGGGACTTTAGCCGTCCCGTATGGAAATTCCCCGGGACGCGGGACAATTTTTCAAAATACGGGACTGTCCCTTGAAATCCGGGACGTCTGGCAAACCTGGTTTTAACATAAATGCATATTCTAATACAATAGTTTATGCATATGAAAGGGCTGTTTTGTTCAAAAAGAAAAAAAAAACCCTTGAGAAGGCATTCTTGATCAAAAAATCCCTTTCAGAAGGTATTTTTGATCAAAAAACTCCTCCAGAAGGTATTTCTGGCTGCGCTAGTGATATGAGTGGAAGTTTTTTTTTTTTTTTTTTGAAAAATAATTTCAAATATTTTATTTTGGGAATAAAGTTATTTTTCCCCTTTTAAGTAAATAAATGAAAACACTCAATCACTCACACACGGAAAAACGATAAGCAAGATTATTAAACGTATTCACAACCAGGGCTAAATTGCTGAATAGGCAAACTACAGTCGGACGAACGTTTAATAACCAAATTGGTTCCCATTTTTCATTTGAACAAAAAAGAGGTAAACCGTATTTTTAGTATTATTTTTTCCAAATATACTCAAAAAAAAGTGGGAGGGAGGGGGGCTCTTGGCCTAGGTTCCTGCAGTTTAGAGGCACCCAAATGGCTAAATTTATTTTAGCCGATGGCTGAAGTTGTATGGTTAGGCTTCAGGGGGCTCCCGAAAATTGCTTTGTGTAATACGCCACCCGATATCTTAATTGGGTCTTTTTACACAAATAGCACTTTTTTAATGCATGAGTTTTGTATTCAAAATGTTATTTGATTGAAAAAAATATTTTTAAAAATATTTAAATATAAATTATACATTTACTTGAGAACCCCACTAATTTTTTCTCTCTCTCTCAGCACGTTTAGTAATTTTCTTTCCGACGGAACAGGAAACAATAGGCTATGTTTAGGAAACGTTTTGCAGCGCAGAATTTCTATAAAGTTCGAGTGAGCAGCTGGCGACAAATGTTACTTTCTATACAATTTTTTTTTTAAAATCATTCTTAAAAGCAAAATTTAAATAAATTTTATTTTTTACGGAGACATCGTTTTTGGTACCATTATTAGACGATTTAATATATCTCATGAAAATGAAATCCTCATATATGTAATAGCCAATTCACTGTGATCGAGTAATGCTCCTGACGTCCCCAACAATGAAACTTGCGTCATAGCATGCGTGACGACATTATTTAATTGTTGAAGCACCAAAACTTCAGTTAATTATTTGTAATTTGATAATATGTTTTGGTAATGTTTGACACGTAGACGAATGCTTCATTTCGACTTCGACAAGGCTGAACTGGATCCGGTAACGAACTCAACTCTTTTACTGGTAAGACTGTCATTTCAGGGAATGAAGAAACGAAAAAGTGGTCAACAATGAACTCTACCTACTGGAGTTTAAAGTGAATCCACTGGAGTTAGGATTACAATTTCAACTATCAAAAAAATACCAAATAGGCAATTGCTCTGTTCAAATGTAGAAGCAATTTTCCCCCCTCTTAACTTGACAGGCGATTTTCTAGTGTTGTACTGATAATGAAGTATCTTAAAAGAAATAGCGAGAAAGCACAAACTTTTTCAATTCTTTTAATCCAATGTTCTAATTCAAGAGGTAGGTTTGGTTCTTTTGATTAGAAAGGAATCAGCAACTTTCTATGTCAAGCTTCCAATTCCTCCAGTACGAAGTGCATGGATCGAAAAAGGTGGGAGCGATTTAATAATCCCTTCCTATGTGCTGTCCAATTGAAAAGGAAATATATCAGATTTTTTGACCAGTGGATAGTCACCCACTGGTCGAAAAATCTGACGATGCCCACTGATTCATGACTTAGTTCTCATTCCCTTTCATTTTTGAGCAGCCGAAATTGCTTATTGATCTCACTTTGCCCGGTAAGAGTCATTTAATCCATCATTGTCCTTGCGATTTTCAGATACGAGTAACGTGATCTTTCTTAATTTCATTGAAACTTAAAATGATAATAATAATAATAAACCATACTACCTTGATTTATGTCTTATTCGTCGGAAATTTAACCCTATTTTTGAGAAAAAAAATTTGATTATGAAGAACTGACCGATGGATCTAGTTTACATTTTAATAGAACTTTTAATATAATGACTTTTTCGTTTATCTACCGGTTTATTTTAAACTTTAAACAGAACTTCTATTTTAAAGGCATTATTTATACTATACATTTATTTTTTGTGACCTTTTTTTTTCTCTACCTTGTTGGTTCTCTTTTACAAGCATCTAAATACAGCAATAACTTTTGAATTTCAGTCCCGTAAGAAAACGTTTATATTTCTAATGAATTCCTATATTTTTGACATCAATATGAAAAAGAATCTAATGAAAGAAATTTGTTTAATGATGTAACATCTGTTGAAAAATATCCAAAGGCACTAAATACACAACATAAAAAATAAAGCGCAGGAGTTGAAATGGAAAATTACATTATCGGCAGCGGGCTGCACTAAAGAGAAGTTTTCGAGCAGGAAAACGTTTATAATTTTTAGAACCATATCGTAAATTCCACACGGCTGACCCTGAAACCGAATGACCAACTGTTTGGACCGCACCTCTTTCCCCCCTCCGATTTCCGGCTTTCTTCCTCGCCCATTCGAAGGCACATCCAAGACAGACCCGTCCTCAAAAAGAGAACCGAACATTTTGAATGAGAGGGTGTTTGTGAACAGGAAGGAAGTGACGGCACGTGGCCGCAGTGGAAGTGGCGAAAGGGACAAAGTGTTCGATTGACTCAATGACTTCCCTGATTAAAAAGAGATTAGTAATGGGACTTTTTGCTCAGCCGGAAGAGTGAGTGTCCCAACCCCCTTTTTAGCATCCACTTAGCGTTGAAAATGAGCGATTTTTCAAATCTGCAGTGTCTTCCATTTGTTGCAAATTAAATTTAATCAGGAAGTTAAAAAAAAAAAAAAACAAGCGATTGAGAGGTGGAAATTACGGTAATTTACTACACATTAAAATCTGTTCCTTCTTAAACGAGGAATGGCAACACCTACTTCAGTTTAGTGCGGAAGTTCGTTAACATTACCAAGGGATTTTTTCTATTTCTGCGCCGATTCCTGACGGATACTTTGAATGTTTATGCTACAAGACAGCTAATATTTGCAGCACTAGCTGAAAGTAAGAACATAGTTGGGTCGCAGGCTGGCATTGGATTTTCTCATTTATTGTTTGTATGTTTTCCATTGATCAGCACAGCAAGAAATGTTTCATGAAGAAATGTAGAGATTTAAAAAGAACGCAAATCTAATTAAAACCCAACCATTGACGAGCAACATACCAAAGCCGTCGATTCAATGTTCTTTGTGTTTACAATGCGAGGGAACGTTAACTTCGGTAGCAGACACGGTGCGCAACGGTATTCAGCGCCCGCATTGAGAACCAGAGATGCAGAAAGCAAAATCATCATTTCGGAGACTTTCGTTTCAAGCTCATTCATGTGAACATTTTCAAACATCAGCCCTCTCATTGCTGTTTCAATAATCCCCGGAGCTCCTGCAGAGAACTCACAAATCCACGGGAGATCCACAAAAGATGCAGAAGGAAAAGGGGACGTCTTTTCTCTTTTTTTTTTTAAATCCCCCCCCCTGCAGAAAATTCCACTCTCTCGTCAGCGGTGTCACGTTCTAGCAGGTTATACTTTCTTCTCGAAGGGAGGGCAGGTGCCCCCTCCCGCTAAGCGGGCCTCTCTGGATGCAGAGGCGTAGAAAGAACAAAGACGAGAAGGTGGTTCCGATTTTGAATGAGAGCCTAGTAGCGTATTTGTTACCTGCACGGGGCAGTGGCGGGTCATCCTTTGTGACCCGCCCAAAAAAGTTCCCTTTCACTCGTGCTCCTGATCAAGGGTAGGGTCCTCCTCGCACGTGCTTCTTCTTGCAGCTGATGAGAAATTCGTCATGTGCACGTCAGACACCAAGATAATATAGTGCCACAGTGTCTCCTTTGCACTGAAGTCTCTCAGACTTAAAATCCCCCCTTACTGAAATGGCGTTTAAAAATATAAATTAAGATAGTAACCGTAGACTTAAAAAACAGTGGCAGACATTTGATTGATGATTGCAACAATTTTTTGAAGTTCTTTTGTCTATTGGTTTTATATGGAGCATTGTTATTTATTCAATAATTAATGTCATTACTAATCTATTTTTGAAGACATCTCGTCAACCCTGTTTTTTACGTAGAAAAAGGGCAGACGAGAAGCTTTGTCAACCTGATTGGAAACTAAGGGACCCGGGTGGTTAGTATAAAGTTTTGCTACAAAACTTTTGTAAGTTTTATGAAATGGGGGGAAGGAGGTTTACCAAATTGACATGAGGCCCACCTTGACTCTCTGCTGCCCCGCTTAGAAAGACAAAAAGAACAAAGTGACGCATAAAAAGAATAAAGAAAAAAAAGACAAATTAAAAATAATGAGTAAAAATCAGTCTGTGATTTGGCATTAAATAGTTAAAGTTCAGATTAAACCGACTGTGAAAAGTCGGTTTGAGTCATGAAGTCGGAGTGTTAGTGTAAACGTCGGTGCAATCTTTATGCCTGGTAATTGAAAAATATATTGTGAGAAATGAGATAAAGAATAGAAAGAAAATTATACTGATATTTTTGGTGAAACTGCATTCTTCCGAGCGATATCCGAGACAAGCTTCACTACAAAGATAGTGCTGCTGTTATAAAACAAACTTTACAGGAAAAGATTCGCCACTCTTGCTTCCGAACGACACTTGAGACAAGCTTCACTACAAAGATAGTGCTGCTGTTATAAAACAAACTTTACAGGAAAAGATTCGCCACTCTTGCTTCCGAACGACACTGGAGACAAGCTTCACTACAAAGATAGTGCTGCTGTTATAAAACAAACTTTACAGGAAAAGATTCGCCACTCTTGCTTCCGAACGACACTTGAGACAAGCTTCACTACAAAGATAGTGCTGCTGTTATAAAACAAACTTTACAGGAAAAGATTCGCCACTCTTGCTTCCGATCGACACCCGAGACAAGCTTCACTACAAAGATAGTGCTGCTGTTATAAAACAAACTTTACAGGAAAAGATTCGCCACTCTTGCTTCCGAACGACACTGGAGACAAGCTTCACTACAAAGATAGTGCTGCTGTTATAAAACAAACTTTACAGGAAAAGATTCGCCACTCTTGCTTCCGAACGACACTTGAGACAAGCTTCACTACAAAGATAGTGCTGCTGTTATAAAACAAACTTTACAGGAAAAGATTCGCCACTCTTGCTTCCGAACGACACCCGAGACTAGAGATCCTGTATACGGAGAGATTGGGCAACTTCGGAACGGCGGCCATCTTATGTCCGAAGATGCTCACTCCCCGTAGACCGTAATGCATCTTCTACCTCAAATATCACTGTACATTGTATCGAAAAAATTATAAGCTAGTTATGATATCATGAAGGGAAATGTGCAGATCACAAATATCTGTTTGTTTTCTATCTTTATGAACAAGTTTTTGAGGAAAAAAAAATTATTTGTAAGCCCTATGACGATACGAAACGATTGGCGCCGGATTGCGAGACTTGGAACTCACTCCGTTTAACAAAAATACTAGGAGAAGAAAAATCAGTCTATTCTTTGAAGATTTCATGCCCGATATTACGTGGGAAAGCTAGAAATTCACACAGCACAGCATTTCGAGCTGACAACATTTGGACTAAACATGGCGGACAGCGGCGCGCCGTTGTCCAATCTCTCCGTATATCCGTCTCGGATATACGGAGATAGTGCTACTGTTATAAAACAAAATTTACAAGAAAAGTTTCGCCACTCTTGCTTCCGAACGACACCCGAGACAAGCTTCACCACAAAGATAGTGCGACTGTTATAAAACAAACTTTACCAGGTACAGGAAAAGATTCGCCACTCTTGCTTCCGATCGACACCCGAGACAAGCTTCACTACAAAGATAGTGCTGCTGTTATAAAACAAACTTTACAGGAAAAGATTCGCCACTCTTGCTTCCGAACGACACCCGAGACAGGCTTCATCACAAAGATAGTGCGACTGTTATAAAACAAACTTTACAGGAAAAGACTGGCCACTCTTGCGTCCGAACGACACCCGAGACAAGCTTCACCACAAAGATAGTGCGACTGTTATAAAACAAACTTTACAGGAAAAGATTGGCCACTCTTGCGTCCGAACGACACCCGAGACAAGCTTCACTACAAAGATAGTGCTACTATTATAAAATAAACTTTACCAGGTACAGGAAAAGATTCGCCACTCTTGCTTCCGATCAACACCCGAGACACGCTTCACTACAAAGATAATGCTGCTGTTATAAAACAAACTTTGCAGGATAAGATTCGCCACTCTTGCTTCCGAACGACACCCGAGATAAGTTTCACTACTAAGA
Source organism: Uloborus diversus (assembly GCF_026930045.1). Taxonomy (NCBI): domain Eukaryota; kingdom Metazoa; phylum Arthropoda; class Arachnida; order Araneae; family Uloboridae; genus Uloborus; species Uloborus diversus. The sequence continues at coordinate 80,661,981 of NC_072739.1, read as the reverse complement.
TAGTGTTGCTGTTATAAAACAAACTTTACAGAGAAAGACATATTTTTTACTAAAGGTAGCAACAGTGAAAAGGTTACACTATTCGTGGATGTTACGCTATTCACTCTGATAATTGAATAAAACACCAACTATCCGAGAGGAGAAAAAACATGAAGAAAATAGTTGAGATTGTAGGTGAAGTTAAGTTGCATTCTACTGAACGACAACAGAGACAAACTTCACTATAAAGGTAGTGTTGCTGTTATAAAACAACTTTACAGGAAAAGTCTTGTCATTAATTTTTTTATGAAATATGGTAGTAACATAGAGGGGGAAGGGGGCACGAAATAGTGTTTTAACGCTATTCGTGGATGTCGCACTATTCATTCTGATAATTAATTAAAGCACCACTGATCAGAAAGGGGGTAAAGGACATTAAGAAAATGGTTGAGATTGAAAAGGCCTCTGAACGACACCAGAAACAAACTTCACTACAAAGATAGGGCTGCTTTTGTAAAAAAAAAACTTTACAGGAAAAGACTTGTCATTCTTTTATAATGAAAATATTGAACTAACATAGTTGAGCAGCACCACGAAATAGCACTTTAAATGCGTCACAATTATACTTCACATGGAGAAAGAAAAAGATTATATGTGTGACAAGCTAGATATCATTATCACTCCTTTCGTTTCCAAGAGTTCAGTACAGGAACTAAGCAATATCCTTTCATACACTAGTAAAGAGAAAAATTGTTCCTTTTCCCTTCACGGTGGTATAATAAACTTCTTCGAGCTTGGAAGCGTTAAATTGAAATGTAGCTCTCGCACTGAACCAGGTGCTGCCAAAGCCATTAGCACTAAAACCACATCAACGACCCAGAAGTCATTGCGGTTATCCTTTGTTCTCAGAATAAAACTGATTTGGAGTGTGTACGGGAGTGCCAGCAAGGGGGGGGGGGGCGCTTGATTACTACTTTTACGCCCATTTCCGTTTTGAGTGACTGCGAAAAAAGCTATTTTAGAATTGATAAAATCGAAAAGAATACACATAATATGTAAATATTTTGAAATATTGTTAAAAATGAAAGGCTGTCAAAAGTGCGTGTAGAATTTAAAAAAATAAAATTAAGTTTTATGCGTAATTATTTTTTATACTTTGACCCTTATCTCATCAAGTCCCCCCCCCTCCCACCATTAGCATAATATTAGGTAAAGATATGTAGATGGCGCTAACATCGAAAACTGAAAATGGCCTCTATGAAAGATAAAGCTCCTGCCACGGGAGGGGGGCTTTCAGGTCTCTTGTTCCTTCTTATATTTTTATACAAATAGTACGCGTATTCACAAAGGTTTCATCTTTTGCATTCATAATAATTTAAACATACATTTTGAAAACTCAGAGAGAGAGAAACAATGTGAGCAAGTTCGAAATTGGCAAATAAAAATAGAATTAACAAATTCAAAGGATGGTGCTGTTACCCTACTGCTGTTTACTAGCCCACTGCGGACTACTGGACTAAATCTGTACTTCGTAAAATAATGCCGGCACTATGCTGGACATTTTGAATTGTTCTCAACTTCATTTGAATCCGTCTCAAGTCATCATCTCGAGTCTTTAAAAGTCCCGTTCAGACTCTCCTGGAGAAAGCCGTGTTAGCAGGAAAAGTTTTTCTTTTTATGATTCCACGAAACTTTTGAAGCGGAATCCCCTTCAAAAACATCCCGAGGCACAAAAGAGCCATATGAGTAACCGCGTGGGTTCGAAATCTCCCCGCACTCTTTGGTTCTTTGTTCAGCGAATTTAAGGCATTTGAGCAGATATAAAAGAATCCTCTCCACTGACCGAAAAAAATGTTCTGAAGTTCAATGAAAAGAATCACGTTATTGCTCGTTAATGTATTTTAAACTTTTTATGCTGTTATTCGCTGAACGTAGAAAAACTTATTTATGCTTTTCATGCCAAGAAGACAAGCAATCTTTTATTTAAAAAAAAAAAACTTGACAAATGTTTTACAATATTGTAAATACTTGCAAAAAGGATCATCAGTGTATTTCAGACGCAATTTCAGCTAATTCATTTCAAAACTTTCTATAACTTTTAGCTGGAAATTTTTTCAAGGCGTGAAAAAACTTCTTGGCATTTTTTAGAGGAGTAGAATACATTTTGGGGTTAATGAAATGGTGAAACTAGTTTTATATTATTTCTATACTTCATCATCATACATTGTTAATATTTATATTTTTGAGTTTTTTTTTTTTTTTTTTTTTTTAGGCTCATGACTACAGCGGCGTAGCGAGACATTTTTTATGATGGAGGGGGGGGGGGATATGAAGTTTTTAGAAATTAAAGCAGAAAAGCGTAATTTTAGGCCCTTACATATGTGTTTATGCATATGATTTTGTTTCTTCATGGAGAGGGGGGGGGTGATGGTATGACCTCTTCACCCCTTCTTGGCTACGCCACTTTTCACTGCAGGGTCCCCCGTACCTACCACTATTTGTGGTTTAATCAGTTGGAGGGGACCCTGGGAGACAGCTCAGATTTTTTGATCTAGACTAAAACTGAGCAATCCCTGGTCCAGCACCACCAGAGGTATCGATTCACTTAGAGGACTTTGCGACAGCGAGCATATTTAACGTCCCCCAGTCACCATTAATGAAGACGGTGGATTTTCGACCGGCTAGGATCGAACCCGGAACCCTCCGGTCACAAATCCGATGCCTTACGGATCAGGCCACAACGGTCCTGGCTACGCCCCAGCCAGACAAGTTCCAGACTTGTGCACGGTTCAACCTGTGCTACGGCAAGAATGGTTGTTTTGTTGCGCAGGCTATGCACAAAACCTATGTCCAGGGTATGTTCAAAAGCTGGTTTTTGTCTGTGAGTTTACTATCAATCAGATCATGCTCCAATTTATCTGCAAAAGCGTCTCAGTTAATTCATCAAAAAGGCAGTCGAGTCGTTTTCGTTAATTCTACATCAGCCATACCCATCAACACTATTCTGAATCTCTGCTTGTGATGAGAGCTAAAAATGAACTTTAAACCAGTAGAATTCCAATGGATACCATCCCGTGTCGATATTCATGCATATCAACTATTAAAGAGGGTTATTGAGACATATGCTGAACAGGGTCCGGTCCCATTGAATAAATACCCTTAGGAGAAAATACGAGAAAACATTACGCTGACACATAACACAAAACTTTTAGTTTCGTTGAAAAACTCTGGAATAAAATAAAAGATGATTATATAAACACAGTATACAACCGCAAATCCCCTAAAGATGATGTGGCAAATTTCAGACTGAATACAGGACATGACTATTTAGCCGAAGTTGGTTAACAGTCTATGCCCTGTTTGCGATTTGGATATCATGAATAAGCATCATCTACTCATCTGTCTGAACCCTGACTTTACGGAATAGAAATGTTTGCCGGTTGTTCTGGACGTTTGTAAGAATCTCATGTCCTAAACCCATGACTTTTTATCCCCTAAACTTTTAGTTTCCTTTAAACACTCGACTTCTTACCTTCTTTTCTTTTTTAAGTTAACTTTCAGTGCTTTAACCGTGCATTTTAACGAAGTTTTATGCATTTATATTCACAATTTCTTTTAATCGTGTTTCAATGTTTTATGCACTTTTAGTGTTTTGGTGTTGTCAAGTCGTGATAGTGGTTTTGTATTGTTTATTATTTTGCTTTTGGCGAGTTGCCTAGTGTAATGGATTAAATTCCTTTCTGCCCAAAAACATCTCCATTAACATAAGACACGCTATCCATAGATAACTAAACCACAAAGATGTCAAATGGCAAGTCTTTGGAGAAGAGTATTGCACCTCCTCCTCCCAGAATTAAAGAAATATTGAATCAACCAAGTTTAAAATAAGAAAATAAAAGTACTATCATTAAGAATTTTCGAGGTTTTTTCAAAAGCAAGGGAATTTTTCAGTTTACCCTCAGTTTCGCAGACATTTAAAATTTCCTCCGCCCTCAAATATATCAAAAGTTAAGATTGAAACTGAAAAACGGGAGGAAGGATATTTCGTGTCAGCAAAACTAGGGTGACACCAATTTTTCGTGGACATCAGTGGCAATGTTCAAACTGATGCTAATTCTGTTATTTTTTTTCTTCAATTTCCTGTACCCACCATTCTCGAAATTTCCTTTAATTCTACCTTTGATAATAATTTAAATCTCCTCCTCCTCGCTTGAATTTTACCAATATAAATCCTCTTTTTGTCCTTTTGATCACAAACCCATACGATGCTCATGCACCCTTTAAACCTCTGCTGGGCAACCGTTATAGTCCGGCTATGTCTGGCACGATGCACCTGGTTCAGAACTGTCACAACAATGCAATCCTTATTTATTTGTTTACACACCATGCCGGCTTAGACGTTTCGGTACATTAAGCTGCAAAAGGCCGCATGTGTCCCTCCAAATGCTCATGAAAGGGTTATGCTTCCAGCAGACAAGATAACAAATAAATCTCGCTCCCGGTCATAATCCGACAAGAAGGGGTGAATGGTCATAGGGCTCAAAGCTACGAAAAAAATGTTTACTTTTTTGTACCTTTAAAGAAGTGGGTGTTTTAGTTCAACTGAGCAGTGGACTTGCTGGTCTCTTGACCTGATGTGAAACTGCCACCTGGTGCATGATCCTACGGGGTGGGCATGAGATTCTTTATATAAAAAAATATCTTCGATATTCGTGTGGTTGTGGAACGAATCAAACATTGTAAATAGCCTTACATTTCGAAGAAACAACAGCAGGTGCATGAATTTCTGTTACTTTGGAGTGATGTTGTATGGTAGCATGGAACGTATTGAAAAGTAGTTACGATGATGGTCCAGAAGAGAAATAATGATAACTATGCAGTTATTAGTATTTCTTTGCTATACATATAACTGCTATGTTATGCTATATTATATGAATAACTGCATAGCAGATTGCGATATTATTTCTCAAAACTTCGATGCATTGATAGATCGAAATTCTGCAAATTTGGAGTATTGTTGCATATTTTTAACGGTTAAACGGCGGAAGGATGCATTTGAAAGTTTACCTTTGCTGTAATATCGTTGCAGATTTTATGTTTTTTCTTTTGTCAAACTATGAAATATTGTTTATGTTAGAAAATCTTTGAAGTTCTCAACGGAATTCTGAATTTTTAGGCCAAAAAATGGGGTTGAATCACCGATGAGTTTCAAAATAAAAATCATGGTAGTGTGATTATTTTTGTTGAAGTTATCAATGAAATTAAGAAGAGTCACATGACTTGTAATGGCCAAACACGAAGACAATAGATTGGGAATTGCCAAGCCACCGTGAAGTGATCCACAATGAGCGATCTTGACAGCTGAAAAATGAATAGATAATTGAAAAAAGAAAATAATAATAAAAATAAATAAAAAAAAGAAAGTAAGAAGAAGAAAAAGGTTACTTTAATCGATTTAAAATAATAATTAAAAAAAAAAAAAACATTATAGTATTTCAAAAAGGCTTACTGGAACGGTTTTCATCTAGTCCTTCGTGGATTCAATTGACAAGGATGGCAACAATGCTCATTGACAAATCAGTAAAATTAATTATTGCATCTCGTTGATAGTTAGCATCAAATGTTCAATAGTTAACGTCCCTAGTTGATTTTTCTATCACAATTAAATTAATGAAGGTAAGGATATTTATGTTCTCTTGAATACCCTAATTAACGTTCAAAATAGACCTGTTACAAGCATTTATGCACAGTGAAATTATACTTCTGTTTTAATAAGGAGGACTCTCATATACCTTGAAACAATAAGGAGTTAGTTCTTAGAAATTCTTTCTTCCTCTTGAAAACCTCTTTTATTTTGTAAATTTTCCCTAAATTTTACAAAATAAGAAGCTTTGTGCTTTAGTTACAGCAATCTATTTCAAAAATATTTTCTATTCAGTTGCTCAGAGTAACTTTGAGCTGTTTTTGAAAAAAAAAAAGAAAAACTTTTGATTGAATTTGTACTGTAAAAACTCTTATTTCTTCTTGACATGGAGTGCAGCCCCCTTATCCTTCCTGTACCTTACGCCACTGAACTGCACTTTCTCAGACACACAAACACTTCTTCCTTGAAGCAGGTTCTCGCGTTACACCCTCACAAAGTTTGGAGACGTGTTTCGGCACCCCATTCACCTGAAAGGCCGTGACAAATGAATGCGGGGGTTGGCGGAAAAGGAGTGGCCCCCCTCAGCAAGGGATTCATTTAACGGTTGGAAAGATTTTCCAGCCACTTCTCAAATTTTTATTTCTTCCGCAAACATTTCACATGAACGTATGTGTTCCAATGCTGCAATAAGTCACACGAGCTTCAAGATGCTTATTTACTTATTTTGCTACACATTTTTTATGGCCAGAAGAAGGTAGTAAAAATGTTTTTAAATGTACGCCAGCAGGGAAAGTGATGATAATGTTACAAATGAGCATCTTTATGATAAAACAAAGTTACGAATGAGTATCCTTACGACAAAACAAAGTTTCGAATGAAGTATTCTTATTACAATCCTAAGTACGAGCAAAATGTGATGTAAACGAAACAAGAATATGGTGGAAAAAACTTTTTAAAACTCTTTAAAATTGATGATTGGAATCCAGGAAGGTTTTAAAAATCTGTATTATTCGAAAAGTTTCAAAAACTTAAAATCCACCACAACCTATGTCTGTTTAAGCTCAACCATGAAATGAATTTGTTCACCTTATTAACAAAAATTGCTTTGTAATTACTGTTATTCATGTTTGTTTTCGGCGAAAGCAAAAAAACTTGTCTCACCCATCAACGCCAAGGCAAGCAAAATAAAAGCTAATTAAATATATAACCGAAAAATTGCTTTATTTGAAAACTTGATTTTTGGTTCTAAAAACGCTTACCGGAAAGATTTTTTCTCTTAATAGAGTTAAAATAATAATAATAATAATAATAATAAAAAAAATGCTCTGAGCAGTAAGGAATACTGGCAAAACGAGTGGGAGCATATTTTGTAGAAACTTTGTTTTTCATTTTTAAAAGCAAATCCATAGATTCTGCAGAAGTTTTTGCAGTTAATGTTACAGCAAATTAGTGACATTTTTCGTCACTCGAAGAAATGTCTCAATTTTAAAAAGGAACATTCCGCGAAAAAGTTTACCACTTGTCCCGCACTTGACGGTTCATATATTTCATTAAAAAACAATAATTTTAAAAGATAATGGCGAAAGTTTTTGCTTAAGATATCATACAGGAGTTTGTAATTAGTTGAGCTGAAAAAATTTCTTTAATATTTTAAAGTATTCTTTTCAACGACTGGTATGAGACATCATGTGCGGGTCAAAATGACCGTCTTCCGTGGAATGGCCCAAAACAGCGCGCTCCAATCAACCACATATTGCAACACCATATTGCTTTCAACCACATATTGCTGCACATTGTGTTGCGCAACCTGTGCAACACAATGCGCAGAAGCGGCAGTTGACAGCAAGTCGAAGTGCTATGTCCTAACTTAAACCAAACCCAAACGTAATATTTAACAGGTGAGGGGAATACACCACTTTACCTGATCTTACGCTAAGTACAAAGGGTCATAAGTACATAAATTGAAAGAGAAAAACCAGAATTGAAAAAAAAAAAAAAAAAAAAGAAAAGAAAAAAAAAAGAAAAAAAAAGAAAAAGAAAAGAAAAGAAAAATAATTCAAAATAAATATTGAAAAGGAAAAAAAAAAACTTGTCACAGGGCCACACATAAAAATAAATATTAAGGTATGAAAATTGTTATGGAGAAACCAAACGGTCCCCGTTGAATATCATATTGACATTGAGTGATTCGAATGGCTGGTAGATAGGTAGTTAAAGAAATCTGTAAACAAAATGTTTTAACTTTCAACAAAAGGAGTTATCATTCGTTTTTACATGGATAGACATCAAGAATGAAACATTCTTCATGCAGATCGAGCAATAATGATATATATATATATACATAAAAGAAAAAAAAGAAACGAAAGAAAGAAAGCAAAACTTATAGGGCACATCTTCAGGTTTTAAGAATTGATAATTTACTGCCCTGGGCAGGTAAATGGTTCTATTTTTCTTTTTCTTCCTTTTCTTCATTTATTTATTTTTTAAAATTTATTTATTTATTTATTTTGCATTTTTGCCATCTATCTTACTTAAGTTTTGGTGTACAAACATGCTTGATTGCTTTCCGCTGAAAATAAAGCACGGAAAGCACCCCAAAATTTGAATGTTTTACTGGTAAGATAAATAAATACCTTTGTGCTGAATAGTAAAGTCAGACCAAACAACGTATGTAGAAGCACAAATTTGTAAATTACAGCAGACACGTGTTTCGGCGTTACAGGGAACGCCTTTTTCAATGCAAAAAATAATGAGCTTATGGATGAAAAGACATCCGACAAAAGCCAAGAGCAGATAAGCATGCAGCTTAAAAGATAAAAACAGCGGATTAGCCAAACACCAATGACAAAGTTATAAACCGAACAGGAACCAATAGAAATGCAAGCAAAGGCCAGGAGCTTTCTCTTAGGTACGAACCCAGAAAGAAAGAATTCAATTGGACAAGGATTAAGCCGAAGCTTAAACAAAAAGAAAAGAAATTGTCAGTAACCGTGAACCGCAAGAAAGGAAAAGCAGAATGGAAAACCATAAAATAAAATAAACAGAAACAAAAAATGTTCGAAAAAAGGAAAAATAAAGATAAATAGAAGAAAATGGGATAATAAATAGAAGTTGACTATCCGCCAACTTTGATTGATTCCATTTATAAAAAGCTTTCAAATAAATCCCAAACTAATGTTCTTAACCGAACCTTCATCAGAAAGAATTTGGTTGTTTTGCCATTCTTCCCATCTGTAAGCTATCAGGTTGCTAAGATTCTAAAACGTTTCCAATTCCAGGTGGTGTTCTCTCCTATTAATAAACTTTCATTCTCTTCTCTTAAAGATCCTATTCACCCTCTTAATTGTTGTGGAATTTATAGAATTAATTGTAGTTGTAAACTTGCCTATATTGGACAGACTCGGCGTGCTTTAAAAATTCGCTTGAAAGAACATCAAAATTATGTGAAAAAACAACAATTAAATAAGTCTAGTATTGCTCAACATTGTTGGGATTCAAATCACTCTTTTGATTTTAACTCTTATCAGATTATCCAAAAATGCCCCAATTCATCAGATCTTGACTTTTGGGAATCCTTTCATATTTTGAGGAACAGTTCTAACTTAGTTAACGATCTTAGTGCAGTTCCATATTTTTCTAACATTTGGCTCCCATATCTTTAATACTGTTCTTTCCCCATCCCCCCCCTTTTTTTTCCCACTCATTTTTATCTATCTTCCTTTGTTTATTTTCACCTTTTTGTCTTGATTGACAGCCCCCCCCCCCCAATTTTCTTCTATTTATCTTTATTTTTCCTTTTTTCGAACATTTTTTGTTTCTGTTTATTTTATTTCATGGTTTTCCATTCTGCTTTTCCTTTCTTGCGGTTCACGGTTACTGACAATTTCTTTTCTTTTTGTTTAAGCTTCGGCTTAATCCTTGTCCAATTGAATTCTTTCTTTCTGGGTTCGTACCTAAGAGAAAGCTCCTGGCCTTTGCTTGCATTTCTATTGGTTCCTGTTCGGTTTATAACTTTGTCATTGGTGTTTGGCTAATCCGCTGTTTTTATCTTTTAAGCTGCATGCTTATCTGCTCTTGGCTTTTGTCGGATGTCTTTTCATCCATAAGCTCATTATTTTTTGCATTGAAAAAGGCGTTCCCTGTAACGCCGAAACACGTGTCTGCTGTAATTTACAAATTTGTGCTTCTACATACGTTGTTTGGTCTGACTTTGTTTTACTGGTGTTTGAGTTTGTGGAAAATCAAAGATGCATTTCTTGAAATAACTCTAAAATTAAATTTTGTAGCTACTACCATTCCCCCCCCCCGCACAACAGTTTTAGAGTTAGATGTGTAGATGCATGAGTGGATACTTTCAATCTGTTGAAACCAAGACACAGGGTTCATTTTGTAAAACAAGCATTTCCATTTCAACAGCTCAACTGCTATCAATAACCTTCGTACCTCGAATGCAGGAATATACAGAAGAGCTTTGAAAAGCTCCAGTCACAGCCAACTGCAAAATAAAAATTAATAATAAATGAAGAAGAAAAAAAGAACCGTCCAACTTTCCCTTCTTTTTGTCCTTATCAGGGCGCGAATCTTCCCCGAAGGCTGCATACGCGCCTGACGGACAGGGGGGCGTTTCGAAAACAGAAGTGAGTTTCGATGCTTATCAGAAAATTAGAACTCCCCCCTTGTACCTCGGGGTTCTGTTTTCTTCTTGTCAATCCACTTTCTGAAGACATGGGAGGAGTGCATTTGCAGACAATTTGGAAGTCCTCGGGGGGAGACGTTAACAACTAGAATAGCAAAGAGTGCCCGAGATGAAAAGGACATGGGGTACTAATGTTAAAACTAATTTAGTAGTAATCACGCCACTCTCCTAGTTCATTATACTTTAATCATTGGTTGTGTGCGTCTCAGAAGTAAAGAAAGCAGAAGGAAAATCGCGACGCAGAGAACACTATCATATAGGAATACTTTTTTGTTGATAATTAAGACGCTTGAGCAACAAATTAGTAGAGCACCTTATCTCACTCACCCCCTCCCGCATTTATTACGGAGCCCATTTGACAGTTCATGTCGCGAGCCCCCTCCATAGTTGTTAACAGGTGCGAAACAAAATCATTTTTCTCAAACCAGGTCCCTTCTCAGACCGGACCTTCCTGGTGTCCTCATGGGGACCATGCCCTATATAAGCTTTCTGTTAACCGTTAACAAACGACAAGTTCTCATCCTCGAGAAACTACTGGTATTCGAAATGTAATTTTCCCTCTATTTCAACCTTTTACGGCTAACCGTTTTTGTTTTATGCAAGATACATTCGTAGTACAGGAATCATGACAAAACTTGGCAAATTCAACTTCTGTTGCCCCATGCAATGCGGATAATTATAACAGCAAATTTCCCCCAATTTCCTCCCTTCAGATGCTACTCAACATGAGAAAATCTAGCACTAATGTTTTGGATTGAAATGGGAATACAGTCCTGTGTTTTTAAGTTCGTTGGCACAAAGCGGGTATAAAATGGCTTCTAAGAGATCTGCTGCCGAAATAAAACGGCAGGAAAACATTTTTAGGCACGATGTTAGTTAGGAGGGTAGTCGGAAAATGACAATTCTCTATTCAGAACCATTGTACAGCTCTTCCAACTGTTCGTGGATGATTTATTACATATTGAAGTGTTTATTATGAGTAAATACACTTCTGAATGTATGCAATATCGCTTCAGTTATTTGAAATTTACATTGGCTAGAGAATTAGTGTATTTATTGCAAAATTCAACGTTCTCCTAAGTATTGCATTTTTCACTTTTCGAAGTAATTAAGCGTAAATGATTTATTAATTCCGTATTCCAACAAAATGTAAATGAGATTAATCCTACAACTGTATTTTATCGAAACAAAGCCGTCATTGCAGAAAACATACTCATCAAAAGCATTATTTGCACACTTTTTCGCGAATGTATTGAAATTAATGAGCGGTACTATATGGGACAGCAGAAAATTCCATTTTGACCAAAATGTCTGTAGAACTTTTCGATTTCGCTCAACACAAAAACAGTTTACCATAAAAGGTTGAAGTTTTATATGTAGGACCTGTATAACATATTGTAGTGCACATCTCCTTCGGTTGCAGCCTGCATTACACATTTATACATTTTGGTACTTATCTTGACAAAACAGTTAGACATAGAAGGTTAAATATCGTATTTAGGACTTTTATAGTGAATTGTAGTGCACCTTCCATCCGTGTAGGCGCCAAAGTGCCACAGACAGATACACTGATCACAGACACAGGGACGTAACTAGGTCATTTTCGAACAGGGGCAAGACCTCGTTTCGGCGCCCCCCCCCCCCTTCCCCATAAAAAAAATATTTTTAAATTTTTATTTCAAAAATATGAATTTAAATTAGGCAGTGATAAAGGAGACCGCATACGTTGATAAGCCTATAAATACAACTTTTACGTAATTATAAGTTTTTATGCAGTTTTATCACTGTACTGCATTTTTTAAAATTTCGATAGGGAGTAAAAATCATTAAATAGTTTATTTATTATTTTACATACGAAGTTTTTCAAGGAAAAATATTTTGTATTTCTACAAAAGAATAATTAACAACTTGTTGTATAATTTTTTATTTTTACCAGGTGGCTTTGCCCCCTGCTCGCTGACGCTTACCAATCCCCAAAGGTTGCTTCGCAACCTTATTTGATTCGTGAAGATTTAAATCATCTGTCAGAAAGAATCAAATTAAAAAACACTTGAGTTCCGTTTCGAACAAAGTGAAAATTCCCTCTCCCTCCCATAGAAAATAGAATTTAAATGAAGAGCTCATTTTTAGAACAAAATGCCACTCCTATCTGAAAATATAAAAATAATTTGATAGAAAAAAATATGCATAACCGAGATAAAACATTAAAAAAAAAAAAATCGCTTTGAAGAGCATCTTTCCGCGTTCGAAACAACTTGCACAGCTATAGGTGCGAAAGGGGCTCCCGAGCATTGCAAAACGGCAGTTTTGTACGTTTGAAAAACTGCGTTTAAATTCGTGGTCTCTAGTAATATATTTTGCTCTTTAGCTCCGGACTGAGCCTAGGATTTTTTGCTAAAACTAAAACTCTAAAACTACTTTCTAATTTATTGATAAAATTGTTCCAAGCTTTATTTGATGCCGAAAAACATTTTTGAAACATGAAATATTAAGGAATGTGAGAAATCTTTCATCAGTTTAATAGGCAATTTATGTGAAATTTTGGCTTAAAAAATTAATAACAAAAAAAAAAAAAAAAAAAGCTAATTCGAAATTTAAATTAAACAACCTCAGGTGCAAATCCTCGGCGCTCGAAGTAATTTTGTACAAAATTTGAAGGCTGTAGGGTGCTCTGAGGTCTACTCCTGGACGCAGGCCGCCTCAGGCATCCTTTCACAATTTCTTTGACGTTACTTTGTTTTAAATATATCGAGATACGAATTTAAAATTACCACTTCAAATGAAAACAATAAAACAGAAATGTTTTCAATTATTTATTTTTAAATCTTTTTACTATACTACTTTGAAGAAATTCACGAGAAAAATAACAGTGTTCAACAACATGTCGCAATAACCCTCCTATAAATAATAGCCGATTATCGAGCGACCATTGTGTTTCAACAATGAAACTCGCGCCACTTTCTCACGTGAGATTAATTGAATATTACTACCACTTAATACATTGACTTTAAGCCGACAACTTACAATAGCTCGAAACAAACAGATTATCAAATGTGAATATTAGCTTGATAATTTTATATGCAACACATTTTAAATTATCGCAATCTGTATAGTTAAATATTAATTATAACGATCTATTTTTTTTAAAAATAAAATACGCACGTCCACACCTTTGGTATATAGTACATAGCTGAAAAACATCTAATAGAAAAACAGATACCTAATGTGCTTGATATCAAAACTATTTCTATTAACCTTTTTTAAAAACCACAAATCTTAAACGTATTAACATTATATGTTTTCAGGTTTTTTCCATTTACAGTACAACCTTATTCATCTGGACAAAATTGGACAAAAGGCAATTTGAATAAACGAAAATTCGGATAATACGACTAATAAGCAGTAATTAATTCGCAAGTAAGAAGACTTATCTTTTATTAGCAGCGAAAAACGATGCTTTGCAACAAAATTACATAGGATTGTTACTAGCAAATACTTTATCATTTATAGTTCAGCTGCAGTGGTGGTGTCAGACTGACACTCCAAATAGTACGTCACGTTGTTTATTAGATGACTATAATTTATTGCACGACCTATATATAGCAGTGTGTATTTAATCAAAATAAGCCAATATTTGGCACATTTTCAGTTTCGTGCCTCTAATTGAGGGACACTCTATTTAAGGGACATTCACAGAGAAAAAAATACAGAAAATTATGCACAAGTGCGTAAGAAAGAGTGAATTTACTGGAATAAAAGCTTCAATTTTCCTCTAAAAAATAATTGAGGAGTGTTTAACATTAATATATGTTAAAGAAACATGTATATATTGCAAAAGAAAGAAGTATATATTGTATTGCATGATTTGCCCACCGGGATATTTATTCAAGTAGGCTCAGGGGCAAAGGAGAGGGCACGGAAACTGACTAGCTTTTTATATAAAAATTGAAATGGTAACACTAATTGTAATTCACAATGTCTTTCTTGCATGGTAAATTACATGACATGAAGAAAATTCATGAAATGAATTACTTCCAAATAATTGCTTTATGCTGCAAAACTTTGGACTTAACAAATTCTTGACTTAATCATAATTAAAGAAATAATAAAAACTTTTTTAAAAAAATCAATAAGTGTTAATTTTATTTAATTGTGTATGAAAAATGTGAAGTATTTAGCTTTAAGTGTCAATAGCTTAGGTTCATAACAAAATTATACTGAATTAACACACTGTATACATCAACTAAAATAACTACGAAGAAGGGACACCTCTATTTAAGGGACATAATGTCGGGTCCCATCAGTGTCCCTTTATTGAGAGGCTCTACTAAATTTTTTAACTCTACAAATATGATCCGGATAAGCCAGAGATATGTATAAGCTGGAGTCAGATAATCGAGGTTGCTACTGTAATATAAATATAAATCAAAAGTACCAAACCAGAGGTGTAAAAAATAGTTGATTTCCAACACATTAATTGAAGTAGATGATACAAGCATATCTAAAATATTGTGTGGGTGGCAAAAATATATCGAAACTTAAGTCTAAGATTTCTCATTTTAGCGCAATTTATCTTTAAAAGACCTTAGTATTTTCTAAAGCAAAATGGGCCGCCTCTTGCACTTTAAATTGAATCTCCATCATTATAGTGCGAGATTTTTCTCCAAGAATGAGAAAAAATGTAAACTAAACTAGACCAAGGAAACAGTATAACGGTTTTCCCTTTGGCTAGGGGGGTAGACAAGCTCTCGTCATTTTAAATGAGATGAAGACATTATGTTGGCAGCTTTATGACGTTTAATTGTAGAAAAATGACGTTTGACCATTTTCGTTGTTTTGTATTGGTGTGTACTTCCCATATCTTTGCTCCTATATTCTTCCTCCGAAGGGAGGTTTTTTAAATAAGATATAACAAGTACTAGTCACTCTAAGAAAATATTTTCATGCTATTTACTGCGCCCTCCTCACTCTCTTTCCGTCTATCTTCACCACTATTGATCCACATTAAACCACGCAAGCTTTCTGTCAGCGCCCGCACTGAGTTTTTTTTTTTTTTTTTGACTTTTAATAATTTTTTCTTTTTTTCACAAAAATTAATTTCAGCCTTTACTTAGTCAGTTTAGCGCCCCTAAAATCTGGCGCCCGGGGCACGAGCCCCGTCTGCCCCCCTCTAGTTACGTCCCTGCACACACACGTCAAACTTATAATCCCCTTCCTTTGTGTGTCGGGGGTTAAAACCAAACAATTATGTTTTGAAAATTTTGACATTTCTGGATGTCTACTTTTTTTTTTTTTTTACAATTTCTAGTTTGATTCTAAATTTGAAAATAAAATAAGTAAATCAACCAAAAAAAAGTGGGGGAAGGGGGGGGGGAGCGGCAACGCAATACGCGCTTTGTCTATTTAGTGTTAAATTGTTTGAATTGAATTTGATTAGTGACTTTCCAAACTAGTTTGACAGAAAAAAAAAACATCTTTGTTGAATCATTGAAAAACGTTATTTATACTTCAGAAATTGTAACATGATGTCAGACGAACCAGGAGTTAAACCAAGGCTTCACTCGATGCGCCATAGATAGCTACATAATCGGGGAACAACTTAGGCTATAATTTATTGCTAAGAATCTTATTTTAAGAACGTCGTGATCGAAAACTGTGAATGTCACGTAATTTCCACATCAAATGATTAAAGATTAAACCCATTGCGAAAATTCGTTGCCTAACAACAGCAATATTAAAAGTAATCATGATGTAAATTTTGAAACAACCCCTCTCTGGAGCAAGCATGACATTGCTTTCGTAGGAATTGCATCCTCATCTTTATACATAAAGGGCTAATCTCTGTCCGGATGTCCGGGGTAAACTTCAAAACTACAGTACGGATTTTAACCATTTTTTCACTATTGATAGCTACATTATCGGGGAACAACTTAGGCTATAATTCATTGCTAAAAAACTTAGTTTAAGAACGTCGTGATCGAAAACAGTGAATGTCATGTAATTTTCACATCAAATGATTAAAGATTAAGCCCATTGTTTCGAAAATTCGTTGCCTAACAACAGCAACATTAAAAGTAATCATAATGTAAATTTTGAATCAAGGCTTCTCCGGAGCAAATATGAGTCTAAAGTCATTTAAACATTTGGAAACTCACTTTTTGCACACTTAGGTAAACATAGTAGAGAGCATTTTTTCTTTTTTTTTTGTGTGTGTACTATTTAAGTAAATAAAGCGCACTGTTTTTTTTAGAGATGTTTGTTTTTGTTAGACATATTTTTTAAATTCTTCAAATTTTTATATGCTTCACTTTGCGCTTTCGTTTCTAAATGAATACTCTTTCGTTCTTTATACTTATTGCTGTTTTACTTTTATGGGTAAGGATGGAGCTGAATTTTTAATGACGTCAAAGCGGTGTGTTTTGAGTTCTTTCAGTTAAAACAGAAAACAAAAGAAGTAGCGATTGTTTCTCACAATTATTACTGACCCAGGCAACGCCGGGTGTTTTTGCTAGTTAATTTTAATAATATATTTTATCAGGATTTTAGTGCAGTGCTCATTCCCCCCCCCCCCCCCAGTCTTTGAGGGTTTTAAAACATTGAAAGTGCTGCCATCTATTTTTTGTTCGATGAAATGATTTGTCTCCTCCTGAGGTGCTGCCATC
Source organism: Uloborus diversus (assembly GCF_026930045.1). Lineage (NCBI taxonomy): Eukaryota > Metazoa > Arthropoda > Arachnida > Araneae > Uloboridae > Uloborus > Uloborus diversus. The sequence goes on along the minus strand of NC_072739.1, from coordinate 80,645,000 downwards.
TAGAGGAACAAAATGGAGTAGAGGGATAGTGTGTTAAACTAGTACTACTGGTAATTTCTTAAAAATGTTCTTCAGAAAAAAAAAGAAAAGAAAATTCTTTTCTGTCAAAAATGATCTCAAGAGGAAACCCATCAGAAAATGCCCAATTGTAAGGATGGGCACAATTAAACAAGAAGATTGACAGCATTTTTTTTTTCTTCGTTGAGTCATTTCCCCCCGACCCGATAGCAGAATTTTCTTCAGCAGTCTGCGACGCAGATTAAAAATCCGAAACTAGTCTGCGAGATAATCCGGCATTAGTTTAATCCAGTCCCGTAACTTCTAATTTGTCTAAGAGGTGTGGGGGGGGGGGGGCAAAGGGCAAAGGGTGAGAGCATACTCAATGTAAATTCTGTTGAAAAACAACAAAAACCAATCCCACTCCAGAAAATTGACCCTTCCCTCTAAAGAACGGACCTGGTTTAATCTCAAAGCTTAAATCGGTTCCGAAAAATGCTTGCAAAAATCGGAGGAGAACCTTACGCACTAACTTAGTCAAACTCTGTTTGCCAGCGAGTAACGCTATTGACAGACGGGAAAAAAATCACGCATGTGCACAAAGGTTCAAGGTTTCTTCATGCAAGCGCGCTTGATTTATATCCATCAAGTTTTCACACACACAAAAAAAAAAACAGATACTTCTCCTAACAGCCTTCGTTTGTAGCCTTTTCTTATTCCGGCTCGTCAATGTTCTATGTTGAGGCAAACGGAAACAGATGTGAATTGGCCATAGGAGAGCAATATTAGTCATGTACGTCTTAAAAATAAGGTTAGCAAAGTATACATCATTTTTTTTTTAAATTAGTAAATTAGTACTTATGAAATTAAAGAAATAAGAAACCTTAAAAGATTTGTTTCTGATTTTGGTCTTCAATTTTTAAGCCTCATAAGTAAAATTCACTTAAGATTTAATAGGAAGGATATTGTTTTTAATCGTCCCCAGGTACCGAAAACGTCTCAGTTCTAAAAAGATTGAAATAGATTTTTCACATTCACGTGAAAGATGGCAACAGATAATATTTACCAGATTTTTTTCATTCAAATTATCTCGTGCAAAGAATCAAATAAAATTAAATTTTCACTTTCGTAAAATTACTTGTAACTCTTTTTCTAGCCGACTTAGTCACTTTGTGTTTCCGGAAGTGGGAAAAACTTGGGTAATACCTCCAGTAATTGGAAGGTCACCAGTGATTGGCACTTCCAACAAAAATGTCTTAAAATAAGATTCATATCCAATCTTCTAAAAGTAGAAGGCTATATACATAGCCCATATGCAAAACTTTGAGGGGGGAGGGGGTTCAGATATTTACTCCGTTGTTCAGCAGGATATTTTCCCCGTAGAAACCGATTTCAGTACAGATTAGAGTTAATGAAGTTTGACGTTTTTCATAAATTATTCATTAATGGCTAGAGAAGAAATGTTTTTACATTTTTGCAAAAAAAAAAAGTACTAAAAGTAAGAAAGTTCCAATTTCTAGGGGGGGGAGGAGTTCTTGAGTACCCCCACTTGCCTACCTATATTGGCGCCCTTGGCTATGTATACCAACTGAACGTGTATTTACTTTAGATTACAACTTCAATTCATGTTACTAAATGGCAGCAGTGAATAGGAAAGAGAAAAAATTGTGACTTCTCTCAAATCAGCCATTTTTGTTGCCAAAGGCTTCTTTTCTAGCTTAAGGGAAGCATGCGCATCAATCCATTAAAATCTGACTTAAAATATTTTTTAAATTTTGGTTGTCAAAAATTTTGTTTGGTTGAAAGGTGTTACTTTGAGTAGGTAGAATTATATTTTTGTTTCTTTTTGGATTTTTGAAGTAATGATGGATGCCATTTAGTGGTGCTTCAGTTTTGCTAGTCTCCAGTAATTGGCACATGTGCCTATAAACACTATTGTATTGTGCAATATGTCACTAGTTTGATTTGTGATACTTTTGTAGCAGTTATACGAAATGGGTTCTACTATTGATTTAAATCCTACAGAATATATTGTTAAATTTTTAAGAGGAGCAATAAAAACAAATATGTTTAGTCATCAGTCAGATATTGCGACAGTAAAGAATTCTTCCATTTTTTATGGTCTTTTAGTATCATCGGGTTTATGTTCCTTTTTCTGTGGAAGCAGCTATATAATTCGCAAAATCAAAACTGCATATCAACTAATGAAACAGCAATAATCTCGATATTTTTTTCCATACAACACTCCAAATTTATTTTTATTTCTCTAAAATAGTTTTTCAACATCGAAATGTGTGCTTTAACATTAAATTATGTAAAATTACCTTCTTTAAATAAACATTAGTTATAGGCCATTCCAGCGTTACGTGTGTGACTTTTTGACACCATTTCGTTGCAAATAACAATAAAAACCAATATGATATTTTGAAAATATCTCTTAGCAGTTTCTACTGGATTAACGGAAGTATGTAAGACATTTTAGGTGGTAGTTTTATTTTCGTAAGACAATTCTGAATTTTTTAATAAAATTTTAAATACAGTGTTACGTGTGTGATACTAATCAGAAAATCTGAAAATTAGATATAGCTCATACTATTTTGTAATTTCCTGTGAAGTTTTAAGAAGTAAATTAAGAGTATTTTTTGTGCAAGTGTCTAAGTATACTGAGTAAGTATTCCACAAATATTTTTTTTCCTACAACTCGTACAATAACAACAAAAAATATTTTATTAGCGTTACGTGTGTGACATTAGAGCGTTACGTGTGTGACCGCGTGTACCATTTGAAGGGGATTTCCTAATAAAAATCCACAATTTACGTCGGATGTTTGCCAAATTGCGCACAGAGGTTCTTTGGTGCTCAGGAATTCATATGGGGATTCCCCTCCCTGGGGTTTGACCCCCACCCCCAACAGGGGTTTCAATATTCAAGTTCCGTTTACATCGAATCTTTGCCAAATTTGGCGCAGAGATCCGTCCTTGATGTTCAAGAATACACATAGGGATACTTTCGCACCCTATTGGGGAGGAGGGGGGAGTCGACCTCCTTAGGGGGGTTTCCAGAAAATCCTTAAAAGGGGATAGTGAGGCCTATCAGTATCAATTATAACATTTGTGTGGAAAACACAAAGTGTAGTATTTTGAAGTCTTTCTTATTTTTAGACTGACTAGGAATAATAATAATAATAATAAATGGGGCTGGGGGAGGGGGGGTGAAAGAAATAGGAGGTGATGGACGAAAGAACCTGATCAATAGTGAGAAACTTTTGAATTTTTTTTATTGTTAGATTCTTTTCATAAGCAATTCATATTTTTTCGCAACATTAGGTAATCTTTGGAAAGGAAGAGTTCGAGAATCCTCCTCTGGGTAAAAAGCAATTTCAGGTCATCTTTGGAGACGTTTAGAACTGAGGGGTTAGGTTTAGGGATCTTCATCCAAAACTTTTCAAAATTGAAATTTTAAAGGCACAATTTCAGACTATTTTTGGTAGTAACCTTAGTGAAGGGGTGTTGGCTCGGGGACCTTCCTCTAGAAATATTTTGAAATTGATGTCTGAAAAAACGTCTAAATAAATGCGTCTTTAGGACATTAATTTCCATCATTACTATAACGAACAACTAAAACTTATTTTAAATTTCTTGCAGGGGACGAGAGTTAAAGAGAGTTAAATTTTGAAGACAGACTAGGAAGAAAAAAAAAGAGAGGGGGTGAAAGAAAGAAAGGGGAACTTAATTTATTGAGCAATAAGCAGCAACTGTTTAAAAAAAATTAAATATTTCTTTTTGAAAGAATTGAGATTTTTTCCCCAACATTATTTGCTTTTCGTTTTATTCTAATAACTTCGCTTTCCCAAGACACGCTCTTTGCTTGAGTAAGGGGTACGGATCTCCTGACGTTTTCTAAACACCATTGCCTAGTACTATCTAACGCAGGGTTCCCAAACTTCAGTGATTCGCGGCACCCTTTGAAGAATTAAAATTTTCTCACAGCATCCTAGTCTGGTTTTGTATATATATATTGTTATTACTATGGTCACTTCGCGGTACCTCTCACATCTTCTTGCGGCGCCCAGTTCAGAAATCCCCGATCTAACGTATTATAATTATTATTATCACTATCATATTTATTTATTACTTTCTTTTTTTTTTTGTTGTTGCTAAAAGCTTGGAAATTATTTGTGAGCAACTACAGCCAAAAAAAAACTACTTTTAATTTAAAAAATTCTAGATTTTGGAGGGGGCCCGGGCCACCTCAGCCCCTCCCTTATATACGCCCTTGTTGCTTGTTGCATGCAATGACATTAGGCACTCTGCACGCCCCAAAATTAAATTCTGGGTCTACCACCAGCACCAATAATGTGTAAGTGCTGCCATCTACTTACCTGCCCGGGAAATACATAGGAATGCCCGTAGCCTACGAGGATGCAACGCTGCGGAATGCCCTAGAAATGGTAACCTAAAGAAAAAAAAAACTTTTTCTTTATGGGTGATTTTACAATTACATTATAATTAAAATTCGTATTAACTCTCTGAAGTTTCCTTTTTATGAAGTTTTCTCATCTATACATAATTTAGTATTCGAAATAATACTAAATTACTGCGCAGTGAACAATTACAAACATGATCCTCATTTCAACAAAACTGACGTTGCTCTTATACTTCAGGTTATCATGACGACGGTTATTTTTAATATTTGTTTAAGGAGCAAAATTTTCGTTGTCATAGTTACAAATCGTTTTACACCAAAAAAAGGGTGCTTTGTGTAAAATCACAAGGAAAAAACACATGAACTTAAACAGCAAAAATTCATCCAAGAACAAAATTTCCAGCATACTAATTCCCATCAGTTAGGATTGATATGAAATAAAAATACATAATGTTCTATGCTGTAAATAATCTTCATGATAGGCGTACTGGTGGATATCGGCCACAAAATCTTTATCTTTACTACCATATCCAAATCACCATTTCTTTTTTATGCTTTTGCCTCGTACTCAGGGCCTCTTTGTTGTATAGGCCAACTAGGACCTGGTCTAGGGCCCCAATATTTAGGGGCCCCCAAATGGCTGAAATTAATTTATTATGGCTAAAATTGTTTCAGCCAACGGCTAAAGTTATAAAGTTTGAAAATAGGGGGCCCCAAAAAAGTATTTGGCCTAGGGCCCCTCGATATCTTAATCGGGCCCAGCTCGTATTACATATTCTCGAAAATCATCAGTCACAAAATGACGGGTGTAAATTTCTTGGCCTTTATTTGGATTTCAGTTGTTTATCATTTCAAAATAAATTACACTTGAACTCGCTTACAGTGAGTGCGAAGGGAGCGCAATATTTGCTCGTTATAAAAGCGAGTGCTCGTTAAAAACAGATTCGTGATTTCTGGATTCCTCGTTAAATCCCGGCTCAGCATAAGCGAATTCGACGGTACTCACTTTTAATGCCACCTAATATTTTTTTTCTTTGATTGGGAGTTTGATATTTTAGTACCAGAACGAAATGTTTACGATTTCGAATGGTTATTCAAGACCACTGAAATGCATATGCATATTTCAACTCAAAAAAAAAAAAAAAAAAAAAAAAAAAAAAAAAAAACGAGCTGATGTGTGCCTAGACCCCACGTGGAGCTTACATACCAAGTATCAACTTTCTAGGATATACCGTTCTTGAGTTATGCGACATACATACGCACATCCGCACATCCATACGTACATACAGACGTCACGAGAAAACTCGTTCTAACTAACTCGGGAATCGTCAAAGTGGATATTTCGCGTGTCTATAATACGTTCTTAGGCACTTATCCACGTCTGATCGAGTCGAAAAAAAACTCAATATTCATTCGGGGGTGAGTAAAATGGAAATTAAGGTCGATTTTTGAGTGAAATTTTTTTTGCGAATACAATACTTCCTTTTTTGTAAAAGAAAATAAAAAAGAAAGTACAATTTATCATAAGGCTGTAAATGACTAATATTTAAAGGAAAATAAGAGCATTCCTCTTATAACAAGATACTCGCGATTTCAAAACCGTAGAAATAGAACACAAAAGCAGGAGTAACAAACATGCGTTCATATTTGACAGCTGTTCAACTTATTCGTTTCAGTCGCAGTTGAAATTTCGAGGAATTAATTTTATTTTTCTTCGTATCAAAAACAGAAAGTAGTTTTGCAGAAGAAAAATTACTTGTTTTTTGCCGTGGAAGATTATTCTTTTCTAGGACGTACTTTTGTGGAAGTCGAACATTGAAGGAACAAACCCCCCCTATAAAGAATAACACTCGTATGCGTATTTGCTGACACATTCAACGTCATGAGAAGCAATTGTACATAATGCCAATGAATCTTATACGCCTGGGAAAAAAAAATTAGGCGATAGACAATCATGTCTCAGAGTTTATAGGAAAATTTCAGTCGCCAAGATAACTTTTGGTCGCCCGAGCTTTGTCACACCCTGCCAATGAATATATTTATTGCTACTGTTGTAACTTGGCGTACAGGTTATAGGTACCTGTTAACTTGGGGGGACCCAGTGGGTACTGTTTATCATTACATTGTTATTTCAGAAAACAGTTTACTAGATTTTTAGAAATGTGCTATGCATTTTCTTCGAAATAACACGTATATGGAAGAAGAAGAAGAATTTCTTTCAAAAATGTTAATATTTTCTGTTTGTTTTTAGCTCATAACACGTCGAGTTTTTCACGAAATTTCACGGAAATTAGTTGTAGTCACCAAAGCAAGGGCAGATCCAGCATCTATTTTTGGGGGAGTCATTATTAAAATGTGTCGATACAAATTCAAAGGGTGAGGATCTGACTGATTGAAATAGTAGGTCTGGTGCTCTCCCCCGGTGATTTCTCAAAATTGACGATCAGTGTAAAATTGGAAAAATTTAAAATAAATCGAAAGAGCATTTCGAGAATTTTTTTTAATGCCAAAATTATTTGCCTTCTTGCTTTCGTTGACGAGATAGCAAGTCTGAAAGTCTGCGAAAAGCGGCAAATTTTATGATTTGGTGAGAAATTGAAGGTACCAATTTTACCCTCTGCATGTGGCAGGACAACGATCCGCAAAGCGTGTGAAAGATGTTCTCCATTACTCACCGAAACTCACTAAATTTTCCGCGCACACACACACACACACAGAAAAATTAATCGGAGGGAGAGGGGGGGGGGGTGTTTGCTTTTCATCCCTCCTCTCCTCTTCAGCAAATACTATCATTTTCTGTACTAAAAACTAACTAATGCTTCCTAATGCTGAGCGCTTCTTGAATCTTATTTCTCTATCATTGAAGTATGTTTCACAGAATGAAGGATCTTATTAACGCTTCAAAATCTGGGCTGTGAAGTCGGAGTTAGAGAGAGAGAGGAATCGAAGGTTTTTTAAAGTTCCAAGAGTCGGAGTTGGTTATTTTCCCTCAGAGCCCGCAATTCCGCTAGTGCTTGCGAAGTCAGAGTCAGGACTGAGTTTGGGGTAAAGGAGTCGCAGTCGTAGGCTCTGAAATTTTCGAAGTCGGAGTCGGTCCATTTCCGTCCGACTCCGCTGCCCTGCTCAAAACTCGAGTCAATATAAGTAACCTTGTGCGCGAGAATGTTTGTACTAATTGCTTTATCTATCGGTTTTAAATACTCAGTTAAATCTGAGCGAGTAGGTTCCTCAGCAATGTTTTTTAAATATAACAAGTAACTAAAATTAAAAATTAAAAAAGCCCCCGACTGAGTCGGAAATGTAGAATCAAGAGGGAAAATTTGAAAATCCTTTTAAAAGCGTTGTACTACTGAAAATCAATTACAAATATTTTATTTGTAGTTGATAACAATTGTACTTGTTACAATTTTGACTAGTTAGAGACAATAAACAGTAATAATTCAACACCAATATATGTTACAATTAAGCAAAAACAATGCATTGCAATTTTAAGGAATTAGTCAAATCCTTGAAACATGAAGCCTTCTTAAGACACTAGACTGAAAATTGAGTTAAGCCAAATACCCAGAAATTGTTTTCAGATTTTTTTTTTACTTATCTCGAAATTGTCTAGCAGGGCTAGACAATCCCCATAAATTCAAATATCTCTAAAAAGTCTAGGAAAAATTGTGAGCTGCAAAGGACTTCATCCTTCGCAAATCCCAAGCAAATCAAGATGTGAGCAGGTAAGGCCTTGCCAGCAGAACACCAGGGGCATTCCGGAAAGGTCTTGAGACCCCCACAAAACCTGAGGGCTGTCGTATGTCCATTGTCTACTAAAAAAAATTGGAGTAGGCGATCTGGTGGGATCTACGCGTAGGACATTTTGCCCGGATATTTTTTCAAAGTGCCATGAGTGGGTGGGGGGGGTGTTTTCATTTTTAAATGAAATTTAAAATATTATTATTTTTTTTAGATATTGTGGTGGAAAATATGCAAACTTCGAGTTAATAAAATAAGCAACATAGAATATTAACAATTTTTGGTCTACACTCTTCTTCTTTACTTCCTTTTACAATAAAAGAAAGTATTGTATTCGTGAAAAAAAATTTCACTCAAAAATCGACCTTAATTCCCATTTTACTCACCTCCGAATGAATATTGAGTTTTTTTTTTCGACTCGACCACACGTGGATGAGTGCCTAAGAACGTATAGACACACGAAATATCCATAATGACGATTCCCGAGTTAATTACAACGAATTTTCTCGTGAAGTCTATATGTACGTATGTATGTATGTGCGGATATGCGTATGTGCGTATGTATGTCGCATAACTCAAGAACGGTAAGTCCTAGAAAGTGGAAATGTGGGTACGTAGACTCTTAGTGGAGTCTAGTTCTGAATCTCCCCTTTTGGTTGCATTCGGGTGTTTCTAAAGGGGTCTTTTGCCCCTTTTGGGGGGGAAATCATTGTTAATTTCGATGTAAACTCAAGTGGTGTTATTATTTGGCGAGCACTTGGCGATATATCGTCAGTCTTTTGGTCACCAAGTTTTGTCACCAACTTGTCACCATGGTGACAAATTTGGCGATTTTTTTTTTTTTTAAATCTGTTTCAATTTTGCAACTGTTGGTGATATTTAGAGAAAAAAAAAATATTGAATCACATTAAAATTGTCAATAATGGGAAAATGACATTAAATTGGAGTAAAAGGAAGTCATGTGATGCACGCATCAGCTCGTTTTTCCATGTTTTACCGTGTTATCTAGAAAACTTTTAACTCTTTTAAAACTTTATATGGGAAAGGGAAACAGATGTGTACACATTTTTTTTTTTTTAATTTCTTAATTCCTCAAAAAAATATTTTCAATTTCTCCAAGAAAAAGTGTCCCCATGATTGAATAGTCTTTTCCCTGTGTCCTGGAGTTTGTTCAAGTTTTTTAAAAAAACTGTTCTTTTGCTTTATGAAATTTTTAAAAGCAGTCTTCAATTGTTCATATGTGCCCCTATAGGGAAGTACATGTGCACTAGCCTGGGGCACATATGAACGAGCTTGAAAAACTGCAGAACAAGCGTCATAGTTCAATGAAAAACTCTTTAATATAAAACATATGCGCATATACCAATTGGAGGGTTTGTAACCTATACTGTGTCAGTTTGAAATGCACAGTAACTGTCAATAAGAAAATATTTTTTCCCAACTAAATAACTCTGCTCACCGTCAAATTTTAAAGTTTCGTAGCATGTTTTAATCACTTGATCGACAAGAAAAAAAAAAACTTATAAGACTAAACAATGCAAAAAAATTCATTATGTAAAGTTTGTTTTTGTCATATAGTGTGTTTAAGCATCATACAGAATATGATGATGAATTTTACTTAAATTAAAGTGTTTTGTCTCTTTTTTTTCTTGTAAATATCATAAATCACTAAATTCGAAACTTCAGAGCTCTAATACGCTACCTTGCGGTGATTAACAATACTAAAGAAAAAGGTAAAACATTCCATTGCACGTGTTTTCTTTGAGGTAAATCACATCTTCAGACAGTTTGTGATGTAATGTAATTTCAGAAGAATAGAAAAGAAAACTTCCCACAAACACGATGAAAAATTACTGTCATTCACTAAGCGTCAAAGCAAGTTGTAAGTTACGGCATTTGTTTGTTTTACCTTTTTCATCCGTCATTAGACAGCGGCTGCAGCGCCCCCCCCCCCTATAGTTTATTTGAGCTGCAAATTGCTGGCCAACTATTTAGTTATAATTTTTTTTTTTTAAAGTAATAAAATAATAATTATTTAATTTTAACTAACCATCTACCTCAGAACTAATTTTCAAAAGTAAAGAATTCTTAATTTAAATAAAAACTTCAAACACTAATACATTTATCTGAATGTTCATATAATGGTTTGCAATAATTAATTTTAGCATATTAGATAGCTTGAAATATGTTTTCATGTGAAGAAGACAGCGATAAAAGTACATCAGCATCTGCTGAAACAAAGAAGCTGTCACCACAGAAACATAAACTGGCTCATTGCTCTAAAACTTTGGCCAAGAAGTAGGACTGGTACTGCCATTACTTGAGAATTTTTCAAGATTTTTTGCTTGACGTTCTCCAAGTAAAACGTACCATATTCACATGTGCCCCGTGCTCACATGTGGCCCCCTATCCCCTGCCTATTAACGGCCGTGAGAATCATATTAATATCGAGTGAGACTCTGCTTAAATAAGATTGGGCGCCACTGACATAAATCGATGATTTTGTAAAAATGTTTCAGATATTGGCTCCTATTTTCGAGGCACTGCTTTTGGTGTTTTAACATTAAGAAGAGGGACATCATCACCATAGAAACTTTGACAATCTATTCTACATTTCCCATAATCAGATTATTTCGCATATTTTTCGGTGCACAAGCCTATAAAGTGAAGAATGAACCTAAAGGGAACAAACGAACGAACTATTGTTTTCCGATCAATCAATGCATGATTCATTTTTTTTTATTCATTCATAAATTTAGTAGTTCAATCAGCCAATTACGCTAGAAAGAATCAATCAAATAAGCAAGCAATCAAGCCTCCATTTATTTATCCGATCAGACAATCAACTGATCATTCATTAATGATTCGTTCGATCTGTCAATGAACTGACCGTTCATTCAATTAGTCAAACAGTCGATCATTCGTTCATCCCTTCACTCATTCTTTCAATTACTGAATAAGTTATTCATTCATTTAATTATTAACGCAATCGATCAATCATTTACTCATTCATTCTAGATTTTGAATTACTCGTGGAAGGTGAGCTGCGCCACGGTCAACTACTTTCCTTCTCTTAAATACCATGTATCTGAACTTAAAACACATAAATTGGTAAATAAAGAAGAAAATATCTAATCAGATTCAAAAATTGTTTACAATCAAGAATCTTCAAACTCTTTCCGAAATAACATAAACAATGAGGTTTATCTTAATCCTCATAAGGGGTTTTAAAAAATCTATTTTGACTTTGCCCCTCTAGAAAATATTTAACAGCAATGCTGATTCTTGTTAAGTGTTTACATCTAAGAAACTTTCAAGTTTTAAGTTGCTAAAATTGGATTTTAACTGAGACTTTTTAAATTCTAATTGTCATATGAATTCGGAATAAATTTCATCTTGCGTATCTTACTTAAAATTACAGGCTTCTATTTCTCACTGTTGAAAGAGTTCTTAAAATTAGAGAAAAATAGAATTAAGCAGTAACAAAAGCATACTCGAGTTTTTAAATAGAAACTTGGCAACAATTTTTTTCAAGAGATGGCTAAATTTTTAGCTATGTCTAGCTGGAATCCGTCCGTCAGAGAGGAGTATATTTGGGAGCATTCAACAAACAAACGAACAATGTTTATTTTCATAGATTCTAGATTAACAAATGTAATCGTCTCCGGGATGCATCAGTTACAATACCTAAATACTTTTGATATTAATGAACATTAGTAACAATCTGGGAATTTTTGATACACGTACCAAATATAGTCATTTGCATACCTAAAATGCAAAGAATGAACTCTTAGTTTCTGAATTTCAAAGCTGTATCCAAGAGACATTTGGGGAAAGAAAAAAAAAATTCCTTTTCTACTTCCTTTTACAAAAAAGGAAGTATTGTATTCGCGAAAAAATTTTCACTCAAAAATCGACCTTAATTTCCATTTTACTCACCCCCGAATGAATATTGAGTTTTTTTTTTTTTTTCGATTCGACCACACGTGAATAAGTGCCTAAGAACGTATAGACACGTGAAATATCCATAATGACGATCCCGAGTTAATTACAACGAATTTTCTCGTGACGTCTGTATGTACGTATGTATGTATGTGCGTATGTATGTCGCATAACTCAAGAACGGTAAGTCCTAGAAAGTGGAAATTTGGTACGTAGACTCCTAGTGGGGTCTAGTTGTGCACCTCCCTTTTTGGTTGCCTTTGGGTGTTTCTAAAGGGGTCTTTTGCCCCTTTTTTGGGGGAAATCATTGCTAATTTCGATGTAAATTCAAGTGGTGTTACAATATGGCGGACACTTCGCGCTATATTGCCAGTCTTTTGGTCGCCAAATTTTTTCGCCAACTTGGCGACAATTTTTTTTTTTTTTTATAAATTTGTTTCAATTTGGCCACTGTTGGTTATATTTAGAGAGTAAACTGTTGAATTACATTAAAATTGCCAGTAATGGGGAAATTACATGAAATTGGAGTAAAAGGAAGTCATGTGATGCACACATCAGTTCGTTTCTGATTGATATCGAAGAGAGCCTTCGGATGGGTCCTGAATCTAATGATATTATTTTTTTATGCCAAGCTTATTCTTAAAATAAATTAAATGATTTCAATAAGACTGAGAATGTAAAAGAAATGCATCACAAATAATATTTTTATTTTTTGGATTATTTAATATTATTAATATTTGGATTATTGGAAGAAAATTTAGGAGGAGAAAAGCATGAGTCAGTAATAATCTATTGATTACAAGTAAAAAAAAACGTCGGTACGTAAAAAATAAAAATGTAGATACTAATTTTGTATTTCCGTAGCTCCCTACAATTACGCTGTAAAACTTCAGCAGCGGAATTGCAGAGGGCTACGTGTCTTTCAGTTTCAGAAATTCTATTCTACTGTATGCTTACGTTCGACGAGCACGACCGGTAGCGTCCGGTTAGTTAATCACGTGACAGCTAAGGATCACGTGCTCCATTCAACCAATCAACAGCTTAGAATGGTAACCGGTTGATCATAGAACGCTGTGGTAAGTTACTGGTTACTTACCGGTCGACCGGTGAGGTTCGTCGAACGCAACCTATTGTTCTATCGTCGGTTCAAAGAAACAAAAAAATATTTCAAATGGGGTGTTTCCATCATTCAGAAGTAGAAGTGCTACTTTTTAGTCACTAAAGTTGATAGAATGAGCAAAAAAAAAAAAAAAAAAAAAACATGGAGCGGGGAAAATCTTTTATTTTCAAAGCATTCAATTTTTAATTATTTTTTTAAAATGTCCAATTTTTCGAACAACTGGTATTTATGACGTCACAAGTGATGTGCTTTGCTGTACTCTACTGGCGCGCTGAATGTTTACGCTTGCTGCCTACCTCGAGTCCAAGTTGTGATGATTCAGAGGCGAATTGAATATTGCGCTCTGCGCTAATGGCATCAGTGAATCGTATTTAAAAAATAAAAGCGCACCGATTAAAATATTTTTTAAAAATATTAAACTTTGTTAAATTAATTTAAAAAATTGTCAGATCCTATGTTTGTAAGCATGCTCTTACAGAAAGAAATACTTTCAAAATTTCGGAAACGACCCCATTACTCTCACGCTCTTACGGCTCAGTTTTTTCTTTTTTTTAAATTAATTTTATCATAATGATTCGCATTTGGAATGTGTTTGGAAGGATTAACTTTGAATCAAGAGGAATCTATTGTTTCATTTGATTCAGATCCTAAATCTGTTATTTGATGATTGTGTATCCCTTAATTTATTTTTCTGAAAATCCGTCTTAAGCCACGTTTTGAGCATTATGTCCTTCCATCCGTGACGTAAAGGTCATGTGACCTTCACATGCTGAACCTTAGTTGCTGCTTTGTGGGCGTATAAGACGTGACGTCATTAAACTTGTTGCATCATCCGGCGTGGATCTTTTTGAAAACACATCGTCTGCGCTCTCTGGCGGGAGTGGAGTTGTTTCAGCCGCTGTGTTGTCCGCATTTGGCAGAAAGTGTAAAAGACATCTGTTCTACTGTCAGCATAAAGGATTAACTCAGGAGCTGAGGATTAATTAGTGCTTTGCGTGATAAAAGATGATGGAGATTTCTTTTTACGTTCTGTGAGTACTTGTTATTTGTCATTTTATTGTTTTTCTTTTTCGCTTCCTGAGATATTTTTAGTTTCTCCTGTGGAAAGAAATTTGCAGAATTTTATTTGTGCTCTCCGATTATTTTTATTTTAAATCATTTTCACTTATTTCTGATAAAGAAATATTACACATATTTCGAAATAATGTTTTTTTTTTTTTTTTGGTAAACTTTTCATTATGTTTTCTACACTCTTAACATTTATTTCAAAAATGAAAATGGAATACATATTATAACTATAAAATAAAGATTTGAGCCATTTGAGTTGCAATAAATGAACTTATGAAAACGAAAACTTTATGCTCATTGAGTTTGCAAATAGGAACTTAAAATTTACTAATGTATAAAAATTTAAGGGTAACAAATTAGTACAGGAGGAGGCCATTTAAAAAATAAAAAATAATAATACGAATGAAATATCCTTAACTTTTTCTTTTTCGGAACGCATGAAAAGATAACATATTAAAAGACATTCTGCAGGTTACATTTTAATTTTAAAGATGAATTTTATTATTTCATTTTGTTAAAAGTAGTTACGATATTTGTATATTACAAGGTTAATGCTAAATGTATGAAAGTGAAATGTTGCAGAAAGTTTACAAAATGTTGAATAAGTCGAATATACTGAGTTTTCTTACACAATAAAAAATAAATAAATAAAATTAAATTAAAAAAAAAAAAACGAAGAAAAGTATCACGAAAGTTAATATCACATAGCACCTTAATCCAATGAAGAAAAGTGATTTATTTTCTAAAGTAAAAAGTGGGGCACGTTGGTCGGCTTTTTTACTTATCATTTTTTATATCTTGAAAAAATTTAATGAGCAGTTCGATTTTCTACAATAAGTTTCACTAACCACTTCTCAACACCACAGATTTTTTTTGGAAGTGTTGAATTGATTAACTTTTTTTATATTAATTTTTTAACGGAACCTCGTAAAGTGGACCAACGTGCTCACGGTGGGGTACATTGGTCCGCCCGGTGGGGCACGTTGGACCGCACAACTCAAACAACATTTGTTATAATTTTAGTGATAAATACTATCAAACGTTGTAACCACCTTATTCTCTGTTGTGTGTTGAGTGAAAAATATAAAGTTTAAAGATCAACATAGCATATTAAACTGTTTTAATTGATAAATCATCTTCACTTAAAAACAGCAATAAGCATACACCATTAGTACACAATTATTTTTTAAAATTCAAAAGAAAAATCAATTATTGAATATTCAATATTCATGAGACAATTAATGCAGATTAAAACAGATTAAGTTAATTAAAGATGTATTAAATGATGTCTGGAAATATAAAAGTGCTACTTCTTGAGCTTTGGAAGTAGTTCTTTTTTTGGACTGGGTTTTGGATGGATAAGTCATATGTTACTTTTATGCAAAGTTACATCAATATTTGCTAGGAGAAAAGGCTCTTTTTTTTTCCTTCATTGCATGAAACATTTCCAAAAAGAAAAGAATCATGTTATACTAATACCATATATTTCAAAGAATAAGTGTAATAAAATTGACATGAATTGAATGCACAATATATAAATACTTAGAATATTGTTATAATTACTGCGATTTAAGAGAAAAAAAGTTTTTAAATTACTTAGGGTAGGTTAGTTCCTTCCAACGGGCCCCACAATAAGATGGACCAACGTTCCTCACCAGGGGCGGACAGACTGACTTTGACCAAGTAGGCAAAAGCATATTTTGGTTCACAACTGCAAATTAAAAAGTTAAATTAAACAGTGCCGGGTCTCGTTTCTTTCGAGGTCGAGCAAAAACATATGGAACCGCCGCTAGTTCATATTTTTTATTAAGTTTCTAAATCAAGTTTTAAACTTCTGAAAAATGAAAATTGTGAAAAGTAAAATAAGGCTAACACTATCACATTTTTTATGTGCAAAGAAGGAAACTACTAATTACAAATCTTAAAAGACCTCTTTATGCTTTTATTCCGACAACATAGGAAGGATATGAGGAAAGGGAGGCATCAGGGAAATTCTCCCTGAAAATTTCGAAATTGGTTGGTCTATATTGGCTTAGGAAGAAAAGAATCGGGAGATGGGGTTCTGGTCCCCTTCCAATCGATATTTTCAAAATTGACGTCAAAAACTGCGATTTTAGACAATTTTCGGTCACGTTAGAAGGGAGGAAAAAGTAGAAGCTCCCCACACGATTTCTTTCTTCTTCTTCTTTTTTTTTTTTCAAATTTAAAGTCTATTTTAGTCTACCTTTTTTAAAAACAGAATGTCGGGGGCTCCTCCCAGAATTTCTCCAAAGTGCTAAATTTTAGAAATGCAATTTTAGGCTATCATTGGTAAAATTAAATTGGAACAGGGAAGGATCGTCATTTCTCCACGAAAACGTTTCGACATTGAACTATTAAAAAAAGGCAAAACTATCTTTGGTCACGTTTTAGAGGGTGCTCATAGTGATCTGCAATCGTTCAGTGTGATTCCTGATGTAACAGATTATTTGCGAACGATCCCTCACAATTCGTCCCCCCCCCCCCAATCCAAGAATTATTCTAATTCAGCTCATCAGATCGCTGAAAACTTTCTGATTTTTTTTAGATATTCATATGGAATTTTATTATGAATTGAAGAATCTAGTTGGGTTTTAGGTTATGAAAATTATAAATTGTTATCTTTCGCGCATGAGCAGTGAGACAATTGCTTTATATGTCCATATTTTATCACATTTTTAATATTTTAATTTCAAAGTTTAGTATTATACTTTTCTGTTATGCTGTCAAGTTTTCTGTAAGTTTGGTAAGCTTTGATGGAAAATTTTGCGTGTTATGAGCCAAAAACTCTCCAATAAAATTCGTAGTTTTGACAGAAATAATCTTCGTGAATATCACTAATATTTTCTCGAAAGTATGTAAAATAATTGTACATAGTAATCTAATTATTTTCCGAATACCAAAATTCTAAGAACTTATCAATTATATGTAGTAAATAAAAGAGAGCAAAGCGGTGTAACGCACAGAATGTGCCAAATCTCTATCATTTAGTTTTGAAACTAAAATATTAAATATTATTAATTTATTTTTGAAATTTAGCCTTTATAACAGAGTTTCCAAATGCAGCGTATTGATAGTTTTTGTTCTTTTTTAAAATGACGAGAATGTTTTTCTTTACTGGTATAAAAAGTAAATAAATTGAAAAATTCATAAATAGTCATAGATCTATAAACAATCATTATCACTAAAGATAACTCATTTTATAAATATCTCTTATGTATGCTATGTAATATTGTAAAAGTCTTGTTTGGTTCAAGCTTTGTCAATGTTACAAAGAAATGCGAGACAACCTAAAAATGCATCGTTGTTTGAAAGAGTATGATGAAATTTTATGATTCTTTGCGCGTTGTTTCCTGCGCTTGAGTAACCACAATGGCATCTAGATTTAAGATTAGAGACGTATTTTTAAAACTTTGTAATCAAGAATATTTGCTTTTCTTAAAATGTTTTAAAGAGCAGAAATATTATCTAATACGGTATAGAACATCCGATTTATGAAGAGCTCGTTTTTTTAGATTTTTTTTTTTAAATATGTTTTCAAAAGTTTTAGCGGTAAAAACTTTCTTCAAAACATTTTGAAAAAGAAAACTTGTACAAAATGCATGTTTGTCCACTGCTTGGGGGTCCATTTCTTGGGTTGGTGCACTTTTGTTTTTTCATTTCAACCCCCCCCCCCCAAAAAAAAAAAAAAAATAAAAATAAAAATGAATTTGAATTTTGATATTTGGAATTCAAACTATGTTTTTCGCAATCATGAGTGTGTGTGTATGTAGGCGTGTGTGTTTGTGTATGTATGCTGGCATGAGTGTGTGTGTAGGTATGCGTGTGTATGTGTGTGTGTAGGTATGCGTGTGTATGTGTGTGTGTAGGTATGCGTGTGTATGTGTGTGTGTAGGTATGCGCGTGTGTGTAGGATGTGGACACAACCTGGAGACGGTTTTCGCTAGAGGAGCAGCACCGTGAGGCCGACCGACGGTGGTGCTGCAGAGGGAGGCGGGAGGAAAATAAAATCATAGGAACATCAAAACAGTCAAATGAGAACAATAAGCAGTGTGATTGCTCAAAAAAAAAAAAAAAAAAAAAAAAATGACGCAGAACCCCGTAAAAATTTTCCCTATTTTCAAAATAGTTAAGAGTTAACATTCTTTTACCAACATTTCCAAATGCTAGTTTTTGATGATGTGATGAAGTTTGGAAAACGAAATTACGCTCAAGTGGTCATTCATTGATCGGTCTATTCGACATCGGAAGCGACTTCAACAGTGTTGTGATTATTTTATATTTTTTTACCTTATTTAGTAGAAAGTACATTTTTTTCATTGGTTTCATGAAATGGTAAAATAGTAGATTCTGTCTCATGTTCAATTTCTCAACCTTGCATACGGTGCTAGATCTTTAAATATGAAGGACTCGGGACAGAAATGTGACAAGCCACAAGGAGTGACTTTTCGATCAAAGTTTTTGTTTCTCACAACTGAAATTGAAATAAAAAGGCAATGGATTATGTCATTTGGAGAAAAAAGTATCTGGTTTTAGTACTGCAGAATATAGAATGTATGCTACCTTTGAAAAATTCTACAAATGTTTTTTATAAGTTGGAAATTGGTCTACTGAAAATTCACGTCATGTGGCATATCGCATTCTTGTCCCGAACTCTTCATATATACTGCCGTGTGCAGGTAAAGGGCAGTAACTGCAAATTTTTCAGTTTTT